>NC_133215.1:10678050-11039601 GCF_040436345.1 Pagrus major
TTGCGACAGGTGAGTACCAACCATGCCTTTTTTAAAAATTTTGGCTTGAGTGTTTGTTGTGGGAAACCAGACATGTCTTATTTGTCACCTTCCTGTTTGTTATCAAACACTCAGCACGTTGTGTGTGTGCTTGTGCCCGTTGTCAATTTCCCATGTTTGCGTTTGATCCCATCTTTTCATGTCTTTGTGTTCTTTGCCACTGGGAGTATTCTCAGTGGCCTTGTCAACTGAGTGTCAGGCCAGTGTTACAAATGCAGAATGAAAAAGGCAAATCAAAGCGAAAACAGCATGAGGCAGCCAGAACATGATGTTACGATCTCTGCCTGTCTTCACACATGATTGGTTACACGCACATCACATCAATACAGCGGTCAAACAGTACATGGATTGCACAAAGACAAACAGCGTGGAGAGGAAAATATGACAGCGCAGGTGAGAGAGAGGTTGAGAGGAAGGGAAAAGGTAAAGCTAAGAGAAAAAGAATTAAAAGGACAAAAGCCCTAACGAAAACTGCAGTTAAATGCTGCTAAATTACAGATATGCTCTCAAGCAAAGTACCAGTGCCTGTAAAATAACAACAAAAAAACCCAAAACATGCTAGCAGGCCCGCCCTCAGCTCCTCATCATAATACAACTTTCCTTCCCGAGATGATTCTAATGAAAGCATCAATACTTTTTTGCTACGAAGTGAAGCAGGATAATCATATGTATGGAAATAATAATGCAAATAAAGACCTGTATACTCCTTTCTGTCAGCTGGAAGTACTTCCAGTTACTCAGAGGTACCAGAGCTTCATAATGATGAAGTCCAGGCAGAGCTTTGAGAAAATGCTAAATGCAAAACGAAAGCTTCAAAGGTGTGATAAAATAATACGAGTATTCATCCTTAATTATCGGAGTGCAACTGACTTACGCTGACTGCTTTAAGTGTTATTAAACATTTATGTTTAATTACAAAAGTAGCATAAAAAGTAAACAAATAATAGTTCAACAAAATGGTTACAGCGTTCGTGGTCTGTTGTGAATATTTGAAGATTGGCCTGCGCTGATGTTAGATCCGCTTTCTGAATTATTATTCCAGTCGGTCCCTACTCTCTCTTCAGAGATGATGAATGAACACAACTAGAGAAAGAAAGAAAAGCAGACTAGGGGAGAATTCTGCAAAACTCAGCTTAATGAATCTGTAGACATCCCAGCATTCACATTTTGCCTCATTATTTTGATACGAGGCTTAAAGATGTTCTGACTGAATGTTGATTTAGTATGTAAGAATGCCCTCAATGTGACCATATTTCTTCAGCTGAAAATTGTCAGTGAGGATAAAGCTGCAATAAAAACATTTCAGGACATTATTATTTAAACACAAACTGTTATCTTACTTTTTAAGTCAAATATTCAGAGGCGTGTGTAGCCTCATCTGAACTCCAGCGTTTAATTATTCTCTGTGTGAGAGCTGATGTATCCCAGAAAACCCTCATCCCAGCTGGTTAAGAAGTTGGTTTAATAACAGAGTTTGATTTGTGAATCCAATCTGTATTTTCTTTTTTCCGCTTTTACCTTCCAGTTATAACAGTACTTTGACACAGCTGTCCTGTGAGCCGAATGCTAACATAGGCGTGCTACAGGCTAACAATGACAAAGCTAAACCATGTATGGGAAAAATAAAATTTCAACCAGATGATGACAGAAGATGAAAAGTCAAGAAACAATCAGAGTGATTAGAATGAATCCATCCAATAGTTGCTGAATTATTCCACTTAAAACAACAAATGTGAAACACAGGGTGGTTCTAGAGGAACCCAAACAGCAGAGTACTGTACTGTACATAGCGATGGCATGCACTGAAGGTGTCGATCACTACACTCAGCACTCACCAGACTGCGGTTCTCTTTCGTCTTTCCCCTTGTCCTTTCTGTAATGTTGCATTCATTAAGTAATGTAACATTTCCTTTCCAGCTTGAGTCAATAGTGAACATTACAGTACACAAAAACCTGACAATAACGTGCCACTTTTTAATCCCAAATGTTTGAAAGTAATGTCTGAGCTCTCCTCCCGTCGGTAAAACGACTCCGAGTCAGAGCATAATCCGATGTGACTGTGTGTTTATTCCTCCATATGGTCTGGGTCTTCACCTGACTTCACTTGGCAACCATCTATTGTTTTGTTTTGATAGAGAGACCACTCTCTAGGTGCCATTTTGCAGATGAGAATTACGCCTTTTTCAATATGGCAAAATATTATATATAATGAAATTATACACAGTTATCTAAAACTGTAATATATATATATGTATATATATATATATATATATATATATATATATATATATATATATATATATATATACATATATATATAAAAAAAACACACATTATATTCACATTTCAGGTAATTAGCTAACATTGCCATCACGAACTGCAAATCCTCCAAAGTCATTTAAAGTGTTTATTAAAACTGAAGTGTTGCCATGTATATAAAACTAAAAGGCAAGAAAGAAAACATTTTTTGTTGTAGAGCAATTTCAAATTTACAGGGAAAAGAATAACTCAGCGAGGAGAAGGTGAATCAAGTATTTTTTCTGAAAAAATGACTTGTTAACAGGAAGGTCAGAAGGAAGGTCATTCATCCACCGTGGGATGCCAGGAGGGAGAAGAGTTCAGACTATATGGAGAGATAACAGGTATGAGGGCAGCTAAGTGGCCTCTAAAGGCTGAACACCGAGCACCTGTGAGGTTGTGGGGGGTTTGATACGAGCAGCCACAGTGGAGGCTGTAGGAGGAGAGTGACGACGGACAGTTAATGATGGTCGAGTTGAGGCACAGCTTTCCGGATGAGTTGTTGGTGTTGAAGGGGATCTTTTGGGAGGATGGCAAAGAGAGAATTGTAGTCGTTCTGGCCAGAGATGATGGGCTAGAAAACAAGCTGAGCATGGCGAGTCTGAGTGGAAGGATGTTGTACAGAGATTACTGTTGTTTGTCTTTATTTTGACTTTGGTTCAAACGTACAAGGGTTATTTTTTTTTTTTTTCAAAATCTATATGATGCGCTGTTCAAAGACTTAAAAATAACATGAAAACATTAACTCAATAATGACCCGGTGTAGACATAAGTTTAACCTAAAATACAAGGGAGCAGCCTCACAACCTTTATCTCAGAAGTACACGAGGTCATCTATCCTCAACGTGCCAATCAGGCTGTGCTCATTGTGGATTTTGCCCAGTGTTCGCTCTCATAAGGAGCAGGGCGAGACGTTTTTGCTTCTGGTAGCGAATGCATCTCAGGGGGGTGGGATTAAGCTCTCATTCAGAAAGTATTGATTGTTTATATCCTTGTTTATACAACTGCACAGCAAAATAAAACAAGTAGCAGAGGGAACGGATGCTGGGTCTTACTGGGGTACATCGCCATGGTAACTCGTGGTGCACACCTAATATGCTCCAGAGCAGGTTGTGTTTGAGATCACAGATCAAGATAAGAAAAAGATATCCTGGGTATGCTGAACGTAGTAGTGAAGGCCCCTGGTCTAAAAAATGTGTTGGGCGACTCCACTGGTTTCAAAAAGGAGTCCGATTGTATGTAAACTTATGAGAAAATGACCCTACTTCTAACTTGATTTATTACTTTAAAAAATGGTTTCCTAATGAGTTTATGGTCTCAATCGCTAGTTTCAAGTCTTCTTCAATACAACATGATGCTTCCTTTAGAAATGATGGTCCCATTTTAGAGTAAACAACATAATAAGGTGGGTATGCTCAAGTGCGCAAGGGCAATGCTACCTCGTCATTACCAAGTCACAACCACAGCATGTCTTCGGGTTTTCAGTCAGTCAGTCATGGCGATGGCCGGCGTGTCTTCATCAGAAAAACGACCATACAGGTTGTCTGTGAAAACAGCTTATTACGACCAATATCAAGTATCTATTATATTAAGTCATTTTTAATTTATTTTTTGGTGGTGACCTCTAGATGTTCATGATTAACAAGCACAGGACATTGATCTAGGATATAACTGTACATGCCCATTGTGAAACCAAAAGTAAATGTCAGATAATTAACTACATACACAATGTAGCTGTAGTTACTTATAAAACGAAGGTGGTATGTTACCATGTGAGTAACTTCTGCCAGGCAGAATCCACTCCGACTGCAGCTTTATGATTATGAAGTGTAAGTTATTCCAGCTTAACAGGTGCAAGAAGAGAACGAGGGAGACGTCAGTCACAATCCTGATGAGATCTAATGTGGCAAAATAAGTGAAAACGCCCGTTAGGTGTAATGTGTGTAAAGTTTGTGTCGGTGCATAATTCACCTCGAAAGTTGTGACAGCATCTCGACAACGTAAATAAACTAATTAGCATTCCACTGTATTTTTTAGACAGATATGAAAATAGTGTCAGGATACATTGTGTACTTAGTCTGCCAGAAACGAGCAGAAACAGTGATGTTGCGCGGACAGCTAACAAGCTCGTCAGCTGAGTAACACTGGCCACAGAATTAGGGGTCTATCAACCAATCTTGTCCCTGTAATGATGTGATTTCACATTCTCAAAGATTGCTTGACAAGTGCTAAATGATGAAGAAGCTTATTACAGCCGTCCAAAGCTTGAGTAGGATCATAACCCCACTTTTTTGATGATAAGCTTCATTGCTTTGATTTTCTGCTGATGCTGTTTGAGTTCACGTTGTGTCACTCAGACATAAGAGCTGGTGCTGATGTGGTTGTTGACAGAGTTTGCTCTCGACTTTACTTTTAAAGATTTTCTTTTTTCAGGCTTTGATGTCCTGTGCAAATCTTTCCACAAAAGTGTATTCCACCGCTGAAATACAATATGTTTTATCTTCCTGTTTTTAAAAAAAATGCAAAATGACTTTCATTTGCACCCTGCTGTTGGGGAATCTTAATGAACAAGATTTGTTTTTGTTTTGGCTTCATGTGGTACGTAATCGAGCTGTTACAAAAGGTCATTGTTTAACTTTCTATATAAATTTTACAAAGTTAATCAGTCCGCTTCTCTCTGATTTTAATTGAGTGTTTCAGCATGTAGCGCTAGTTGACAAAAGGTCGATTACATAATTACTGAAAATAAGTTCATTGGCTCTGATATGCATCTTGATTAATAGCTCCTCAGTCTGTGTTTTTTCTCCCTCTTCCCACCTTTAATGTGAAAAATGAAAAAAGGAGTCAATGATTGTATCAGATTTTGCAGATACGGTTATATCGAATCAAGCTTTGAAATAATAAATATTAAAAGGAAATAAAATAGTCCTCTATTTTTCTCCCTTAAAATGATGACCATAATGTGACACTTTGTGGATTATGGAAACTGTGTTCGATTATTAATAATATGACTTGTTGTGAAGATGTATCACAACTGGGCAACTTGGAGGAGGAGACATTCCTTGGTCGGTCCACCACTTTGGTCCAGACTCTCAACAACCATGTGATAGTTTGCTGTCAAATTTGGTACAAACATTCATACCACTCTCAGGAGGAATTTTAAAGGATAAGCTCAGTCAAAACTAAAACAATCATCATTCATTATCTCAGCCCCATGCTGATGGAAAGTCTGGTGAAGTCTTGTTTTGGAGCTTCACAGCAAAACATCTTTTCATCATTCTCCTTTACAACTGAAGCAGTAGAGGACTCATTGTAAAATGTAAAATAAACAATAAAAGGTGTTTAGGGCCTTTAGCTTAGCAACTATAATGACAATTTCAGCTTTAAAAGGCTGTTTATAATTAACTAACGCCATCATCATGTCAACTTTGTATTTGACCAAATACCACCAGAATGACATTCCCATACCCAATGCTAATTAGCTGTTAGCACACTAAAATAGTCAACATTTTAGATACCTGCTGCTGATAGCTGATGTTAGCATTTAGTAAGCATTTAGCTCAAAACATCAGTTTGCTTAAGAACAGTCTCACAACGTGGCTAAAAGTTATTGCCAACATTTTTTTCGCCTTCTGAATGACGATTGAAATATCCAGGTTGCTGTAGATCCATACAGGATAGGTTTTTTGACCCGCTGTGGCCTGTTGCAAAGATGTTCCTTCTGAGTAGATGAATTTGAGGACACATTAAGGAAAGATATTTATAAATTGAAGGAGCTAAGCCAGAGTACACGTTGTACAAATTAGGTGCCGAGTTCAGTATGTCCTGCTCAACGGGTAGAAACGGAAAAATACGTGAACCAGATGTCTCTCTGTAGGAGTTCATTAGCAGATCCCCTGGACAGAGACATCAGAGAAAACCAGTGCTCTCCAATAGTTTCTGTTGTAAAGCATGTAAAAGACATCAGGAGCGCAATGCAGATGTATTCATCTTTTATGATAGATTTGAAAATTACACAGCATGATTATTAATTCTTTCCGAAACACAGGCGTTGTGTTTTCTCGACAGACATTATTCTGATGTTGTTGAAGAAGAGATCGACGTAGAAATTTGAACCCTTGCGAAAAAAGAAACCATCATTATTAATAACAGCCTCCATATTTAAAGAGTCAGGGAAATATGTAGATCTCTGCGTGGAGATAATGAACACAATTTCATGCTGATTTTCGTGTTTTAGAGAAGTAGATGTTATCTCTCTGCAGAAACCAGCATGCCATTGATCATCGTCGTTTACAGGGTAATCATTATTTCTCCTTCCACTTCACAAAAGACATCGTATTTTAATCTTAAACTTGACACCACTTTGCTTTTGCTCAATGACCATCTCAGATCAGTGCTGGCAGAAAAGAGCATCATGGCTGATTGCATCACTTCATCATTTCAGCCTCAAATGATGTCAGAGGCTGAGAAAAGGGTAATCCTGAAGTTTTGATTCCCATGCAGAGCCTGTTCCTCTGCTCAGCAGTGTGGATTACTGAGAGACCAACCAATGACGTTTACATGTTTTCTGGTTATCTTATATTTTTTATATATTTTCACAGTTTCATGTCAGAATAATTATTTCAGAGGTCAACATCACTAAAACAAAAAACTTAAAAGGAAAAAGCTTCTTGTCCAGAGTTAGATGATGTCTGTTCAGATTAAATACGAAAATTGTGACAAGATGCGATTAGCTTAGCTTAGCATAATGACTATGTAACCGCATAAAAAAATCAGGTCACTAACCCTGTATATGTCATTTAGACACTCTCAGTGCATCTCCTGTAGGGGGCAGTCTTCCCCCGTGAGCCTAAGTCAGTCATCGTGTGAAGAAGTCTGCACCTGTGTGCTATGCAATTTCCTCTAAAAACACGAAGCAAGCAGTGGCAGACAGCCACGGATGAATGGAAACAGACGTCCGCAGGCAGACCCGGTAGTCACAGACAGATCCAGTTTTCGTCCTGATTAGCTGTGAGCCGAGGAGGATAACCCCCTTTATGAGAATTTATGCTTGATGACCCTCTGGTCAAATTAGCAGACTGTTAGCCGGCTGTTCGCTAGCTGGCTGGAGGAAAAAAAAATGAATATATTGTGCTATTAACTTGGTTTAAGTTGGTCTACGTTACTTGATAGATGTCATAACATGTTTTCCAATGTTTTCCCACGACTTTTGTGCACTTTATATTGTAGTTTATTGCTTGAGAAAAGATCGCTAGCTTTTATGCTAACGCTAATCGTGACCGCGATATGCTAATCGCTAGCCCGAGTTGCTAATTGCTTTATTGTTTGTTGTGCTTACCTCATGCTAAACGCTAAATTAAAGCTAAGTTTACATGTTTTGCAACGAGAAGATGCATTTAATTAATTTTTTTATGGCATTTTAATTACTCATTTTGTGTTATTAGCCACTGCAATGGGTAACAGTGCCAATAAGGTGTGGTATATTTCATGTTTGATGGAGAAATTGCACTCTTGTGTATAAAAATTGTAATTCATTTGATCTAAAAGAGTTAAATATTAAAAAGGTGGATTAAAATAGCTAAAAATTGATGATATAAGTCAAATAGAGGTTAAAAAGGATGCATAAATCATGTGTCTGTTTAAAATAGTACTGTTGTGTATGGTAATTCATGAATAATTGGTTAAATTTATGGGGACAAATGTCAATGTGGTGTAACCATAAAAACTTCGTACCAAATAGTTTAATTTGTTCAAAACAGGTGAAATTCTCAATTTCAAGTGTTAAGTGTTATATTTCTTATGAAGAAGTGGTGGTTTATCCACAGCTTTATTATTAAAGCTCTGGAAGGTTAGGATAAAATCATTATTTTGCATGGCTTTGATATTTTTTAAATGTTTAGCTTTAATATATATTTGTATTCCATTCACTTACAATTTGAAGCAATATATAGTGCAATATATGTAACTTAATAATGTGGCAGAATGAAGTGGATGAACGGTGACAATGTTGAACATGAACAGCAGCTTTAAAAATACTCCAATAGTATGAGAATTGTCCAACTACGTTGGCTTAAAACAGAAAAATACGACTTCTGCCCTGAGACCAGGAGAGATTCACCTGCCCTCAGACAACTTCTGCCCTGAGACCAGGAGGGATTCACCTGCCCTCAGACAACTTCTGCCCTGAGACCAGAGGAGACAGTTGACTCCCTTTTGTCCAACCACGTTGCCTTAAAACAGAAAAATACGACTTCTGCCCTGAGACCAGGAGAGATTCACCTGCCCACAGACAACTTCTGCCCTGAGACCAGGAGAGATTCCCCTGCCCTCAGACAACTTCTGCCCTGAGACCAGGAGAGATTCTTGTGCCCTGAGACCAGGAGAGATTCACCTGCCCTCAGACAACTTCTGCCCTGAGACCAGGAGAGATTCACCTGCCCTCAGACAACTTCTGCCCGAGACCAGGAGACAGTTGACTCCCTTTTGTCCAACCATGTTGCCTTAAAACAGAAAAATACGACTTCTGCCCTGAGACCAGGAGGGATTCACCTGCCCTCAGACAACTTCTGCCCTGAGACCAGGAGAGATTCACCTGCCCTCAGACAACTTCTGACCTGAGACCAGGAGGGATTCACCTGCCCTCAGACAACGTCTGCCCTGAGACCAGGAGAGATTCCCCTGCCCTCAGACAACTTCTGCCCTGAGACCAGGAGAGATTCCCCTGCCCTCAGACAACTTCTGCCCTGAGACCAGGAGAGATTCACCTGCCCTCAGACAACTTCTGCCCTGAGACCAGGAGAGATTCTTGTGCCCTGAGACCAGGAGAGATTCACCTGCCCTCAGACAATTTCTGCCCTGAGACCAGGAGAGATTCACCTGCCCTCAGACAACTTCTGCCCGAGACCAGGAGACAGTTGACTCCCTTTTGTCCAACCATGTTGCCTTAAAACAGAAAAATACGACTTCTGCCCTGAGACCAGGAGGGATTCACCTGCCCTCAGACAACTTCTGCCCTGAGACCAGGAGAGATTCACCTGCCCTCAGACAACTTCTGACCTGAGACCAGGAGGGATTCACCTGCCCTCAGACAACGTCTGCCCTGAGACCAGGAGAGATTCCCCTGCCCTCAGACAACTTCTGCCCTGAGACCAGGAGAGATTCACCTGCCCTCAGACAACTTCTGCCCGAGACCAGGAGACAGTTGACTCCCTTTTGTCCAACCATGTTGCCTTAAAACAGAAAAACCAGGAGAGATTCCCCTGCCCTCAGACAACTTCTGCCCTGAGACCAGGAGAGATTCACCTGCCCTCAGACAACTTCTGCCCTGAGACCAGGAGAGATTCTTGTGCCCTGAGACCAGGAGAGATTCACCTGCCCTCAGACAACTTCTGCCCTGAGACCAGGAGAGATTCACCTGCCCTCAGACAACTTCTGCCCGAGACCAGGAGACAGTTGACTCCCTTTTGTCCAACCATGTTGCCTTAAAACAGAAAAATACGACTTCTGCCCTGAGACCAGGAGGGATTCACCTGCCCTCAGACAACTTCTGCCCTGAGACCAGGAGAGATTCACCTGCCCTCAGACAACTTCTGACCTGAGACCAGGAGGGATTCACCTGCCCTCAGACAACGTCTGCCCTGAGACCAGGAGAGATTCCCCTGCCCTCAGACAACTTCTGCCCTGAGACCAGGAGAGATTCCCCTGCCCTCAGACAACTTCTGCCCTGAGACCAGGAGAGATTCACCTGCCCTCAGACAACTTCTGCCCTGAGACCAGGAGAGATTCTTGTGCCCTGAGACCAGGAGAGATTCACCTGCCCTCAGACAATTTCTGCCCTGAGACCAGGAGAGATTCACCTGCCCTCAGACAACTTCTGCCCGAGACCAGGAGACAGTTGACTCCCTTTTGTCCAACCATGTTGCCTTAAAACAGAAAAATACGACTTCTGCCCTGAGACCAGGAGGGATTCACCTGCCCTCAGACAACTTCTGCCCTGAGACCAGGAGAGATTCACCTGCCCTCAGACAACTTCTGACCTGAGACCAGGAGGGATTCACCTGCCCTCAGACAACGTCTGCCCTGAGACCAGGAGAGATTCCCCTGCCCTCAGACAACTTCTGCCCTGAGACCAGGAGAGATTCACCTGCCCTCAGACAACTTCTGCCCTGAGACCAGGAGAGATTCACCTGCCCTCAGACAACTTCTGCCCTGAGACCAGGAGGGATTCACCTGCCCTCAGACAACTTCTGCCCTGAGACCAGAGGAGACAGTTGACTCCCAACCACGTTGTAATGACCAGGAGGGATTCACCTGCCCTCAGACAACTTCTGCCCTGAGACCAGAGGAGACAGTTGACTCCCTTTTGTCTAACCACATTGCCTTAAAACAGAAAAATACGACTTCTGCCCTGAGACCAGGAGAGATTCCCCTGCCCTCAGACAACTTCTGCCCTGAGACCAGGAGAGATTCACCTGCCCTCAGACAACTTCTGCCCTGAGACCAGGAGGGATTCACCTGCCCTCAGACAACTTCTGCCCTGAGACCAGGAGAGATTCTTGTGCCCTGAGACCAGGAGAGATTCACCTGCCCTCAGACAACTTCTGCCCTGAGACCAGGAGAGATTCACCTGCCCTCAGACAACTTCTGCCCGAGACCAGGAGACAGTTGACTCCCTTTTGTCCAACCATGTTGCCTTAAAACAGAAAAATACGACTTCTGCCCTGAGACCAGGAGGGATTCACCTGCCCTCAGACAACTTCTGCCCTGAGACCAGGAGAGATTCACCTGCCCTCAGACAACTTCTGACCTGAGACCAGGAGAGATTCCCCTGCCCTCAGACAACTTCTGCCCTGAGACCAGGAGAGATTCACCTGCCCTCAGACAACTTCTGCCCTGAGACCAGGAGAGATTCACCTGCCCTCAGACAACTTCTGCCCTGAGACCAGGAGAGATTCACCTGCCCTCAGACAACTTCTGCCCTGAGACCAGGAGAGATTCCCCTGCCCTCAGACAACTTCTGCCCTGAGACCAGGAGAGATTCACCTGCCCTCAGACAACTTCTGCCCTGAGACCAGGAGAGATTCACCTGCCCTCAGACAACTTCTGCCCTGAGACCAGGAGGGATTCACCTGCCCTCAGACAACTTCTGCCCTGAGACCAGAGGAGACAGTTGACTCCCTTTTGTCCAACCACGTTGCCTTAAAACAGAAAAATATGACTTCTGCCCTGAGACCAGGAGAGATTCCCCTGCCCTCAGACAACTTCTGCCCTGAGACCAGGAGAGATTCACCTCCCCTTAGACAACTTCTGCCCTGAGACCAGGAGAGATTCACCTCCCCTCAGACAACTTCTGCCCTGAGACCAGGAGAGATTCCCCTGCCCTCAGACAACTTCTGCCCTGAGAACAGGAGGGATTCACCTGCCCTCAGACAACTTCTGCCCTGAGACCAGGAGGGATTCACCTGCCCTCAGACAACTTCTGCCCTGAGACCAGGAGGGATTCACCTGCCCTCAGACAACTTCTGCCCTGAGACCAGAGGAGACAGTTGACTCCCTTTTGTCCAACCACGTTGCCTTAAAACAGAAAAATACGACTTCTGCCCTGAGACCAGGAGAGATTCCCCTGCCCTCAGACAACTTCTGCCCTGAGACCAGGAGAGATTCACCTCCCCTTAGACAACTTCTGCCCTGAGACCAGGAGAGATTCACCTCCCCTCAGACAACTTCTGCCCTGAGACCAGGAGAGATTCCCCTGCCCTCAGACAACTTCTGCCCTGAGACCAGAGGAGACAGTTGACTCCCAACCACGTTGCCTTAAAACAGAAAAATACGACTTCTGCCCTGAGACCAGGAGGGATTCACCTGCCCTCAGACAACTTCTGCCCTGAGACAAGGAGAGATTCTTGTGCCCTGAGACCAGGAGAGATTCACCTGCCCTCAGACAACTTCTGCCCGAGACCAGGAGACAGTTGACTCCCTTTTGTCCAACCATGTTGCCTTAAAACAGAAAAATACGACTTCTGCCCTGAGACCAGGAGGGATTCACCTGCCCTCAGACAACTTCTGCCCTGAGACCAGGAGAGATTCACCTGCCCTCAGACAACTTCTGCCCTGAGACCAGGAGAGTTTCACCTGCCCTCAGTTAAAACTGTGGGGAACAATGGTCTCTTCCCTGGGACCAGATGAGACTAAACAGCCATGGGGAAAATCCTACAAAACAACTTCTGCCCTGAGACCAGAGGAGACAGCTGACTCCCTTTTGTCCAACTATGTTGCCTTAAAACAGAAAAATATGACTTCTGCCCTGAGACCAGGAGGGATTCACCTGCCCTCAGACAACTTCTGCCCTGAGACCAGAGGAGACAGTTGACTCCCTTTTGTCCAACCACGTTGCCTTAAAACAGAAAAATACGACTTCTGCCCTGAGACCAGGAGGGATTCACCTGCCCTCAGACAACTTCTGCCCTGAGACCAGGAGAGATTCACCTGCCCTCAGACAACTTCTGCCCTGAGACCAGGAGGGATTCACCTGCCCTCAGACAACTTCTGCCCTGAGACCAGAGGAGACAGTTGACTCCCTTTTGTCCAACCACGTTGCCTTAAAACAGAAAAATATGACTTCTGCCCTGAGACCAGGAGGGATTCACCTGCCCTCAGACAACTTCTGCCCTGAGACCAGGAGAGATTCACCTGCCCTCAGACAAAATTGTGGGAAACAATGGTCTCTGCCCTGGGACCAGATGAGACTAAACAGCCATGAGGAAAATCCTACAAAACAACTTCTGCCCTGAGACCAGGAGGGATTCACCTGCCCTCAGACAACTTCTGCCCTGAGACCAGAGGAGACAGTTGACTCCCTTTCGTCCAACTATGTTGCTCTAAAACAGAAAAATACGACTTCACTCACTCCTTTTTGTGAGTAACTTCCTGGTGCAACTCCTACTGGACCTAGAGCGATGTGATGTCTCCTTAACCTAAAAGTCAGGACCAAAGGTGCTACAACTAGAAACACGGAAAAATATAGCTTGGCTCTGTCTATTAATTATTGGATAATATCCACTTTGTGCAATCCATTCACAACTAAAAGGACAAATTAGCTAGCTTTCCCCCAGTTTTTAGTTTCTATGCAAAACTAAGCTAAGCTAAACGAAGCTAAGTGTCTCCTGGCTACTGCCGCCTATTTACAGGGCAGACAGTAAAAGTGGTTGCAGTTTTCTCTTCTAACTCTTGGCATGACAGGGAATTGGTGTTTCAAGTCATTCCCAGAGACTGGATCAAAAATGAATATGCACAAGTCTTTTATCTAAGATTCACATCTGCAGATTTATATCTGAGTCACATGAGTGGAGCTAGTTTCTCTGCCTGGTCAAGGAGAGAGGAAAAAGTCACGAAAGAAATCAAAAGCGCCTGTATCACATTGGACAACACCTTGGTGCTAGCTGTTAAAACTTAACAAACCCAAACAAAGCTGTCATCGCAGATAGATTGTTATTTTACATGTATTAATCAGAGCATTCACAATAATCACTCAAAATCAGCAGGGAGAGGTGCATAGGAAACAGCTGTTTATGGTTTGCCGTGCGCTTTCTCTCTGTCTCTCTCTCAAATTGATTAGCCCTTCACTTTCCTGTTGTTTCTCTTCCGCCTGTGGATCACTGCCACGGTGGGGAGAAATAGAATTAGGGTTTTATTTCCAACCGCGAAAAGCAAGCCGGCTTAAAAAAAAACCCAACTAAGTGATAAGTTCTGTCTGTGTGTCCGTCTGTCTATCAGTCGTTCTGCTCCGCTTTATATTGGTACTATGGACAGTGTCGCACCTACATGTACATAATGACACACACCCTAATATTTTGTTACACGATTACATTGCCTCAGTGGGCTTTACAATCTGTACAGCGAACGACATTAGACCCTCGATTTGAGTGAGGAAAAATTTCCCAGACAGGGGAAACAAAAAGGAGGAAGAAACCTCAGGACGAGCCACAGAGGAGGGATTCGTCTCCCAGGACAGACACTCAGACATGCAATAGATGTCGCGTGTACAGAACAGAAGAACAAAATCACAGAGTGTGCTGACCTAAAAGTGACATGCATAGAACTCACGCTTCAGGTGCCGCTGCGTGACCTGAATGCTCTCTCACTCTGTTAACATATGTTTTTTCTTATGGAAATAAAAGGAGAAAAAAGGTTGGCTTCCTGACCAAACTTCCTCTTCAGGTCAGGAAAAGCTGGCAATCTATTTAGGTAGGAAAGAAAAAATGGAAAGAGGACAGAGGTGTGACTGTTTACTAGTTTTTAAGCATCTAGTTGGAGCACACGTGTTGTTAGATAAATATTATGTGAAAATGGATGATTTGGATACGTTTCAAAAATGTGTGGGATTATAAGGGCAAACCCTTCTCTTTGAAGGGCTGTTGGGTTTTTGTTTTGTATTGTAGAACGTGAATGTCTACGTTTTCAACTATGTATAATATCTCTTATTTAAATAATATCTCGCTCGCTTTTTAAAATCAGAATTAAAATGCATCCAAAATAAGCAAACAAGCTATTCGTGAGTAACTTACATGGGAAATAAAAGAAGGAAGCGGCAAAAGAAGAATTTAAAATGTGTATTGTTTACTGAGAGGAAATGAAAACAATGGGCCTGTTAACTTTGATGTCTAAATGCAGTTAATTGATCTCATTTTTGAAGTATTTAACATGTTTACGTGTGTATGATTTTCAATAACACATGCATAAAGCAAAGTTGAAATGTATCAAAGTATCTCTTTGAAATGGCTGGTTTAATTATTCAGGACACTATAAGGGGATGCAATGGTTTGGGAAACACTGTCCTAAACTCTCGTACTATTCCTTTAAACATTAACTTAATTTGAACGAGAGGTTGTGCATTTATGCAATGAGGGCACAACAACGCGAGGGATTTACTAGCCCACTGCTTTGGTCAATAAAAATAGACAAAACATGAAGGAGAATTTTGGACTTTATCTGCATCTGTTTCTGAGTCAACAGAGACATTGATTGTGTAACTCTGCTATTCACACTCAAAATGATTTTACAGTCCAACAGCAAAGAAACGAGCCCAGCATATCTGTGGGGGCTGATTGGGCTGTTGATCAATACAAATGACTGGGCGCTGAGATTTCTGGCTGTTAAAAAGTCAGACTCCCGCCCTCAGCCAAAACACGTCAGTGACAAAACATCATTACTGTCAATTGTGACTTCTTCACCTGACATTTCTGTGTGAAACCTCTATTATGTTCCCTTTTTTGTTTTATTGTTAAAATGTGTTAACTGTGAACGCCGTGCCAAACACCTGTTGATGTTAAAACCAGCTGGTCTTTTGTTTTGTTTGGAGGAAAAGGAGAAATGCTCCTTTTTTGTGTATCAGAAAGCAACACAGACAAGGTCCCCACAAACTACTGGAGGGAAACATCAATATAATCCTCTCAGGGATAATTTCAGGAAGCTTCGCTCTGCAACCGCAGGTTTATTTTGGTTACATAAAAATGAAATAAAAAATCCAGCAGGGATTTTCTGCAGCGCACCTAGAGGATTTATCTCCACCAATACATACAGAACCCAGATTTCCGAAATGTATTGTGCAGCCTGCATAGCTGACAGTGAAATGTCTGAATTCCAACCGACAGTAATGAACAAATATAAAATCTGTTGAATTATTATTATTTTTTTATTCCGCCGTCTCCTGAACCACGGCTGATCCTCAGTCCTGTGGGAACGTACATTATCAACCATATGAATTAATATACATAATTTTTCACATTAATGCAATGTGCATCTCACTCGAGGATAAGAGCACGATCATTAAAAGGATTAAGGAGGTTGGCTCCTTTATTGCCTGTATTCCAGTTCTCCCGGAGGTCATCGCGGAGCAAAGGAGTTGGCGGAAGGTGCGGATTATTATTCAAAACAGATAACTCTGTTTCTCGCACCTTAAAGAGTAACTTAACATATATTTTTGAGTTAGTAAATTACACATACAGTTACTTTAGATTGTGAGAATGCAACTGTGAGTAGCAGTATTGCAAATAATACAGTTGTAGAAATACGACACTACATCTACTACTTGTAAGTTAGTGGTTGACGGTGTTTATTGGCGTTCTAATGTTTGTGGTGCATTCACATCATGTGTCATCTCCGCTAGCTCCTGACACAGCTCATCTTCGCCATCAGTGAGACTCTCTCTCTCTGTCACTGACACTTCCCCTCACTCTGTCAAAGCATTTCTCTGGCGCTCCTCTATCTCTCCCCTGAAGTCACTGTCACCGCTTTCAGCTTCAGCCGGTAAGAAAGGCGCTTCAGGTCGCATGAGTTTTATGAATTCTAGGTGACCGTCAGATGTTATATCTGAGCATGAGACTTTCTGAGAACGGCTGAAAGGCGTCGGTTTAGACAGCGGGGGAGAAAGAGGAACACTGCAGAAACGATTTTGACAGAGTGACGGATGGGAGTGTCGGCAATCGCGGGGAACGGCGAGAAGAGGGTCAAGGGTGTGTGTCAGGTTTCAAATCAATTTTGTTAGGGAGGCGTGTTCAATGCTGGAACACAGTGCTTATTAAGATCATGAGAATATTTTAAGCTGCTGGTTTGAGATGTAATTGTTTGGCTCTTTGATGAGGAGGTTTTATAACCTTAGGTTACATCAGGTAATGAATTAGATTAATAAATTACATTTTACTGTCAATCATTCAGTGGCTTTCTCCCTGTCTTTATGACATTTCAATTTAAATATCAGGCAGGTTAGTAAGAAATATATGAACAAAACATTTATAACAATAACATAAGCAGCAGAAAAGTGAGTGAACATAAGTGAATCTTGAGAGGTATTTGTTTTTAAATGTCTTGTGAAAGTGTGGGGGCAAAGACAGCAGATGCAAGGTCTTCTTGCTATATGATTACCTATAAATACAAATATCAAAGGTTTAACATGTAGCCTTTCCAAATGAAAATGCTCAAAAAATGACTAGATTCAGTAATATATTTTGTTGAGTTGTGTATTAACATTGAATTTGCGTCGGGGTGAATGTAAACAGCAGCGACAGGATGGTGAAGATAATATTTTCAACATCTTCGTATTAAAAGTTGGACATCTGATAAACAATATAAATCAACTTTGACCAAGTTATAGCACCGAGCATCAATGACGTACACACAGAGTCCACCACTTTGTCCTGTGCTATGTTGGCTCGTAACACTGTCCTCTCATTGAGTCCAACAGTTTAGTGCGGTGGGAACAACAGTCTCTGTTTTCCCGTTGCTTGGCCAGCCTTAGTCCCATTTGCGGGGCTGTCCGGCTTCAAGTTGGATGGTGGAAAGATGCCAGCTATTCATCAACCTCTATTCAATGTTGCTTAAGTTTGTGTGAAGGTTTGTATTGGAAGTACGTTTGCAGATTGGGTGTACCAGAGGTTTCAGCTGAGCTGGGATCAGATTCGTTTTTATCAGCAAGTCGGTGGTCAAAGGTGGAAACTGTGTAGAAAAACGGATGTCATATTAGATTGACAATCCTGCAATAATTGCTAGCGAGACAAAATAAAGAGGACAGTGTTGTTGCTCCTAAGCCATGTCTGACAACCTCACAGTGTCAAATTCTTCCCGGAGAAATATAACCAAAAGAAATTCTGTTTGCATCAGAATAAGGAAGAAAAATACCACACTGGATGATAAAACTGCTGCTCTGATCCCAGTTGCTGCTGTTTTATGTTGATAAGAAGACAGGGGGGTAGAGGGAAAAAAAAAACCCACATGACCACATACATCCATCATAATCTCTCAACGGTGCAGCTGGTGGTTGTGACAGTGTATGTGTGTATTCATGGGACTTACTGATAAAAGTGGTGCAAAGTCTACAAGCACTACAAGTTAAGAGCCATTATTTGCAATTTCTGGTCAAATCTGCAAAATCTCTGACAAAACATGGCCATGCTGAAATGATTCTGCAATTGACAACACATTTTCTGAATTGAGTCATTATTTAATACATTTCTAACATTTTTTCGTCCCCTTTTTTTAAAAAACTTTTTTCTGTAGTTTACGTCATTGTAAATTCTTCTGATTCTGGACTGTCGAGCAGGAAAAAATAAGCAATTTCAAGATGTCACCTTGGGCTCTGGGCAACCTTGAGGAGCCTTTTCTCACTATTTTATGCCCTAGAAAACAGATGGACTGGACTAAAATAGGCTATTTCTATGATAAACTACTCTCGCATAATAATAGTGTGAAAAATGCAATCTCACAAATGTATCGATCGAACGAGCTATTCAGTCCGATGATGAAATCTTTGACCATTAGTGTCAATAGCCTGCTGCATTTAGGGGCAGCCTGAGTGTGTAACACTGGACAACATTGTGACAGCAGTGCACACAGTGATGGCAGGTCCTCAGAGAAAACAAGGAGGCACTGTGGAAGTCAGGGTTCTATTACATTTTGACATTCATCACTGCTGGCAGGTGGGCTGATTATTTTCTAGTGGCTGCAAAATTAAATAAATGCTGCAATCTGTCCTTTGTACTGCAAGTCCAAGTCCAGCATTTCAACAATTTTCATCCTAATAACACAAAGTGGGTAAAATAATTGCCAAAGTCCAGTCAGGTCTGTGCCTGTGTTTGTATGTTTGAATTGTCCGAACAACAAACACACAAAGTACCTCGCTTGATACTGTACAACAGCCTGTCTCCCACAATTTGTCAAAGTGAATATTTATTTGCAATAACCTTGAACATTTCAAATGCTCTACAGCAAAAAAAAAAAAAAAAGAAGAAGGAAGAAGAAGAAGAAAATGGATGCTTCAAGGGTGTTGGTTTTATTTGTAAAGTGTTAAAGGAGGTAGAAAACATTGTTGTACATTGTATAATCACATTTCATGCAGTCCTATTCAATGGTGTATTAATGTGTTTTCTTTTTACACACATGGATATTCTATATAGTTAACTCTGAAAGCTGCTTTTGGCATGTTTAGCAGAAATTGCTCCAAAATACACAACAACCAACATGTCTTTTCATCAAGTCCCTACAAACCACACTTTCATGTTGAAGTTTCGCTCCATTTATCCCTGAACTACACGGCGGTGGAACAACGGTAGTGACGTCTCTCTACTG
The DNA here is from genome assembly GCF_040436345.1 of Pagrus major. Taxonomy (NCBI): domain Eukaryota; kingdom Metazoa; phylum Chordata; class Actinopteri; order Spariformes; family Sparidae; genus Pagrus; species Pagrus major. The sequence goes on from NC_133215.1 coordinate 10,697,506, forward strand.
CCCCCTGCAGCTGACCCGAGGACCTTTGCTTTCCCCATGCCTGGTCCTTCCTTTTTAGCCAAAATTTCCCCTGTTCTGCCTCCTCGGCAAGATCTCTGAGTGCCTTCTTGAGTTCGGTACAGGTCACTTATTAATACAATTGGGTCTTTTTGTTCTGCCTTTTCACAGCGCTGAGATCAGGGATTGTAGGTCAATTTGGATTCTAATGGTTGTCTTTCTGCTTTGGGCAGCAGCCAGACCAAAACCAAGTTGTGCTTGATTTGGCCCAAATCATACCTAACCTACACATCCAACAGAACTAGACCAACGAGGACATCTCAGTAAAGACCTCTTTTTCTCTCCACCTGTTCACCAGTCCAATATTTACCTGCATTTTCATTTGTTCAACCAACTCCCTGGAAAACCTTCTGTTGACTGTTTGACAGCTTCAGGTCACTTCAGGTCTTTCTTAGTCATTTGTCCTTTATTGGTGAGTGGCAAGCTTGCATGTGGCTGGTGTATTTGAAATTGACTCATACAGACATCCCAAGGGACCAGAGTAATAAACCAAGAGTGGCTGATAGCTGCTAGATCCACACAGTGGGCTGTTGATTCTCAGTGGGATCAGCACTATTTCAGACATGTCTTGAAGCAGACACCTCTGGAATACCTCTATGTCTGTCATTTGTCCGATGATGGCGAACAGGCAAGCCCCAACCTGGATATCCACACTCTGATATCCTATGAGATTTAAAAAAAAAAAAAGGTCGGATGGCTTTGCTTCAACTTACCTTCTGCTTCTTATGTCGACTGGTAGATATAAATATCACTTCAGACGCGACCGGGTGAGGATCGGGACAGGATAGGATGCAAATTATCAACAAAGTGGAGCTTAATTACACTGTAGAAGAGCTGCTCACACAAAATATCACAAAAGAAGGAACAGACCGAACAGTGGAGAGAAGAATTACAACACAAAGTCATTGTTTCTGGCCTGTACACTGCAAGTCTCCAGCAGCTCTGAGATCAACAATCCTGCCACTACCAGCCAACTCTGTGCCATTACTGACCATATGGTTGCCAGCAGCAGCAGCAGCAGCAGCTCTGAAATGAACGCCTCTAGGCCAAATGCAGTTGCTCAAGAATGCTTATAAGTTAATTTAATCATTGTGTCTGCACTCTTAACATGCTCAGGATATGTTTAACTTTACAGGTGACCAAACTAGCCATCTAAAATGTGACTGTATTTATTACACATCACTCAAATGATCCAATATGACATTTTATCTTATGTCTTGTTTTTCCTGTAGTTTTTTCTTGATCCGGATCAAAAGAGAGTTAAAAGAGACTTCATCAAACAGCGCTGTCTGTAACCCAGCATCATTTAATTGGTGTTAATTGTCATCTGCTGAGTGCTAACAAAAAGTTCTCAAATAAATGCAGCAAGAACAGCCCTAAAATTAAACTTACACTGCACCCCAGCGGGAAGCAGGAACCCTTTGAAAGTTATCAGAAGATATCATTGTTAAAATGCTTCTTCTTACGCAGAACTTTAATCGTTACCGCTCTTCTCTCTCCCCTCTGAGAGTATTGACAGCCACCATCTGATACACTGACACTGTTTTCTTTCACTTGGCAGAGACTGTCAAGTGAGTCCCTCCTGAAATACCAATTATATGTGCAGTTTGACAATACTACAGCCTGGCTGGTTGCATCTGGTCACTCTGTCGCTCCCTCTGTCTCCCTCTTGGATGGTTGAACTGACAACCACTATGTATTACTTGTGACAAGTTTTTTAAATTTTGTTGCACTCGAGATACCTGAGGACATGTATGTTGGAACGCTCAAATCACAGAGATATATGGGATAACTTACCCGTCACTTTTCTCTCCTCTCTACCTGTCCCTTTCCCCCTCCATGACACGTTTATTGACAACCGCTGAATCTAAATTTATACTTTGCTTTAGCTGTTGGGTTGCTGCTACCGGCTGGCTGTCTCAAAACCTTATAGGAGATTCACTTGCCTGCTTGTAAAAATGTTTTTTTCTTCCTCAAAGCAATGAGGTGTTTAAATATCACAAGCTGGGACAGTAATAGATTTTAATTTAGCTCAGAAATTGGACATAAAACCTCAACAAGCCAGCTTTTCAGAAATACCAATGAAGGTAACACTGTATGAGAAAAATCACTTTGTTGTGTTACATAGAGGCTATCTACAGTTCAACAGGTACTGTAACAACTTCATTAAACTTATTTTAAAAACTGATTTATTTTCTGCATATGACTTATATGATTGTGATTTATATAAGCTGACAAGACTTCATTTCTTATTTATTTAATGTGAGCCATAAGTGGTGCTTGTTATGACAAGATGTCAAGATGGCCACCTCGATCGGATCAGAAGGGCTTTTGAAAAAACAAACACACACTCAGTCCTCATCCTCAGTCTTTTCTCAGGTAAACGTAAAACATGTTGATTAAAACAAAAGCACAGACCTCACCTTTTGAGCTTGACCAAATCTGTTTTTCTGAAAATACTTATTACTATACTAGTATACTTACTATATGTCTGGTTATCTTCCCCACCTCTGATAAGTCTTGTTTCCTCCAATGTACTGTGGTAACTACCTAAATCTAGATTTACCTGTCCACCGAGGGGTCACTGGCCATGTTGGAGGTAACCCCTTTCACTTTTCCAGCAGAACTTATCTTAACTCTTGAGAATTAGATGCATTTATGAACTAACCTTTTTTTTTGGCCGCTGTCCTTCTCGCTACGCACAGCGCACACAACACAGGTGTGGTTGTTTTTTTACAACAAGGACAAAACTTTGCTTGAGAAGATGCTGCAGGCATGTGTCTCAACAAAAAGATAACAAAAAACAGGATCGTATGGAGCGGTTATTTTGGTACCATGCACCACTTGAGATAATGGAAATGCAACCCGACTGCCTGGTGGAGGCTTTAAAGAACAGCACAGAGTTTTTCTATAGGAGCCTTTTGGGAATGTCTTCATGAGGGGGATGAGACAGGCTGGCTAACCACACACATATATCGAAAGCATCTTATATATTTTGATGCTAGTAAACTAGTATAGTCAGATGTTCACATAAAACATTCTCCTCAATAATTTGTTGTCACTGTGCTTTCGGCAAAATCAATCATCTTGTTAATCTCTAATTAAGAGGCCAAGAGCTCGAGTTAACCTATTGTGGAATTGAATTAGTCCACACCATTTAATTACTAAGGCCTCAGGACATAGCCTTAAGAAATGACGTGGTAAAATGTCAATGTTTAGCGTTCCAATACATGTGGCAGGTGTTTCACTCACTTTGGCCCTCCATCCTACAGTGTCTGCTAATTTGGCAAGCGGAGACAGTTTGCCTGGGCCAAACACAGATTAATGGTGTTTCAGGGAGCACATCCTCATGTAATAACAGGCTTTATAGATTATACACAGCGCTCTCTGAAAACATGAATTTATAATAATAAAGTGGAATCAATGCAGAAAAGATTTCCCACAGAGGAGGTTGTATATTGCCCAAACATATGCTACACCAATCTCAAATGAGAATTACCAGCTAACTGTGAAGAATATGCTCGAGCTACGATCCATATGTTGTGGGTATTTCCTTTGATTAAAAGTTTATGGATCAGGGTTATTTCTCTGTTGACTGAACTTTTTAAAGTCTCATTTAAAACCAGCAGGTGTGCTGTATGTATTGTCGCAAATCCCTTTTAATACAGTATGATGAAACCAAACACAACATCAATCTGAACATTAATGTTTTTGCTTTTAAGCGTCACAAAGGTGTTACTATTACAATCTTTATTGTGCAGATTTAAATTGATTGTCCCTGAAGGTATCAATTAACAGGTTGTAAGAAAATCTAAATTTCAGCACAACAACAAACTGGTAATAATAGTCTGTCTTTTCCAAAAAAAATTACCTTGTTGACCTTTTTAGATGTTCAAGATAATCTTGAGTGCCTGTGAGCGTTTTCACTAAAGGCTTCCACACAGGATGCAACAAGCAATACCAACACACATGAGGGAGCACACACACACACACACACACACACACACACACACACACACACACACACACACACACACACACACAAATCCTTGAATTGTATTGGAGCCCAAGTATCAAGATGCGCATCAGTTTGTCTTGTAAGGGAGAGATGTACACCCCTAATATTACTACATGAGCTCGAGAACACTTCATAAAACTGTTGTCTTCATGAAAAACGTTTGTTTGCAAATGATTGCATTCTGTTTTAATTTACGTTTTCCACATCGCCCCAACTTTTTTGGTATCCAGGTTGTAAATGTCTAACCCCCACCCTTATTCTTACCCTAGTCTAAATATAATTCTAACCAAAACTTTAAAAACCACGTCCTAACCCTCACAAAGCCCTCTGAACATCTGTCCGAAATTGAGGACCGGCTAAAATGTCCCCACTTTCCAGAAACATCCTCGTTCTCAAGGTCTAAAACTCAAATTGGTTCTCACAAAGATAGCTGTACAAGAACACACGCGCACACACACACTTATCTGAAGGTCACATCTTTTGCTAAACGTATTATCAGTATCAACGAACTTCACAAACGCCACAGACGTTTTGAGTGTTACATCGGCCTCTTATTGTTGTTTTGTCTGGACTGTGCACCTGTACTGAAACGTGGAGACTTGATAAAAAAAACAACACCTTTGTTCTCAAAGGTGCCTTTGAAAGATTAAGGATTCAAGGAAATACATTTCTACCCTTGGTGTGACTCCATATAATCAGCAACTATACATAAAGTGTAATATCTCAAATGGTTCTGTCAGCTTTGTACTGTATACTGATAACAGTGTTGTGCTGCGGATCGGCTTTGTTTATGGTGATAAAAATTTGTTTTAACATCCTTCACACTTTACTAAATGGAAAATGTCTGTGAGATATTTTGAATAACAGCCGCTGAGAGAATGCAGCAACATGAATCAGCTCCACAGGGGGCTTTAGGCTTTATTTACTACCCAGCAGTCGCACTGTACAGAGCTGCCGTAACGTGTTATTCATGCTGTTTTCTGTCACACGCAGCTTCTGTTTGAGATTATTGCAGTTTACACCTTCATTTGTGTCACACAATCGGTTCAATCAAAACAAAATCTATGTGTTTTCATTTCATCACTTTTAGGTTCACAGGTGAGGGTGACATTAATGATTACAAGCTTATTTTAGCAGCTTCTGTTTGTATTGTCTCATCAGCCTTTTAGCCTCTCTTGACAACGCGGCGGACAAATTGTTGGAGGGTTACCGGGATCAGATGCTACTTTTGTCACGAGAGGCCACCTCTAATCTCTGTCCACCTTCCAAACAAAGGCTGACTTCATTCCTGCTTGCAACACACATTTTTGTGTCTCAAAAATGAATCGTGCAGTTTTGCATTTTTAGGCACGGAAATGCCATTTAGAGTGTTAAAACAGAACCAGTGGTGCCGTGGCTCACCGGTCACCACAAGTGGGAAACTTACAGTCAGGAACAACCTCAAATTATAAATATCTCATGCATTAATTCAGTATTATGTTTCACCCTCCAGCTCTCCTCTGTCTTCTCAAGCTTATGGAATACACAAAGTCCTTATTTGCATGTTAATATTTATGAAGAAAAAACTATTTTCAACTAATAAGTTATCAAATATAAAATTCACAACAGAAAGAAATGACGTTGCTACGCTAATGAGCACTAATGAAAGTAATGTGATGTTTCTCATATCTGTGTGTGAACAACAGCTCAGTGAACAACAGAGCATCTCCAACAAGTGGTGCTGGTTACTAATGTGTTTTTGTTAATGTTTGTTTTTGTTTTATCCTTTTGTCTACTTATAAAAACACTACACAACATGCACAACTTTTTGGTTTGCTTTTTGGGGACTGCCCATTGCTCTGATTGCCAATGTCTAAAAAAATGTGCCATTAGACTAAAACTTTGTTGAGGTCAGTTGTCCCATTCCTATTTGTAGATAACAATACGTTGCCTTATGTTTTAATGTCTTATTTAAATACATTTCCATGCCTTGTGTCGGAATGGGGCTATACAAAAAGACTTGTCTTGCCTTGCTTTATTATTAAAAGTATTAAGTATTAAAAGTGACACTGTGTCATGCATCTTAAATTTAGAGTTTAATGTTGTCGTTACTTTTGTCAGGGAGCAAATATTCTGAGACACACGTCACATTGTGCTCTCTCTTCACTACCCACTGTTGCACTGGTAAAGTCGAGGGTGCGATAAGCTGATTGTCTTGTCTTTGTGTTCGTCACGTTTGGTGTAGATTTTGGTGTAAAGTCATCTGCTTTACATTTACTGTACCATACTTTGCTAGTGGTGTGGAGCCATGCCTCGCTGTGCGCCCCATGTTATAACTCTGTGCCACCCACTTTAGGAACCACTGGGTTAGGTTGAGGAAAACATCATGGTTTGGCATGTGTGTATTTTTGGAACAACGGGACTTTGGAGCAATGTTCTCTTCTTTTCTTTTTCCTTTTGGAATAATGGGCTGTCCGACAAATGGGCTTACGGTTGAATGGTACATTTTTCAGACTATTGAGGTTTTCTGAATAATGGGCCGTCTGGTATTTCTTCAGCAGTCTAGCCGTTTCCTTCTGCTTCCATTCTTTATACTAACCTGCATTAGATTTTGTATGTGCCAAATCTACTTAATGACTGTTAAATACAGTTTCTTTATGATGATATCTCTATAATATAGTCTTAATTATCCCAAAAGCAATTATACAAATTTTCAAATTGGGAAAAGAGAGAGATCTGTGCATTCCTACAGCTAATCTAATTGCCTCCTAACTCTAGTTCCATAATTAATGCACAGACACGGCAGTCAAACATTAATCACTTCAAGGCTGACACGCTGTACATGCATGTAACAGGAAGTGTCTTTATGATGTTTGCACTACAGTAGAAAAACACACTTTTGTACCAGAGCACTTTGGTTTAAACAGGTTGACAAAGTTTTCAAAGTTAAAATAGTTTCTTTTACTTCAGTAACACCTCCTGAACACCTAAAGCGTATTCTCTTACATCATCATATTCCCCAGATCTGGGTCAAACCAGGTTGTGTCAAATCACCAAGAAAAGCTGATTTGGATCTCCTGCAGCGGTGAGATTATGTCTTTACTCTCTCCAGCTTAACCACCATTTTAAAACCCGCCTTTCTCCACATGAAGGCAAGAAAAAATTCAAGGGATTTACAAAAAATTATAAAACCTTGACCTGGAATTGCCATCTTATCACAGTGGAGACGGTTTCTGTGCCCTCGTGACCCTGAGAGCTGCAGTGTGAGGAGCATTAAGCTCTCGGTCCACAGTGAGGGCCCAGACAGCGATTTATTGGCTCTTATGTGAAGAGGGGCCAAAGATAAAGCAAAGTACCCGTACTCAGGAGGGTGGGGGCCTAACCTGGAGGCGGGCCGGGACAAGGGAGCTTACAGGTAAATGTCTGTGGTGGCTGAGCGATCCACAGAGCTCAAGCAAGGCCGATTGCTTGTGCGCTCACTAGTTGAAAAGAGATAAATAAATGTGTTCTCCGGTGTTTTGGATTCAATTTGAGCGCTGAAATGTTCCAGTCTGGGTTTGTCCTCTTCACACTGTAACTAATTTGCAGCAGGCTCGTGTGTGCAAAGTCCGACTGGGTTTTTATTTTTTTTTAAATTATTTTGGGGGCATTTTAAGATGGAATAACAAGGGAGAGAGAGATGCAACACAGGTCCACAGTCGGACTCACACTGGGGCTGTGGCTGTTCACAGTTGGCATCTTAACCTCTGAGCCACAGGAAATGCTTGTGTTTATATTTTGTTGAGAGCTGAGAGTTGGAATGATTACCTATCAGGTTTTTCTCTTTTTCCTGCAGCTTCCTTTCAGTCTTGTTGTCGCTGCACATCCATGAAGTTAGTTATAAGTTATAACTTTTATAACCTTTTTGGTTTTTTTTACTTTTATTTAATCAGGCCTGGTGAAAGGCAAACCTGCTTGAGAAGCTATTCAATCCAATCGATGAAGGCTGTGACACGTGGCTGAAAACGGAAGTAAAAAAAAAAGAAAGTGGACTCTGTGACAAGATATTTTATCTCACTGTCCTCCAGGATTTATTGCTTGTGCAGACACCACACGTACTTGTGTCTTGTTGTATCCATCAATGTCTTTCCATTGATTTTTTAGGCAATCACACAGCCTCTAAAATTTGCTTCACCTTCAGGCTAAAAAGCATGAGGCCCATTGGAGGGAGATCAAGGTGAGTGTCTTGATAGATTGGATCTTGATGAGAGAAACTAGATTTTAGCACAGCAAATACTAAAGGAATTTTACAGTATCTTTGTCTAGGAGCGAGGCACCTGGGTAGTAGGGTACATGGATTACTCTGTTTAATCTGATGCAACTTTTCTGTTCCCAGAAACCGTCAGCAACTGTAAAGGGAAAGACGGGTTTCTGAGTTTAAATCAGTACTGAAAGACCTTACTCCACTCACTTCATAATAACCTAACCTTAACAACTTAATCATTAGCAACCCCTGCTCCTACCCTGCCAGTCTGCACTGATATCAGAGTAGCGGTACTGAGTGCAGCAACTATGCTGCTGGACTTGAGTAAAATTCAGACGTTGTGCAGCATCAAACTGGGGGAATTGCAACATTGAAATATCTCAAAATGTGGGACTGTCACACACAAATCAACAATAACTGTAACATTAGCTAGCTAGCTGGTTAGCTACCAAGACAACAGCAAACTAGCAGAAAGTTGCCATACCCTCGGCTTGAAGTGTGCCTCAAAGAAACCTCCGTTTGGAGGGCCATGTAGCCCCAACATTTGACCCTCGACTTTATCTGAACAAGATTCGGGACACCCTAACCCCTAGTTGTGAGTGCACAACAGAGTGGTAGGGTTAAGTAGTGGGGGCAAGTGGGGAATGGGGATAGGGCCTTAGTTTCCGGTGATTATATGTTAATGAAAACACAATTATGAATATTATATTCAATTTCTGCCAACAGATCCTCCTAAATCCCCCTAATTTTTACACAGTGGACCTTCTTAGTATCCGTGGGTGTGGGTTACAGCAATTTACACTTTTACGTGCAGACGAGATTTGATTCTTTCAAGCACCATCGAGGTTTTATGATTTGCTCCACAGATGCCATCAGCTGAAGCCAAAACACTGACGTAAAGCCATGCAATAATGATACAGAATGGGATCTCCTTTGATATTAAGAGGAACTAATTGCTGAGATCTGAACTCAGGATAGTCAGGACTGGATGTGTTAATTTGCCATTGGTTGTGCTGCCGAGCGTTGCCTTCATTAATCACACTTCTCTTCATATCAGCTGTTTCTCATCACGGAGGTTATTTTAAACGAGATGGACAAAGGTTACACTTGGTAATTAGAGAGTTACCCTACCAGATACGTCTGCTTATGTCCTTCATTTATAAACACATGAGAATCAAACGGGATGAAGACAGACATGTGATATCATATATGATTCTGTGCTCATAAACATTAAAGGTAATTAGTACAAACAGCACCGCATCATTTCAGGTCTATGTACGTTTACAGTGTGTCGACACATTCCTTTAGTTAATGACTGCCTTCTTCCCTTCTCTGGAGAAAGAGCACAAATATAGCAGTAGCACATGTTTATTTCAAACAGCCCTCAGCTAAATACACATTAGCAGCATTACAGGCTCCACCATGATGGGATAGGTTAATGGGACAGGGCCGGTGGGAATAGCTCACACAGAAGATGCCCATATCCTTGGCAGCTCAGACACAAGCTAGCTAAAAAGATTCCTCTTTGAATCTATAGTGTATTTTGATAACACTTTAGTTGTCAGTGGTGTTATTAGAGCTGAATTACTGAAGGAAAACAGCGTCATGGCTCTTACTATCCTCCTGAGGACTTTCTTGCTCCTGCAGTGGTGGAGCGTAGTCAGAAGTGTGATCACCTTGTTAACACTGTAATTAAAGGCAAAATAGTTTTCCCGCTCTATTCCAGTAATACTTTTACTGAGACCTGGAGCTGTAATGACAAGCCAAAAATCACAAGCGAGACTCTCATGTCTTGTCTGAAACAGTGACAGGGTGGCTGGTCTAGATAATGAGACATTATGGCCAATTACCAGTGGGTGATGCAGAGTCCCAGGAGCATCACCTGCTGGTGTAATAATAAAACTTGTTAAAACTTTGGAAACATGTCTCAATAATGTGTCTTTAATTATTATTATTGTATATTGGGAATGAGCTGATGGTGCAGTTGTATAACTCAGGAAATCAACTATGCAATTGTTCTTTTTTACCCAAATTCATTCATCATATAGCAAAAAATAACTTAAATGGTGACATTTGTCTCTATGAAGAAGATGGAAGAAATAGTTAAAGTAGTCATTCTTTTTACTTTTTCTTTCCATAGATAGATCTACACGTGTGGTGGAGCCCCCCGCAACTGAAAGAATATTCAACTATAATGCTTTTGTATCTAAATGCAGGCCAATGGAAATGTTGGCAATTAGTGATTAGTGTTATCAATTAGCGTAAGGATTTTTCAGGCTATTAAAACTGTAAATGGTACGTATTAATGATCATTTGGAGTCAGATAAGCCTGCCTTAGCGTCTGGTTCATGTAGAGCAACTCCAGCAGTTTCCTTCGGTGTTATTTTAAACCTTTTTCACTTTGAACTTTAGACAGCGCTCTGTGTATTTGGTGTGTAAACGGAAAAGAATATTGCTACAAGACAGCTATTAGCGAGTTTAAGGCAGAGTGTTCACGTTGCGTGATACTGTAGTGTGATTGCAAAGAAGACCAAGTTGAGTTCATCCGAAACAATGATATGAACACTTTGCTGATTATTGGCAGTGAGGTGATTGCCTTGCTGGTGCCACCATATAAAAAAAAAGAAAACAAACACAGTGAAAGTGCCCTCTTGGACGCCCCTATGGCACATAAAACATTATAAAGTGCCCTCTGGAGTTGCCTCTCTTCACTATACTGTAAATATATACTTCCTGCACGCTGGTGCCCGCCGCATACAGCCGGTGCCCTTTTATTCTTTTGCCCCTGGCCCTCAAACATCCTGAGTCTGCTACTGATCTGTACCATAGTACTACTTTGTACTTGTGTGCTGCATTCACTTGCTGATGTAAAGCTCTGAACACGCAACATTAAAAGTAGAAGAGCACGGCATCTGTGAAGAATATTGCTAGGAAGTCATACTCTAAAAACAGCAGCAGAAGATGTTCAGTGTGACAAAGATTATAAGAAATTCATCAAAAGCATAGTGAGAATGCAGTATCCAGTTCAATTTACCACATTCACTCAAACTTCTCCTCAGAGTAATAGCACATCTGGACTTCTCTCTCCAGCCTGCTACCACTGCAACCTGGACCATGATAAGCAACCAGAAATGTATTATGATATTATTAATGATATATAAAAATGCATTCTATCATCAACTTTCATCAGTGGCTCTTGTTCTTCCTGTCCAATTTCTATTTCAAATTCACACATCTCATCCCATTTTCCATCAAAAGCAAAGTGTCTCCTGCCTTTTCTCAGCGCCCATTCGCAGGGATTGTGCATAAAATTCATCATCATATTACGACGTGCCTGGAGACTGCACTTTCACCCAGGGCATTCCATATCACGCCTTTCCTGGGTAATATACGCAGTAATCCAAGAGACAAAAAAGGATTCACTGCCATCCACAACTCAGCTCAGTCACTGAAGAGACATTTAGGCCTCTCGAAAGAGCAGAAAGTAGAAAAAGCCCACTACCTTCCAATAGCAGACCTAAAGCAATTCCCTGTAGTCATTACCACTTCCTGCATTCATCACACTGTAGTCTTTAGTGAGAAAGGGCAAGATGAAAAGGAAGACTCGGAGGAAGAGATGTCATTGGGGGCAATCAAATTCAAACAACGGACACTAAAAAATCATTAAGCTCAAATAAAATGAAAGAGTTGGAGTCGTACAGTCATGTACTTTGAAGTTCTGGACGACTGCTTTTGTTTAAGTGTGATGATTCATTGTCTCATTCAGAGTGCTGCCAATTTGTGTTTCATAGTTGAACAGACGATGAACAACAGTTGACTGGATGAAGACACCTGCAGTGCACTCACATGTCATAATGTTGTAGGTAAATAAGTTTTAATATTTTACATTGACTTGAATTTTCGGGAACTTTGAGCAACCCTATCCTCAAAATAAACACTTTCTTTCTTTAATGTCTTCATGTTGCATCTTTATGTTTCTTTAGTTGTCTCCAGGTTCAATCATCTGTCCAGGGTGTACCCCGCCACTCACCAACGTCAGCTGAGATCTGCTCCAGTGCCCTGCGATGATGCAAAGGATATCCACAGATAAGGGATGGATGGATGTTGTAACAACACTGTGCCTATGCTCCGGTTAGGTTTAGTCACAAAAACCACTTGGTTAGAGTTAGGAAAATATCACGTTTTGGCAAAAAAATACATGTTTTTGTCACCAAAAACATGGCTGGAAATTGTCCTAATGTGTTCTAAAAATATTCAGCGGTTTCACGCTTACAAACATTGAAACACAGTCTCGAACTCTGGTCACTGGCTTGGCACCATTCTAGCCTGTAACTCCACCTCCACCTGCATTTGTAAAAAAGTTGGGCCATAAACATGCAGTGTGAGCGTGAGATGACACTTATAGCAGATATGTCAGTATGGGTCATACAAATGTGAACATATCGGTGGTTTGCAGACATATTAACTGCCAACTTTTAATTCTAGCGACTGGGCTGTTCGCTGTTATGAGACAGCAGGCAGCTGAATGTCAGCAAGGTTCAAGAGCCACATTTTGTGAAGATGCACGAACGCATTTCACTGCATCCTACTGTCACAAATGTTAGTGTTCAGTTTTGTCTCAGTGAGGTGTTGATTCAACTTTATGGTCATTTTAGAGGCTGCAGTTGTCATCAACTTATACTGATTGGGACCTCTTAAATGTAAATATTGTTCCTTACTGTAGTTTCGCCCTTAAATGCCCCACTGAGAAGTTTCTAGCGTTTTGTAAAGGAAAATAATTTCCAATGCATCACGCTCACACAGTCCCCAAAATCTGCCAGCTACGAGGAAGCTGAGGCAGAAATTCTGGACTCAAGCTGCGTTGGATCACTCGCTGTGTACTCGATTCAGGACAAATCCATACTGTTGTCACCTCATTATAGATCTGGCTGTGTAACTTGTTTGGAAACGCGCAGACAGTGCAGCAGTATCGCTGCACTGAGTCCAACAGAGCCTCCTGTTGTGAAAATGATACAGCAATGGAAAAACTCTACCGTTGCTCTGTAAACAGCTGAGGTTTACAGCGGTGTATGTCAGCATTAACTTGACACTTTCTCAGAGATGTGTTTTAAACACACCCAACAGTGGGATGTTTCAGTGTGAAGACTGACATACTTTCCTTATATCCTTATAGTATATTCCCAACTACATCCTTTGGAACATTTCTGTTAATATTCAATTCATCCATAATTCACAACAGGTTGTTTGGTGTTCAATAGCAGTGTTTCTCATTTCATGAATTTATGACTTATGAGGTTGGAACTGGGTCCCTCTTTGACTCGGCAGGGAGAGCTCTTTGATCTGTCAAACAAACTGACATTTTTTAATGATCTTGGCTATTCTACATACACAAAACTTCACAGTACGTGTCTCCCATATGCTGTGCGGTGCTGCGGCAATCTAAAAGCGTAGACACCATACAGAACAGAGTTATACAATGTTTTTCCGGGGGCTCACATATTTGCTTCCAGACTTGCAATTCAGGGAAACACAGGTTGGGTACCAGGGTCAGTGCAATGAAAATGTGAAATGATCCAACTGTGTGACTGTGGAGGAAATCAATGGGCGAAAAGAAGTGTATATTCTGTATGTCTATGGAAATAATTTGTAAAGTACTGTGAACTTTTTTCAAAGCACTGTATTATCTTTTATTGAATTTGAAAGGAAAATGGTTTACAATATGTTGTTAAAGCCAAAATTAAGAACATATGTGCACATCAAACAACAATTTGGACAAATCTTTAGTTCCACAGTTGTCTCCTATTTTCTTTTTGTTCTGCAGACAAGCAAAAACTGGAAAGGCTTTTTAATTGGATGTTTTTCCGTGTGCTAACTTTAGCCCTGCTTGCACAGGACCACTATTACTGTACCTGTGGACCTCTAGTAATTTGGTAATAATTCTGAAAGACATCTGTGATCTCAATTGCTTTTGAGTCTGCCATGCTCGTAATTTGTAACGTAAAAACTTCCACAGCATATTACTAGACACAGAGGTCGTCTGGGAATATCAGTGGTGTGTGAATGAATGAATGTGTGAGGAAGACTTTCGTTTTAAATATCAGTTTTTTGTTGTCATCTGGACAAGTAACACAAGGTTGTCATATTCATGTACAAATCATATTTTACTTGATCCATGAACTGCAAAATGTGAATTGCTTGTAACAAATGGGAAAGTAGGTAAATCTATTATGATAACAACATTTCATTCATTCATTTATTCATTAATTCAGTCATTCATCACTCACCCCTTTGTTGCAATTTGGTGGTAATTAGTTTGCAGTTTTACCTTCTGCCTTCTGAGATTCTGAGTGTCATGTAGCCACTGTAGTTGAATATTTTTCACTCTAAGTATTTGATTTTTGACTTTTTGTCTGACTCATCGTTCTGTCAGTGAGATTGACAGGACACAGCACAACATACAGCAATGTGCGGGTGGATATTACATCACTCAAGTGTGGTAAAACCAGACCAAATGCTTTTTTGTGATGCATTATATAAACTCCACCAACATCGAAGTCTGGCAGCAGCATAAGCATTTTATGGAATAAGAGAAAAACCCTGATATCTGAAGTTAATAATGTGAAGGAGAGACGCAACCTAGCTGACTAAGACAAATCTCAAGTATATTAAGTTCAAGTTCACATTTATTTATTCGTCTAAAAACAAAAGCATTTAGACAAAAACATAAAAACAACTTAAGTGTAACGGTACATGAACACCTACATTCTGATTTATAGCAGGGTAAAAACAATACTAGATGGGTGTTTTCTTAAGTTTACTGTACAATTATTCTTCACTCATCCAAAAATGATCATGTGGCAGCTAACGTGTAAGAAAAAGGAGGCAGCTGACTGGAACGAAGACGTCTGTGTGCACTCCAGCACGCCCTGTATAAAAACTGAATGTCACTGCTCACATCCTCAGCACCATAAACATCGATGAGACTACGCTAAAAATCATTTCACAGTTTGCAGTTTCCATCAAACCCTCTCTGCAATTTGCCCCCAGTCATGTACATCTCCATCCAGATAATGTGTTAATCTTCTCTACAGTGAGGACTGACTCTCTGGAGATCTCTTGTCTATTTCATGGGTAGTTTCCCACAGAAACTAAAAGGGAAACACAGTAACCTAATTATTCTGAACACTTCAAGCTAGACATCACATGACTCTTTACATGTATTAAACATATTATCAAATCAATAATTTCCCAGGGTGTGTGAGAGATACAAATTGATCCAATATGAGCATCATATGAAACCAAATCTTATTATCTAATAAAAGCAAACAGGCAGGAAAACTGTGGATAAAGTTGTTTGTGATATTGATCAATCCAGTCTAAATATAAGAAGTGGTGATTTGAAACTGAACTACTGCCTGTTTTATCTTTGCAAAGCAGCTCTAAGCACTCAATTGTTGTGATCACGAGGAGGACCAAAACATTGGACACAGACAACAAGCAAGTTTGGTGAGAAAGGAGTTTATTGCAACCAGCAAGGGGATGAGAGGCATCATGGAAGTGGGAATGAGGTCCAGAAGCAGCAGGAGAGACAGGATGATGGCAGGGGCTGGTGAGGGGAATCGTTGGCTGGCAGAGATTGGCGTGATGGTTGGGAGGTGGTAGGCAGGTTGGCAAATGAGTAGATGATCCTGAGGCACATGGAAACAGGCATTAAACACAAGAAAAAACAAGAGGGGAAATTAACTCAACTAGCAGTATGTTTTGGCCTTGATGTGTGCATACCACCGAGTTGAAACAACAATCTGACGATGAGTGGTTGGAGAGCCGGGGTGGATACACTGCAGGCTGACGGACTGATGAGAGGCTGGTGTGCAGAGCGGCAGGAGGGATGAGCTGATTGCAGACAGGTGTGCACAATTATCAGAGCCAGGAGAGACAGGAAGTGAGACCACGCCCACACACACTGCAACACACACAGACAAGACAAGACAAAGAGGGAGACCACTGGGAACACAGAGAAAAACATGGAGTTTGAGGGGATACAGTCATGGCGGTAACATGGATGGCTGACATCATTTCTTTATATTGGGAGAGTGGTGCATGTTGACTTTTGCATATACTGTACATAATGACAGCTACTAAGAATGATTGTTTTTGCTAGTCACTTTATTTTCCCCAACCGCTGCAGTCCAAACTGTCACCACATTTCACGTGTCAAACTTGTCCTGCAGTTGGCCATTTTCATGCAACAGCCATTGGCGTCACGCTCATGGTGGGAAGCTCCATTGCTTATAACGTTATGCTACTGTCCTCCAGGTTGCAAGTAGTAAAAACGTAAAGGAATCTGACAAATTCTTATCTTTCACTGATCCAGTGTGATCAGCATATGAAAAGATGATGGATAGTAAAAATCTGGAGGGACATCGGGCCTTATTTCAGGGTAAAATAACATATTTGATAACAATTTAGCTAAAAATAGTATTCAAAAATTCCTTAGCTCACATCACTGTTAAATGTATACCAGATGTGCGTTGTTATTTAGGAATATATTTTAGCCTTTACAATCGTTTGTGTAACACAAACAGTAAAGTTAGCTCAGAAGTGGTTGAATGCTAACACTAGCTGTTGTCGAATAGAAGCAAATTAGTTACCAAAGATTTAGTTTTATCTTGAAATATGGCCCGATGCCCCTCCAGATATTCACTATCCATTGTCTTTTCAGTTGCTGATGAATCAAAAAGCGATTGTCAGATGTGCTGCATTTATATGACCTGCAACCTGGGAGACAGCATTAAGGCATTTGAGTTTACCACCCTGAGCGTGATGTCAGAAGAAAATGGCCGCCGTGAGAATATGGTCTACAGAATATGGTCTATGGTACTGCTGCTGTTGAGTTAAAATGTTTACACACGTTGACCTCAATTAATAATATGAGTGATGGCACTTAAAGAAAGCATGTATACGTTAAAAGATATAGGGCCAAGTCTTGAGCCCTGGGGAGCACCACATGAAATGACTGTTGGTCGTGCAGAGAAAGAAAGATGTCTGATAAGATCCCAGAGGAAAATACATTGCATCCTGATCTTTTTTAATACATTTTGGTATTAAGTGATGATGGTCAGCAGTGTCCCTTAAGGTGCTTGAGTTTATTAGAAACAACAAGCAGCAACAACATTATCTCATAGTTGACAAATTGCCTCAGTGGCTCACTTATTATGGCAACCTTTATGATGACGAGAGTTGTCTCTTTCCTGTTTTAGAGATTTTATTTCACAGTATAAAGTCAAGATACAGCCTCAGTCATGTCTCACTACATTTTCAAGGATATAACTTTTTACAGGAAGAAAGATACTTTGAGTTGATAAGTTGAGAGTTAATGCAACCAAAAAAACTTGGGATATTGACAAAATCGAGAGTGAGAACCTTCAAAAATGTTATTTATATAAGAGTTTAGACAAAACATCTTTGCATAAAACAATAGATGATCACATAATCTAGATAACTGCAGCCCTTAGAGCCCTAAGGTTAAGTGTGGCCAACTTATCCTAATTAAATAGATATTTCAGCAGTACCTTTACTGTCTTTTTATGTTGTACAGTATACACAGGTACAAGAATGAAGCTCATTATACAAATATGTTTACTTTATCCATCCTGCTCCTCTTCAGATGTATTTAAGATGATTAAGCCTTTAGTGTTTGATCAGGTTTTAGAATTTAGATTTTTTTTTTAAAAAAGGTCATATTGGTGAGATATTAAAAACACCAATTGTGGACCTAAGAGATATGAGATATGGAGAAGGGTTGAATGGAGGAATGGATGTAAATGAGGGTGCATGAAAAGGAGAGTAAGTCAGTTTGTTAGCAGTGGAGACTGCATGTCTCGAGGCTTGTGTATTCTCCGCTTTGGGGATTTGACTGGGGAAGTGAAGCGAAAAAAGACAATAATGAAGAAAAGCAATGAGGAGTGGTGCAGTACTCGTCTGAATTTTCATCAAACTGATGAACCTGCCTCTGCATACAGCCACAGAGAGAATCTCTAAGAGAGTCAGATTATATTTAATCTGATTTATGTCACCGGCCTGCTTACATTTAGTCAGTTTATTTCACTTTGTTTTCTCCACATTCATGCTTACTCACAGTTTCATCGCAGAGTGACATTACCGTATAACCCCACAAAGTCCTTCTGTCTTTCTTGCTCAGTGTTTGTCTCCCCTGGGATGTTTTTACGGGATCATATTGTCACACTGCTGTGTTCATCCCTGGGTGCTTTAGTTTCAGAGTGACAGCTCAATGCCTTGTTCTTCAAATCGCATAACAGTGAATTGTAAACAGTGACTTTGGAGGTTCACGACAGCCTCCAGCTGAATGGTGTGTTTTACACAGCTGCTTGCTTCTTTCTCACAGTGTGTTCATACTTAACAAGCAGCAAAAACAAACAAACCAGAATGTGTGATAAATATTGTAAACACAAGGTCCACTTACTCAGCCATTCCAAGACGTCTTGACCGTATCCTCAGGCCTGCTTTAGCAAACGGAAGTAGCTCAGGTATCATCACGTGACCTATGAAAAGGATCTTGTCATGTTATTAGATATATGGGGATATGGGGGGGATCAGACCTACTTGTACACCCTAAGGGGATGGTGCATTACATCTCAAGGACCCTGGCTAAATAGACTGAAAACACATCAGCTGTCTGTGAACACCAGTGACCGGTCAAAGCATCGACTGGGAAGGGGTCAAGGTAATCGATCAGGAGTTGGTGGACATCCGGAGAAAGATCAAGGAGGCCATTTACAGCCAACCCCAAAGGCCATCTTAAAGAGAAGGGTTACGATCCCTCCCCCCAATATACAACCACTTCGTTTTATGCGCCAAAGGTCTCATACTCATATATTTGACCCCAAGGTCGGGTAGGAATATGTACCAGAAGCAGTAAGTCAAATGCAACTGGACTTGAATTCTTGAAGACGTTTCTCAGATACGCTTCTGTTTTAGTAAATACAGATGTTTACACTGGCCAACAAATGGTATCTCAATGAGAAAGGCCCTCTTTACAGCAACTGTTTGTTTTTTTCTGTCCTGCTGAACTGTAGAGCATGTCGGTGCAACATGGCGGACTCAGTGGAAGAGGGAATAAAAAGGATCCTCCTCGTGAAGAAAACACAACGATTCGGTGCTGCTAAATCGGTGAAGTAATCTTTGAACATACATTAGTGCGGCATGAGTCTTATTTTTGAACTTGCTTTATACATAAGCGAATAGTAAACTCTAATTTTGTGTGGGCTGTCAGCAGAGCCAAAACTCTTGCAGTGCACTGTGGTATTGTAGCTGAATGCTTCCAATGTAGACAGATGGCTGCTCCTGCTGCACTGCTGAAGCTTTAGATATGCAGCTAGTGTAGACAGAGTATCTAAGACTTTCTGTAGCAGCAGAAAAACAATCGCACTGCTGTCGTGTTTGTTCCTCAGTGAAAATGTAAGTGGTTTTACTTTTATTGAAGAAACAGCCAATGATGTTCTCTTTGTTCTCTGAAGAGGACAGTGTCGCATGATCTGAGGCAACATCTGTCGCATGCTTACTGTCTCTCCATTGGCCTTACATGCAGTCATTGAGACACTGACATTTACCTTGCACAGCGTGATCGCATCCTTAGACTCTTACTTGTGATATAGTGTGTTTTTTCTGTAAGCTCATTTTTATGCATACTCACCTAAATTAAACACACAGAAATATATTTCAGTCGTAATACTACTCTTAAATGCTGTATCTCTCACACCTCATAGACTTCTGTTCACATATTTATTTTTCCTGGTCTGTCTTCCTACATTTTGCATTAAGTTATAGCACTTCTACTCTCACAGTCTCCTTTTGATAAATGTAATGTCAGATGTTTCCACAACCCTGTGAAAGTATGAGATGAGTTTACATTATGAAGCAGGTGCTTCAGGATTCTAATATAGACTGAGCAAATATGTGAGTGATATAAAAAGCTTCCGCAGCAGATGTGGAAATATAGTAAATTGAACAAGGCAAAGTTCTTTTTATTCTATTATACTCAGCAGCTTCCTTATTTTCATAATGAAAAGGTCACTGGTAATTATAGCTTCACATAAATCTCTGGAATTTCTTTGATATGGCACAATTTCCATAAAACTCAGACAAACAGAAATGTGTCCAGAACTCATTAAAGTTGGATAAACATTGTGCTAAAAGTAAAGGGGGTGATTGCATTCTTGACATGAGTGCTGGATTCATTATGTATAATTCATTCGAGTATTTTCTGATAGAAAGCATAATTACAATGCACCAATAATTAGTTTCTGAAACTGTCCACTTTTATTATGGGTGAATACCTTCCTGAGTTTTGAATACTTCACACTGTCATGGACTGCTTTTGTTGTTGGAGACAGTTAGAGACAATCTCTGAAACCACATGGCTATAGCCACCTCAAACCTTGCATGTTATACAGCCTACTAGGCCTTCATCTCCATGCTGGCTGCTTCTGACGCATTCCCTGAAAATGAATGTTTACAGAGATTAAGGATGGAAGGTAATAATCCCTTGTACAATAATCAAAATGGGCATTCAAACAGAAAGCCAGTTCAGATGTCAAAAGGATGATGTAGTAAACCAATAAATGGAGACCAGAGAGGAGATCAGACTCCAGGCTGTAATGTCATAAATCTACAGGAGCATCAGACCAGCAGCACACAGGCCACCAAATGGAAGTATCAGTTTTGAGTGTATGAGTGCAGGTATGTCAGAGGGGTTATCAAGCGGACATGTTAAATTGAAAAATGGCCACATTAGGTCAACCTTAATGCTACACTGTAGAGGGATCAATGCTGACTAATCTGTCACTGGCAGCTGTTTTCAGTTGATCATTCTCTTGGCATAGGAACAGCTATCGATACCGATACTGACATCCACCATTTTGTTTATCCAGTCCCCAAATGCCCTCATGTACTCATTTTGTTGTAGCTGCTTTGTGATTGTTGATTTCATAGAATGGATCGATTTTCATATTAAAAGACTGATATCTAAACTCAGTAGTTTGGGGTAAATGTGGCCTTTATCATCGAGGTACACAGCAGAACCTAACCACTATCACCAGGATCTAATTCTAATAATAGCCCGTTTATAGGAACCGCTCCTCCTTCCGCCTGTCATAGTCATATGTGAACTGGCTCCATGTGTAAGGCGCCACAAAATTTCAACGTGTCCAAAATGTTGTTCCATGAGCAAAAGACCTGCAGAACTAATCACTGTTGCATCAACCTCGGCTGTACTTTGTGTTCAGCCTCACAGAGCCGCTGGCGTGCTGTCGGCTGTCTTGTTACAATATCTTTGATCTAACTTTTTGTTTATGCTCTTGTTTTTGTACGATTTGCAATCGCCATCATTGAGAGCGTTGTCCAATATTGTTTCAAAATTGCCTCCAGCAAAAAACTAAAACACAAAAAAACTCAAAGGCCTCAAAGGTTTTGCTTCAATTTTTATTTATAGCTGTGCAACTACACTCACAGAGTGACGAGAGAACATGAGTATGTGCCCGAATCCCAGACCCCTACCCTCATCAACAGCATAATGGCTGACTCTTGAACAGTAGCTGAAAATAGCTTTCAGGAAACAAATAACATCAGCTGATTATTCTTGACACACAGTGAATACTGTCTATCTCAGCTGTGACAACTTTTTTTTATTTTGATCCTCGTTTGTTATTGTCTCTTCTCTGCTTAAGCGATCACATTTAATAAACAATACAACCACTAGCATGCCGACAAAGAAACAGGTTAATAAATCAATAACCCTGTTGGTGAACGGTGCACCAGCAAGCCTTCACACAGTGATTCTTAATAACGCTCCAGGGTACCCGCCTGAGTAACTTTGCCCCAGTCAGAGGACCTCCTACTCAGTTATTCAGGCTCACACTGCCTCTGCTGAATGCCCGCTTCACCTGCTGGTGTTAAGGTGGACTGCGGACCTATTGCACCCAGCTCCCACGGGGCCACAGCGCAGCCTCCCCAAGCCAGCCGGTGCAACCTCAGCAACAACCCAGCATACTAAGGCATTTTCCTTTCATATGCCTTATCTATCACACCCCTTTTCACTCACACTCCCAGGTGAACGCAACAAAATATTGCCCACGATCGGCTGAGCCTGACCACAAGCTTGCTTCATGAATTACAGTAAATAAATGTTACTTACTAAGATAAGTGCAGCTTGCTGACTAAGCTTGCTTTTTGATATAGGCTGCCTATAAGAGTGTAGCTCAGTGTTGCTGCAAGTTGTAAGAGCAAAAGTTGAAGCTGTTTAACACTAAATATGTGGTTCTGGACTACATCGAAAAAGAAATGCACCTCTGACCGAGTGCATGATACTACTGGGACACTCATTGTAAGTGCTGGCAGAGTTTGAAATGAAGCTTTGGCCAAAGTTCAGTAACCAACATCTCTTCTCTGATGGTTTTTCTTTATTCCTCTATGGGTGGTTATCTGCTGTTTCTATCTGCACTAATCTTCTTCATCACGTCCCACTCTCCACTGTGTGAAAGCCCCTTTCACCATGATTGACCAGTGTTTTTTTTGTTTGCATTGCTCGAGGCACTTGGTGGTTGTATGCAGTTTTCAAGACTCTGAATACTTGATTTCAATGTTTAAGTATTTATCTAAAACATTATATACAACCCTGGTTCCACTGTGTTTACTGACAACGGCTTTAATTAGTGTTCCTGAGCCCATGTAGTCATATCCTTTATACAATCGTGTGTTTCACAAAGTGTTGAACCTCGCCCCATCCCTGCTTGTGATCAGCTGGTAGCTTTTCAAGGATGACCAATCATGATACTATCACCAGTTAGCAATTAACTTATCTACCTATAAGACACATCAACCTTTACAACAACATTTCAGTGAACACGTTTCACATCGTTTTGGAAAAGTTTTTTTTTTGTTTTTGTTCCAAAAATGTTTTTGTCTGTTTCTGAAATGTTGTGTGTACAAAACAAAATAAGACGATGAGGTGAATTGGCGTTGGTTAAACAACACCACAACTTTTCAGAATTGGGGTTTGGAATTTAAGTGGTCCTTAGTTATTATTAAGTGATATTTTAACATGCCAAGTCAGTTTGTCTAGTGATTGGAGTGACAGTGGCCTGGAAACATAACTTGTATCAAATAACTCTGTATCAGTTGTTGCTAGATCTTTCCATGGCTCCAATTATGTGTTCATGTAGAACCACATCACTCAAATTAAGCTAATTGAGATACAACTTCAGGGCATTTCAATTCATAACATCATAACAAACCTGTCTTTCAGACCTTGCATTGTGCGAACCACCTCTTCACAGAATCTTCACATCCTTTCCTCTCCTAGATCTTCATTGGCCTTAATCTTATAAAATGGCAGTCCTTGATGAGGTCTCATCACCGGAGTCTTTCTTTGTTGCAGCCTCTCAAGATGTTAGACACTTTCAAATGATCTTTCTTTATTAAAATGCTCTTTATTCTGCTGTTAATTATGGTGTTTGGTGCCAAAGGTGAAACCTCGCAGTAATTCAAATCATTTTCTATTTGCTTCATTAAGCTGAGGGATAATCAGATGGGAGTTTAATAGTATTGCAATGCAGTAGTCATTTAAGTAATGGTGGCTTCATTAGTGTGCCACTGGTCAGCAAGTATTTTATCAGGCAAGATTAGAGACTTAGGCAGATACTTGTGAAACTAATTGTGCTGCATGTCTTTGGTATTGATTATGTGATCCACACTATGAAAAAATGCTAAGTAATCTACCCCTGCTAAGGATTTTTAAAAAGTGAAACAAAGAGAAATGTTACTCTATTTTTTCTTAAAGGCTGTAGCTCAGGGGTAGAGCCAGCGTCTTGTTATCAGAAGGTCGCTGGTTTGATTCCCCTGGTCTGCATGTCGAAGTGTCCTTGGGCAAGATACCGAACCCCAAAACTGCTCCTGATGTGCTGGTCGGCACCTTGCATGACAGCCACCGCCATCAGTGTATGAATGTATGAATTACTGTAAGTCGCTTTGGACAAAAGCGTCTGCTAAATGCCCTAAATGTAAATGTAAAGCTGTCTGGTTAATAGTTTTATCCTGCTGTAGAAAAATGACATGCCAATCAAACATACATCTGCACCCTACTAGTAGATTGTCCATTGTTGAGGAAAATGCCATTGCATTGTTGTCAGATGTAAGTGCAGCACTGATTAATTGTTTAATTTGTTGAGAGACCTCAAGATAATATTAAACACAATTTATTAGAGATTTTACTCATGCAGAACCTCACTTCAGAGCATGGCTATTAAAAGATTAAACATTACTGTTGGGCTGAACCACTTTAACACACAGTGGGTCTATTGTTGCTTTAATTGTCTGGATGCACCACTTTCTGTATGGAGCTACTGTATTGCAGGTGGTTGCTTTAAATTTTACATGTAAATCAACCTGTCAGCGCCATTGTTCCGCTTAATTACTACATGTTATTATGTGATTAACAAACAGCTCTGAGCAGAGGAACAATGTCTTATGTCTTCAGTCAAAGTAAGAACTTATTGTTTCATGCGACTACAGTATGTTAAGATCCAGCATTCTCTATTATGAAATTCTTCCAGTGAAATTAACCAATAAAACTGCCAGGGCATAACAGTCTCAACTTAATGAAGAACACATCAAGTGAATGCATACATACTGTCAGGTTTTTGCAGTGAGCGCATGAGTGTGCCCGGAAGATAAGGGCTGACCTCACAGGACCAAGCGCTGACGTGAAGGAGCTCTGTCAAAGAGCCAACCATGTGGAGAAGAAAGCTGCGAATATTTCTAGGTCACAGAGACCATGTGAGTGTGCTCCAAGCTTCTTCAGCTGGACTGAATGATTTATTACTCAGTCAAGAGTCAAGAACAGAGAGAAAGAACGGGAGCGAGGAAATAAAATGTGGAAGGAAATGAAGAAAATGGAAAAAAAAAATAAAAAGGGAAGATAAAAATAAATTAAATTTCTTCACATAATGTGACATGTTTCATAAATGCTATGAAGTGGTGTTTGGGAAGAGGATCACAGTGAAAGAACATTTAATAAGCAAAACCTGTAAGTGTGTAAGAGTGTGTGTGACATCACAAAAGAGTACAAATGAAATAAAAATATAAAAAGAAAAAAGAAATAAACAGTTAAGATTGAAAAAAAAATCAAAAATGAGAGGACAAAACAAACAAAACAAGTTGACAGGCATTATTAAAAGAATACAATAAGAAAGTAATTACAAAAAATTATGTCGTGGATTCTTTTGTAAAATTGTACAATAGGTATAATTAGGCTGAAAGTGCTAAACGCTGGTTTTACACAGCCTCCCACTGAGTCTCCCCTCAGCAGGAGGTGATTAGCATGTTTTTTTTTGTTTTCTTTTTTAAAGTGCAAAATGCAAAAGGAGTTCAAAGAACAGCATAGAACAGAACAAAGTGTACGATTCCTATGACTAGCATTAAAGCCCACTGTGTGGGTGTTTTTTTGAAAAAATGCCCAGAAATAAATTTGTTACACTCACCGTAGCCCACCCAAGCTAAACCTATTAAATTATAGTCAGGAGCAAAATTCCTCTGGTAAGACCACATACCAGAGATGATCATACACCCATTCTCACAATGGATAAACTGTTGTTTTTTTCTCCACTTGATTGACAAATCATTTACCATGTTACCATTGTGTAAAATTTCCTAAATTAACCTCCTGTCAAGTAAACACACGTCACTGCCGAGTTAAATTCTGCTAAAAGATGGAATCAATGTACTGTGTGTTTAAGCAGCACAGGTCAAGCCATTAGACAAACTGTCAGATCCACCGTGTCTGACCTAATCGATACACCTTGATCGTCACAGCTCGTGGACGACCTGGTAACCATGACAACCGTGTTCAGACAACCCCCGATCACCTTGTAAAAGTTGGAAATATCACTGGACCATGTCACATTGGCAAGGTGTTTGTGGTCAGGTATCCATCAGTCAGTAAATGCAGCATATCACATGAAGTGTGGTCCAGCTGTGATGTAGCGTTGCACTACAGTACCACAGTGCATCGCTGCTGCACAGGGTGTGGAAAAAAACATGCTGTCACCACTGGTTGGTATTGCAAGCCAGTTAAGACTGAATGTAGATACTCTTTAAAGTCTGGAAAATATGATTTATACCTTTACAGACTTATGTGTAACTCTAAATTGTAAAATATTAACTGCACAACCTGTGTCCCCTCTTCAATAGTTGCAACCCTGAGGGTGTAAGAGAGCTACATACAAACTTTAAAAAATATATTTTTTAAGCAGCCTGTCCATATTGTTTCACACGAAGCATGGATATTTTACCATCAACACTTTGAAATTAATAAATTATTATTTGTTGTGGTTGTTTGAAGGCAACATGGCGATGTAGTTGGACATTTCTTCGCATAAAAAACTTTAATTTGGCTCTCTGGGAGAAAAAGCTGTGCCTTTGTAGAGGTAAGTCCAGGTTCAGGCTGACCTTCAGCTCGCCTGAAGGACCCACTCCCTTCGATTTTAGAGGAATTTGCCTCTGAACTGGAACACAGCTGTTTCTGCAGGTCTTGGTGAACAGAATCCTCACTGCTTGTTTCCCAGGCTTTCTCCAGAACCCATATATAGAACCAATGACAATGTTTGTCTACACTTAAGGGTAGCTTAGATACAATTTAATTTTCTTGATGTTCATGATGTTATTTCAAAGATTATACATCTCAGTCATCTCAGACGCACGGCTGATGCTTTCATCACATAACCCAAAAATAGCAGCTAGTCCGACCAGTGATGAGACGTCACTGTTGTTACATAAAATAAGCACAACTGAAACATCAGATGGGTCGGACCATTGCATTTAACTTTCTTTAAACTTTACGGTTTCAACTGAAAATGACAGAATATCTGCATAATCCAAATCACCTGGCAGTTGTCCAACCGGAAGTTGTTAGTACGATGTCACGGTGATTGGTTTCATAAAGAGCTGGCAATTAAATATTCCCATGTCTGTCACAGTGTCTGTTGCTAGGTAACCAGTGGTCAAACTTGTTCTGACTACTGTGAATTCATAAGTGAATACCATAACCAAACAACACCGGTTAGTAGATAATTAATTTTTGTAATTATTTTCTCCAATAATTTTTTATTCCATAAACACATCTTGGCAAGGGCTGGTAAACAAAATGACCACGTCATACACAGTGGACGCACACTTTCAGGACAATTACCCTTAATGGAAATTAGAAAACACCTCTAAATTGAGTGGATCAGAGCTAAACAGGCACTGGAGTGGATGAATCACAGTGGCTTTGTAATCACACGGACACAATTACAGTGCAGCTCTTTAAAAATACAATGAACAACCTGCCAAATCACTGATAACACAAGATATAGCGAATAGTCAGATTTTTACCGAATTGGGAGATTTTCCAGTAGACTTGTGGTTTGTGTCTTTAGTTTTATGGAGCTCCTCGTGCATGGAGCTGAATTATCAGGTTCCACAGGTGAGAATATGAGTCGCGGCCACTTTAATGAATCAGAGTTTTTGGCATAAAATTCAGTTTAGTTAATTTCTTTTTAATATCACTTGCAAAGGCAATTGCATGCTACAAATAGTCAAAAATACAAACAGAGCCAAACCATTTACCAACCATTTACAGGCTATCAGGTATACGTAGGCCCAAAACTCTTACAACAACAAGTGTTGCATATATTGTTATCATTGCTGAAGGTTTTGACCAGGCATTTTCTCTTCTCCATGCACCTTACAAGTAGTTAAAGTTGTGCCAGAAGTCCCTACTCTGCTGTACTTAAAGTGTAGTCAAGTGTAGACCCCTGCTTGTACCTTTGACTTTATCCTGTTTTTCAATTCTGCCTTGTTATGTCCTGTTGAGTCC
Source organism: Pagrus major (assembly GCF_040436345.1). Classification (NCBI taxonomy): domain Eukaryota; kingdom Metazoa; phylum Chordata; class Actinopteri; order Spariformes; family Sparidae; genus Pagrus; species Pagrus major. The sequence continues at coordinate 10,725,733 of NC_133215.1, forward strand.
AGACACATGCTTGAATGATTTCAAACGAAACTTTACCAACTTGCCAACTTGTCCACTGATTCGTACCAGAGCAAATGAGCTAACTACAACCTTAAAACAAATCTAAACCCAGTTCTGACTGGAAAAGGTTGTTGAATATGTTCTTACTTGGTAAAGCTTTAAAGACAAAAATATGATACACATCTCTGTCTGTTTCCAACAAGTCAAATTAAACTGCCAGCACTCATCATAAATAGATTCCCTGGGAAAAAAGCATTAAACATAATTTGTTCCAAACTCTGAATCACACATTAGCCCGTAGACATGTTGTTTCAGAAAAACACTGAAAATTGTCTCTTGTTCCACTGAATGATTTCCATTCTTCTGGCAAAATCCAAATAAATAATAACCGCCAAACACTGGACTGGCTTTTTCAAGAAATGCTGCTCTTGTACCACTGTTAGTCAAAGCCCTTCAAAGTCGGTCTTCACAATAGCCAGTAACTCAAAAAGCCCCATTGATACTGAATTGGCTTCACAGGGTTTGAAATGTCTGTCATTTCAGTAATTATCAAGCACAGTGTGTACTCATGTGGGTAAAAATAGAGGCCTCTTTTATGGCATGTAATATGTCCAGTGAAATGACCGCAGATGGAACTGAAGTCCTATTTGAACCGACGCCACTAAAGCTCTATGTGTCCATTACTCAGTGATTTTAATTCTGTCTTTGACTTTTCTCTCGATAGCCAAAAAACCTGCTGTTTTGTGACGGAGCCCCAAGCCTTCAGGTAAATCAAGTGACTTTTTGTGTTTAATATAAGCCTGTAAAGAGCTTTGACTGTTGCATTTCAGCTATATTTTCACAGCCAATGAAAAAAAAAGCTAATGCTGGCCAGTGTGACCATCACCTCCTCTCCTGACAGTTGTTTGGAGCACAGCAAATGATTCCAGGACAGGTATCCAGGACCATATTGCCATTTTTTTTTCTCTGAACTTGTATCACAGTGTACATACACAGATGGGAGCGCACAACTCCAAATCTCTCATATCTCTAACCATTCCCTTCTGCCTTAAATGCATATGCATGAAGGAGAGAGATGCACTTCAGTGGCTTGATGCAAGACATGCATCACATGACAGCTATGCTAGCTTCCAGGATAGTGCTTCTGTTTTATAAATAACACAGGTCTCTAGGTGCAGGATACATCTGAAAAGGAGGTAAGACAGATTTTGTGAATCTGGTCCTCTTTGTTCTTCCCCCTACCAAGAATCCTACCTTTTTTCTCACTCTGCCTCCTTCCTTCCCCCTTAATTTTCGCCTCGATTGCCCAGCTCCCAGCACATCATCTCATGTGCCCCCTGGATTCTCCCTTTTTCAATCCTCTTCATCACCTATATCCCCCACATATGAGATCTTCTCTGGCTTTAGTCTCTGTCAGATCACCTTGGCCCTCTCCTTTTTCTGGCTGTGTTCTAGAGGCCAGTACTGCAGATTAAGGCAGGCGGTGCTATCGGGGGTCTGTGTTTCATCATAACATCCATATAGTGTTTATTCATAAAGCTAAGAAATTTCAACTCCACACACTGGGATTTACAAAATCATTTTATAGAGAGAAAGTGTTCAGAGTCCAAACCTTTACTTAGCTTTAAGTCAATATGCTAAGTTTGATTGTAATTTCACTGTAAATATGTGAGAACTGGCCACCCATCAAAGGTCACTGTAGCTGCTACCTGCTGTTAGCTAGTTAGCTCAGTTAGTCAGTCAGTTAGTGGCCTGGACCAGGAGGTAAGAGCAACAGGGGAGGTGTTAGCCCAGGTGTCAACTGGGTAAAGCAGCCTCTCAGTGATTATGGCCAGATCGGTACCAGACATGGCTTCTGAGACCGACCGGGGGCCAGTTTGCAACAGGGTATACAGTGCTAAGGTGATTTACAGTGGCTCCAACCAGGACTTTGAGGAGAAGAAAAAGAAGAAGAAGAAGTCGTCACAACGGATTCAGGAGGGGACAGGAGCGACGTGAAGAGGGGAGGAGCAAGAAGAAGGCTTGTCATCACCAGCTGATTAAGGATTGATTTTGATCGAACCAGAATTGGTGGCTGTTGAAGAAGTGAAAAAAATGGTTTTGGTCACTTTAGATCTGTTTCTACCAAGTTTGAGGTGAATAAAGGCTACATCTATTATCATTATCATATTATAATAATCTGGTGCAAACTGAGACTAGTATAAATCCTTCCAAAGATAAGGTAGCCATGAAATGTTATTTCTGACCTTTGTAAAAGTATAGCAGCGTCTTTTTCCAGAACTTTAAACTGAATGACATGGGCAAGAAATCCTAGAAAGAGGTGAAATTGTTTCCTAAAGGGGATAAAATGAATGTAATGGGGACACAGAGACCTTGAGTAATTTGAAGAAAAAAATAATTCATTAGCATTTTAGGCATAAACAAATAAACAAACAAAATAATTTAAAACCGCTCATTAAATGAGGGGAAAAGAGGCCCCCATTAGCTGTAATATGAGTTACACAGTGTTTGAAAGTTTATAACAGCCACCAGTGCTATCACTTTATGTGGCGCAGCATGAGGCTGTTCTCTAGCAGCCAACACTTTGACGTCAACACAGCTCTCCTTCTCCAACTTCCGTCTGTATTGCCAGAGGAGAGAAAAAAAAAATAGGCACAGAATACAGAGCAGAGGAAGTAAGGTAATAAAAACTGGAAAACACTGATAAGACACATCTGTGGGATTAAACGAGACTCTCTCAGGCTGCTAAATGAGCACCCTCACCCCCATTAGTGGGGTTCACCAAAACATTCCTGAGTCGGCTGGGACGTGCCCCTCCTGAGAGGATTTCAGGTTGTTAAACACAGACACAACCTCAGACATGCTCGCTCCAATTCTCCCAAAAGATTCAGACAATAAACATTTATTTTATGTTTTATAACGTAAAGGTTTTCAGAATCAGAATTCCTTTATTAGTCCCGCAAACGGGGAAATGTGTGCGTCACGGAGTTTGAGTTTTTGAAGGAGATAAATGCATTTATTAAGAGTTATAACCTCCAGTAATGCAGCTGATTAAATATGCAGCTCTTTTATGTGAAAACTGGCACAGCTGGAGTGAAAAATCCAGGGTTTAACAGAGCCATGTGATTACCAGCTTTACACAGGATTGTCAATGTTAGAATTAGTATGCTGGATAACCGGGTAAGCCTAGGTTAAAGGAATAGTCAAACATTTTGGGAAGTGGATTGATACCGCTAACATGTCTGTATGCTGAATATAGGCCAACCATGGCTTAGCTTAGCACAAAGACTGGAAAGAGTGGGACACAACTAGCTCTTTCCAAAACATGAAACAAGTATAAAAACAATAAGTTGTAGTTTTATAAGGGCGTTATGTGCCAGTATATTTCTTGGCCTCAGAGCTCGAGTGACGTCCTGGGGGTCTCATGGTCACTGTCGTTTTCACACTAAACAAACCGTAGCGTAACATTTAGTGGACAGAAGAAACGGTGTTAGTTAATCTAACTCATCAAGAAAGCAAATTAGGGGTAAAACCCAAAGGAACAGAGGGAAGAGCTGCAAACTATTTATTGCAGATTTTGCTCACTGCAGCAATTAAATGTATTCCAATTAATTGCTTAAATGACACTTGGATTGCAGCGGACGAGCAGTATGGAGGAATATTACAAAGTTTTTGTGTAGTTTTATGGACCTTTTTTATATGGATTATTGTTGCCGGAGGGTACCCCTGCGGGTCTCCAGCTGCACTTTGAGGAATAAGAAACTACACCGGACTTCTCATCAGCATGAGGGTGAGTCGATAATGACTGAATTTTGTTTTAGACTATTCCTTTAAAGCCTGAGCCACCTACATACCATCTGTGGACCCAAAAGATCCCGGAAATTTACGAGATGGAGCGAATAACCTACCTGCTACGACTACAAAAAGATACATTTGGCAGAAGTCCTGTATTAAGTTTATTAATGCAGTGATAACCTCAAATCACCTATCCCTCTAACTCCCAGAAGGTAGACATGAGGAAGTATATTATCTTATGTCATGAATTTAATTGTTTAATATCCTAGTGCTTTGTCTTTTGTTTCTTTTAACTTATTTAACTTTTATTATATCTTATTTTACGACTTAATTTATCAATTTATCATGTTTTCCTTTTTTTCCCCTTTCCTTTCTTGCCACATCGTGCAAAAATGTAAAAGATGATAGTTATACTGAGAATAAAAATAAAGTTTTTTAAAAAAGGAAAAGAAAGCCAATTAGTGCATCAAAGCACCCTCTGAACCAATGTCCAAGACAGCTCATGCTTCCTGTGAAACCAAAAACCTCAGTATGCCACCCAACACACTTATCTGAGCTGAAGAATCTGGGTCAGACCAAAGGTGTTTAATCTAATGCTGAGCTGGCCATTTTTCTCTAGGACAGGTGAACATAATTTATGTGACGTGAAACATCTTTTGATCTATTGCTGGTGGAAAAACTAGTAAACTCTTACTTCTTTAAAGAACTTTTCTATGTTGGGGTTTGTGTGTTGTACAATAACGTGTAGTTTTTGTTATGTTTCTATTGTATTATGTGTGATTAAAAGAAAAAAATAACTTATGATGGTCAGTGTGGTCACCCCCTCAAGCTATCAAACCTCTCACTTAACCACACGATATTCAGTCATTTATCACCAGTCCCATTATCAGTCCAATTTGCTGCCCTTGTGCCACACTGCATGAGTTTATGTTGCTGACTGTTGGAGTCATCCTCTTAATACACAAACATCGCCCCGTTGCTAAATTTGATCATATGGCCTTTTCTATCAGTAAACTAGTCTCTCCTCATTAACGGCTCATCATTTTGGGAAATAGGCTTTCTTCCCCAGAGTTAGATGAGAAGATCAATACCACTAATACTTTCTGCTGGCTACAGGCAGCAGCTTGTTAGCTTACCATTTCTTGGCTGGGAGTACTATCTTTCTGGAGTCCCCACTGGTTGCCTGACAACTGCTCCCATCCAAGAAATACCTGGGCCAGGAACCAGAATACAATAGGCTTTAATTAATGGCTATCTGACAACAAAAAGTCAACAGAGGGAACTGCTGGAAAGTGCAAATGTGAGTTTGTTCTTTACATGACAAACACTAAACTAGGCAGATAACTGGACATGGCCAGGTGCAGTGGGCTTGAAGGGCCATGGACCAAGTCTCAACAACTCTCTTTCTCCAGAGTCACTCACCCCACCTTTAAAGTTTGGTAGTAGCATTGTAGCATATTGAGTGATAGCGAGACACACCAACATAATTGTGATGTTGCCCCCTGACTGGCCTGGACAAAAACATCCATATTTGCTTGAACACTGGTTATCAGACAGATTAGTAAGGACAGATTTACTCAGATATGGTGTGTACTCTATGATGAACATTTGACCTTTAGGATCACTGGCCTCACCAAAGCACACAAATAACTGGATATGAACAACTCTGTGTAAAGGGTTCGCTGATGCAAACGTTTTCTGGCGCAGAAACACCAAAGATTTACGAAAGCTTAACTGTAAGTGGTCTCGCCCGTTAATCTAAATCCTTTAGAAATTGGACTTTTCTTTTTTTTCCACAGATAATGGGACCATTTCTTATCCAAACGCAGTAAAAAATTCATAAGTAGAATCACATTTACTTGAAACACATATCAAATCCATTTTTTTCTGTATGTGGAGCTGCTTCAAACGAGGGCGATTTAAATTCAGACCAATCTGACAAAACTTCCCTATGAATTCTAATAGACTTGCAGACTGCAATGTAATTATAACTATGCTTTAAGTTTTTTTCTCTCTCTCTTCGTCCTTTTAAGATTAAAACACACATCTCCTTGAAAGTATTTGCTTCTTGATACATCCGGTAAATCAGTGTGCGTCTAAACTTAAAATAACCTCTTCAACTCCATTCTAATCAAGTTCCCGCTCATTTATAACATCTTGTATACAAGTGCTCACATATTAGACCTCATGACATCAACTAATGGTGGCTACTTGACAGCCTTTGCTGATTGCAGCTCAGCGTGACTGTCGTAATTGCTCAGGTTCTGTAATACTCCTACACCATTTCTGGCTGATTATTGCGACCAATCAACTAAACTCTCCCTTGATATCAAATATGACTGTCAGCAAAAAAAAAAAATAAAAAAAACTGCCTTAGACCTCTGAAGTCACTCTGAAGTAAGTCTCTCTGCAGTGAGTGTCCTTTCAAAGACCATTTCATCCCCCTTAAATCAAATATAAGAGGGAATACAACTGGATCAGTGATGAACTAGCAATGAACTTAGAGTACTTAGCCACATCAGAAGCATCCTCCTTTACAGAAGGCCAGCAGTTAACACTACTACCTCCTTAATGATGTTCTACAAGAGCTGTGTAAAACCAGCACTCGAATTTGATTAGCTCAAGTGAAAGGAACTTCTCCACAGTAGATCACTTTCGTCTTTAGTGGCTATTAAAGCTTTACATCACGATTAAACACGTCGTCTTCTTCTCTTAAAATCAGCAAGTTGCTGTGATATAAACCTCTCTGAAAAAATCATCCGAGTCGACCAACTGCAGCTACAATGACTGCAGTCATACCACTTGAGGTTTGCAAGCTGTTTGTTCAGTTTCTAGCTAAATCTTGTAGTTAATTTCCAAAGGAATAGTACATTTAAAGAAGTAAGAAAGAGTATATAACATTAATAATACCACAACAAGTAGCTCCACAAGGACCCTGAGTTTAATATTCATGAACTTACATGTGGATGCTTAACATCCAGTACAGGTCATCTGTTAATCTACTATAATCAATGGTTTTATATGATCATTTATCAGATCATTGTTTTGGTTTTAAGGCTGCGACTTTACTGTCCTGCCGCTCTCATCAGCATGGTTTCCAGTAGCACAGAGCTTTAAAAAAACTCACTGTACGCTACCTGCCCAGCACTAAATAACAGACATACACAGTTAGTGAGCAGCAAGTTCATTTTGGCAGCTATTTTAGAGTCAGTCTTTAGACGAAAAATGCTTATTTCAGTCACATTTTAGTCATTCTTATCCTTAGATTTAAACTCAGAACGTTTAAGTCAACTTTAGGTCAGTGTTTTCTCTCTCTCTAAACTAATTCAATTAGCGAATAAGGCTCTGAAAAGAAGTCTGCAAAACATGGAGCTGCTGATTATGCAAACATGCCATGCAGGCTAAGCAGACCCTTGTGTAGGTTGTACATACAAATCTCACTACTGCTGAAACTACGAGTCGATTAATATTTATATCTGGCCTCAAAGTTAAGAAATCATGCACAAATGTCTTCCAGAAATTTGCTGCGTAATCTTTAAAACAACACTTTGAGACAGTAATTGCAATGCACGCCATGTTCAGGGCTGCCATTAAGCTTTTCTGTGACGGACAAGTAAGTGAAAACAGATCAAGCATAATCAACAGTCGCTTGTTCAAATGTTTAAATGAATCAACTTGCTGGATGTTATATGGACAAAACATACTTACAAGCTTTGAAACTAGCAAAATGAAGATAGCTAACACAATAACCCAGCCAATGTTAGGCTGACTCAAAAATGTATGATTTGCTGCTTGTATTTTTTGCTGAATGTTGTTTATATTTTGACAGACGGACTAGACTAGACGCACAACAGTGGGAAATTATGCATTTTTGAATACCCGATCATCATTTTAGTCCCGTCTGGTTATGTCAACTAAAACAAAAAATAAAATACAACGCTATTTAGCCTGTCATACTCGTAATAGTGGAGGATATAGTAGCTAAAGAGTCGTATATTTTCCTCAGAGGCTGGTGGAGACCAAAGCAGATTCAAAGAGAGAGTGAACATTGCCTCCCTCAGATGTCCAGAAACATGACTAATGCTAATTTTGCTGCCATATCAAGTTAAAAGTTCAACAATACAGCACGAATGTGTTACATTTATAGCTTGTTTCCGCTGCCCCCACGTGTTTTGCAGGTTTAAAGTTACGGTGCATTCGTGGACATGGTTAAAAAAAGGAATGTTGACCGCTGGTAGAAAACAGGAAGTGAGCAGCTGTCCTCTGCTGTCAAAGTCTGGCATTTTGTTGAGCCGTCCCACTCCACACTCTAGTTCCTATTTGTCCCCCCCGACCAGACAAGGGTCATAATTCCAACAGCTTGTCACTTAAATGTAAACATACATCATTTTGGGGCCTTTGCATCGTCAGGCTTTAAGGTTCGTGTCTGACAGAATCTTATATCTTAAAGCAAAGCAGGAAGGAAGTAAATTATCACTGAGTTGCTCTACGGGGATCTCAAGTTCTTGAATGTGATGACGGTTGACACTTTAGCGAAGATAAAGTCGATGTCATCTAATCTGTCATCAAGATAGATAGATAGGGTTAGGGTGTATTCTGTGTAAGAGCAGCCACATTCATTGTAAAAAGTCTCATTATAAAGGAACCTTTTTTACTTTTCAAAACTATTTTACACCCACCCACACACACACACACACACACACACACACCCTCTCGTGTAATTATCATCAGCTTTTCCCGAAGCCTCTCACATCACGATGTTCACAGCCCATATGTCACTTTTACGTTCAATACGTGACGTCTACCATCCACAGAGACACTCATACTGTTATCCCAGCTCTCATAAACACACAGCCTCTCACATCTAATGTATGACTTCCCACCTTCAAACATTTTTTTTTTTTTAAATTCACCACTTAAACATTAGCAAAAACATGTAAACCCCTTGTCAGCAATTTACATCAACACACATTCCTCTCACACTGGCGAAACAGACGTGAAAATGAGCTGGTTGCTATTTTAGGTTCGTTAAACTTTCAGAACTTCTTCTGAGTTGTGTATTTATCCTTGGAATTCAGTTTATATGAGACAAACCTACAGCATGTGATTTACACCCCCCGTAAATGAGACTGATACCGCTCTCATACTGTACATACAACCAGCCACAATTAGGCTTAGCTTAGCTTAAAAACTGGAAAAGCTAACCTGATTCTGTCTGAAAGTAACAGAATCAGCCTGACAGCACATCTAACACTGACTCATTTACATATAAGATCTTGTTTAATTCCCCCCCTAGTTGCCTGGAAACTGGCCAGAGCCCAGAAATTTAACATAGCCTCCTGAAAACCAGCGACTTATATTACACTCCATCAAACGTGACGACACCATGAAAACGGATCCCCACAGAGATAGACCTTTAAGATCAGAAAAAGCCGCCCGCCAAATCCACCAGACTCCATTTGCAGAAGCAGTAATTTCATCGTCACAAAACACACTTAGTTCAAAATCAGTGTAAACACAATGAAATTCAGCAAAAGCATCTTGGTTTGTCTTTCCGCTGTTCAAACAGTCACCAAATCTGGTTTGGCTGAAATAAACCCGTAATTAATTTGTCATGTTAGATGTGAAAATATTTGGAGAGGAAACATCAGAGAAGCAGTGGTGGAAAACAGCGGTGTATCTGATATTGCCATGTTGATGTTGTTCCTAGTTGTGGCTGTTTGTCGTGGTTTGGATAGGTTTAGGCGGGGAAAAAGATCTTTTTGGGCAACAAAATGACTTGAGTTGGGTTAAAGCAGACCCTTTCAGAAGGTTAAACAAGCGTTAGACTGGATAACTTTCCCCAAGTGTGTCTTTTTCCCTGAATCGCTAAGCTGTGACATGACAAAAGCATGATTGGTCAGTTGCAATAATGATGCAGGAGCAACATTAACTATGTTGTTTCGGGAACAACACCAACACACCGATATCAGATCGTGCAAAACAGCATGGGGAGACAGAAGGTTTTCAGATTAGGGGTTCATTTTGACCAAACCAGGGCAGGCTGAAAAATGCAGAAGTTACCCTTTAACAAACACGTGGGAGTATCAATCTCTCTGTTTGCTAACCACAATCTTACCATAACCTCAACCGTTCCACAGTTTCCATGTGCAGATAATGCAGAGTGTATTATGGCTGTTCTTCAATGGATTGTAGAAAATCTTCTTCAAGGCTCTTATATGGATTTTTAAAGTTTTTAATCTACAGTTTTCAGGTCCTTCTTTATTAATCTTTCAGATTAAGATAGTGGTAAAATTGTTGTTGTAATCTATTGGATCAAAAGCCCACTTACTTATTTTCTGGGAGCTTTAAAGTGCATCTCATTGTCTTCTTCACTGAATGAAATCAGCTCAGAAAAACACCTGACAAAAACTATAAAATAATTGTCCTCTCCTGATATACAGCATTAACAGACACCTCCCAACCAATCACAAATGATTATAACTCACAGTCACAGACAGCAGAAAGCATTATTCTGCCAGGGTGTTCAACAAAGCTGTATAATAAGAGTGCCACGGTCCCCCCTGTAGACTGTAGCATTGGAACAGCCCAGGGGGCTTTCTAACAGCTTCAGGCTAATCAGAGAGAACATGGACCTCCCATTTCCCAGGGTCTGTCAGCCCATCACCTGTGAAAAACCATACAAGGTTTGTTAGGACTCTCGCCTGTATTCCCATGGCTTTTCTTGACTGACACTCTCTGGAGGCCAGGCACCGATCACTGTTGGCTTGAGTCAAGCTGTGTTTTTCGCTCCGTTTGGCATAAAAACACCACTACAAAGGACTTCTGGGAGGTTGTGGTTAATGGGTTAGACATGAAACAAGGAAGTCAAGAAATTCCACCTTAAGTCACGTCTGTAATTTCCTGTTGCTCTTTACTGTGTTGTTCTGAGGAGGCGCAATAAAAAAAACAATGCAGCTTCGAGTGATGCACACATTGTATTGAATATCTAAACATGTCAATGCTTCAAATTACAGATGTTAATAAAAATGAGCATTATTATTATTATTATTGTTGACCTTTTTGATTAATAAGCTGCAGTTCTATATCAGGTTCATGTATACTATGATCACATTTATGAGACAAATCACAATTCATGAATATTTGCTACTCCATGATTTCAAGATAAATCTGGGATGTGTGAAGCCCTGATGGAGGAATACTCTGTTCCCTGCATCCTGTTGTTGTGCACATTCAGTGCAAGTAATGAAGCTGTGGCAGTCGTGTTTAAGCAACAAGCATTCTTTGTTGTTAGAAACAGGCAGTCCTAAAAATGTGGCAGCATAATGTCAAAACCCTCCCCAACCGCCTCTGTCCCTGTGGGGAACTGAAGCACCATGTTGGAGAGGATGACATTTCATGGTCCAGCAGCATTTTTGCAATACAGGGCCAGAAAACCCCTTGACTTTTTGTGAGAGAAGAAAAGGCCCCGTAGAGAGATGGAGGCAGAAAGAGAGCTGGATGCTGTCGAAAGTTATTAACACTCAGCAGTAAACATGGTAGAAATATAGTTTGGGTGGGAAATACATTCAAACAACTCATATAGCCTTGTCCATAACAACCCATCACTGTTAACAAATAAGCACCATAAGAAAAAGTTTATAAATGTTATTAACAACTATTAACGATTTGTCTTTATTATTTATTAACATATTCGGTATACCCATTAGCATATATATCTTATTTTCAGAATCACGTCACGTTTCCTGTTGCAAGCTTTTCCCCTCCGCACAGTAGAGGTGTAGCACGAACACCCTTTAATTAATTTAATGATACATTACACTGATGCTTAAAAGTCATTTAAGTGGCTTGAAAGGGAGAGAGAGTGAGAGCATGTGATTACAGTCAGTAGGAGGCAAGTAGAAACTGAAACTGGATCATGTAATTTCATGCAATTCATTTATCGGTGAAGTGAATTGAAAAGCACAGCAGACTTTAGTTTATGACAACCAAACATAGTCACAACAAACCACAAGATATTAGTTTGGGTTTGTTTTTTCCTGCTTAAAGACATATATGTAAGAAATGTACATTTTGTTGAGCTACACTTGCATTATCCCAGATCTTTCAAACAATCATTAAACCCAGAGAAATCTGTAATTTACTCAAAGGATATGTGCGTTTAGCCGCCTGTCACTATAACTTCCAGGATAGAGTAGAGCAAAGAGAGTGAGGAAGCATGTCGGCAAATAAGACAAAACATAACGAGAATAAAACTACTTAGATTACTTTACTGTACATTAACCATAAGATATTGAGCAACAGCACATGCCAAGAGTGTTTGTTACTGTGTGTTTGAATTCAAGGTCAACCTCCCACTGAAGTAAGCACTCACCAGAGAGACTGGTTCTCTTCTCTTACAGTACATTTCCTCTCCAGCTCTAGTTGACACTCAACATTACATTACATAAACACCCTATAATGGAGAAAAAAGCCTGTAGATTTAACCAGCAGCTAGCATAACCTCGCCTGTTCAAAATAAATTACTTGCATGTCTAAAGCTCACTAATAAACACTTAATGTATTGTTGTTGTCGATGCACAAAAAGTGAAATGTAAAAACGTGTTCTTTCTTGTTATCATTGTGAGTTTGCCACGCAAACGGTAGAAACTCCATTGTTTCCAGTTTATTTGCTAAGCTAAGCTAACTATCTGATGGCTGTGGCTCTACATGTAACGGACAGACAAGAGAGCATTCAATCAATCTCACCAGATCCTCTGCAAAAAGCGAGTGCATTTCTCAAAATGTAACCATTTGGTAACTAGTGCTTTCAGGAGGACATGTGAGGAAAAGTGGAAGGAAGTAAAGTTTGATGTCATCTTTTAAAAGTGAACATGTAGAAAAACAAGGGTAGAAAAGAGAAACTCTCTTTTCACAAAACCCCAGCCTGACCACACTGGTCCCAGTAACCAGACTGCCCAGCTCTCTGTGGTCAGAACGATTTATGACTGTGGCACTGAAGTGGGTGGCGCAGCATGGTGGCAGATGCAGAGCGTTTAATTAAGACTAACCAGATCAAAGCATCAGCCAGAAGCACAGGAAGGTGTGGATACGTACTGTTAAAGAATGGGCTGGGTGTGCCATTACTTCACCACGTTCAATATCTCATCAGCGGCTTTTTGTCTTGTGTTCGGACCCCCCCCCTTTGTCTCCGCTCTGCTGCCAAGCACCGACTTTAAATTACATCAGCGGTGATATATTACTAATTTATGACCTGTTTTTGCCTATTTGTATTTCAAGAGGCTTTACACATTAATCCTGATTTGCACTTTAATTATTAATCATATTCAGTGGCTAGGTGAGTTCCAAATTAAACAGAGGCACTGTTTGTTCCTGTGATTTCACTGAAAGAAGCGTGGGATGCAGAAAATCTATCTTTCCAGCCAACTGAGCTCAACCATTGGGATTCTGGGGGCTGGGCTTGGCTGCTCCCACTTCCTCTTGGTAATGGAAAACTCACATTGAGAGTCAAGATAAAGAATGTGGAGCAGCATTCGCATACTGTATCTCTATCCCATTGGATTTGGGCCCTACTGTGCATGAGGCACTTTTTTTGGTCATTGCATATCTATTAATTTTCAGAGAATGTATTAATTTAATTTGCAATACTTTTGAAAGACTGTCAGAGCGAATTTTAAGCTCATTTGATCTTTCAGCAAATCCTCATTAGCTGCATTCTCTCATTGCCGCTTGTCTTCAAAGCAAACTGATTGAAACATCTTAATGCCAGTGCCGTTTCCCTTGAATGAGAAAGAGGATGTCTTCAATCTTCCACACGCTGTCAGGAGAACGAAGGAAGGAAACGGATTCCTCCGGGACTTCAATGCATTATTCCAGTCAATATATTGATGTATGTTTGAGAATGATCCAAGGGTAAAATCCCCTCAGAGACAAAAGGTAAGAAGAGAAGGAGAGATGGTGATGTTTATATTCATTTGTCCTCTGCTTGGTGAGACGTGCTCACTTCCTCTCACCCACTCATGAATAATAAATGCTCACACAGCCTAAACTGACCCTTTCTGCTATTACGTCAGATGATGGATTTGTTTGAAAGCCACTTGACCTTGTCTAAAACATCATCATTTTGCTGTGCCACTGACATTTGCACAAGGTTGCCAAGTCACATCCTGGCACCAGCAGCTGAAAAAAAAATGCCTACTTTGAGCTTCGGTTTCAGGGACTATTTGTCCTGCCGGTCAAACAGATATCGAGTTATAACCTCTCTGTCTCATCTGTTTACTTCACCAAATGTCACACTTTGTTTACATTAATTTAACTGAAGATTTCCTAATTACATTGCAAATGTCTCTTCATGGATGTCTTTGTTTGTATCTAATTAGAATCTGGTGGAAGCTAATTCAAGTAAAGTGAGTGCAATTTTCTAAATTCATTGTCAGCTAACTTTATCCCAAGTGCTGCTGCTTGTAGTTAATTAAACCTGCTGTGTGGGCATAGCTACGTGTACAGAAAGTATCAATAGTTGCTTCAATGTATGCCGTCTTCCAAAAACATCTGCGCGACCATGATTTGTATGTATGTCGTGTTTCATGCAGGAATGTGTGAAAACAGCTGCCAAGGACAGCAGTATTTAAAACATACAAACCATGAGCGCCTTGTTGACTTAAACCTCCTGTGAAGGTATGGAGGCTATACAGAATCTCAACTGCCCTTGAGTAAAGTATTTATAAGCTCTCTGTGTAAATTTGACCTCACTATTGACCTTAACTGTTCTATTTCACACAGGTTTTGTGCTTTAATGAGGCACTGTTGGCTTTATATCCACATTTCAGCACACTGAAATTTGAATGTTCATGCTTAGATTGACTATATAAACCTTTTGCACAATATTTTGATGCATGAAAGGATAGTTAAGTTTTGAGAGTGCAGACCATTCCTCAGGCTAATGTGACAAAGCAAGACTGAAACTAAAATACCGAAAATCAGTCACATTATTCGATACATGCATCCAGTCAACAGTGCCACAAAATGTCAGGTACTGCGCATACAGTATTAAAAGGTGTGTTTGCAGTCCGGTTCAGCATTACACAAATACAAGCGTACAATTTTACAATCAACATTCAATAGAATACTAATCTTCAACCAAAAGTTGCTCATACATCTGCAGTGATCCATATTAGCAGTAAATGTGATGAACTGTAAATAGATAGACTTACGACATAATGAAAGTTAATCTTTTCAGTTGGAAACTGGCTGAAGTGGGACTCTACAGTAGACTCCAGACTTCCAGCATGTGGCAAGTTCCCATGGGTAAGGAATAGATTTATAGGAATGACCTGATGTCTGGTGACTCACAAAGGATCATACCAGAGAAGAGCTTTTTGTTCAGCCAGTTCCTTTAAGACATAATCAAGCTTTGTTTCACACCAATTTTAGAATTTTTTCTCTTTTCTCACATCTCAAATCCGGACCCCAACAATCTTTCTCAACAGGACTCTGAGCTAAGTCATTAAAATTGAGGGTTTTTTTCACTTCTGTGATTTTGTCTGAAATAAGTAACTCATACATGTAAGATTCAAAAACTGAATTACAAATAAGGCTGCACAATGTCAGTTACAATTCTTCAAGTAACCTTGTAGCTACAGTGGGGCTGGTGGCCTGCCGGTCTGAGCGACTGCTGCAGTGAAAACTGGAGATGACATGTGGACAAAACTGACCAGAAAATAAAGACATGAGGGGAAGTCGCAGGTAAGTGTGAGAGGAAAAGAGAGGCGGTGGTGGAAAGCTGCCTGTTACTGAGGGAATGGTGGAGTGTGGCAGCCTGAATGTAGAGAGAGAGAGAGAGAGAGTGCTCCGCAAAGCTCGCTCTCCTATAATTACTTACTTCAACTTCCAGATTCGTCCCTGGTTAGCCCCTCCTGAAAGTTGCAGGTCAAATCAGGTCTCTGGCATCATTAGTGTTGGGCTCAGCAGTGAATATAAAACACTGTGAGTTGTTTAAAATCCTCTTAAGTGGGGCTGTCCAGTCTTCTTTAAACCTATTTGCGAGGGTCTGGACTGTTACAGTATCATCTGGGATAACCGCCTAACTCACAGCTAATCAGAAATAGGCCGAGTGTGGAGTGTGGATGGAGCTAAAGCGAGTCTATTTAAACAAGCCCACTCAGCTGGAGGCTACCAGGCTAACTAAGGCTAACAAATTATGTGTGTCTACATGTAAGGAGAAACAAAGTGAGACAGAACATCTTACTGAACGTTAGCTGTAAGATAGCGAGCAGCACTGAGGGTGTGTGTGTGTCCGTGTTGGTGTTCAGTTTTGCCTCCTACCAAAGTCGGCACACACCAGAGAACCCTGATCTTTTTTTGTTATCCTCCAGTGTCTTTTTCTTTATCCTATCTGTAAAGTTAAAAAAATAAACTCAGCACTCTTCTTGACTCCGGTTGTTTATTCCTCCAGAGGCTCTGGGCTCTGCCCACGGCTGTCTTCCTCCAGAGACCGCCAGTTCCAGGGGCTGTCTGCCAGTTAATGCTAACAGGATCGCTCGGTAATCTAAAACACTGGCGTCTCCCCCTCTGCTCCAGTCTGTTGGTACACTTAACTGCACGGCAAACCATATTAGTTTACTGATATTTGCAATAAAACATTTCGAAAAGGCACCAACTCCACAAACATGGCAGAGAGGTCAAGATTAGTGACTGGAATTCGCTGAGGTGAAGCCAAGCAGACAGCCCACGGCTAGCCATCACTAAAAGCGGCCACTCCCTTAATTATGCATTACTCAAAGCCATAAAGGTGAAATATATATGCATTTTGGTTTTGAAACATAAAAAAAACCCCTAAAATTATCAACCGGATGTGATAATGTTATGTCAAAGACCTCTATGTATTGTATTGCAAAGATATCTACTGCAGTTAGCATGCTAACCTGCTAGCCCCAGCCTGTCGTGTCTTGTAATACCACTCCAACCTCCCAGTCTGGACAGCTGGACCACTAGCTGCATGGCTAACTGAGCTAGCTAGCTAACATATCTAAAGTTTTCAGCAGTCACTGGTTACTCTGGTGATATGCTACTGGCTATTTGTTTCAAGTGACCTTGCAGCCAACTCTTGCGTACACAGAGACAACCCCAAGTGGCCATTTAAGGTGCTGCAGCTCGGAAAGAACTAAGTCGAAGTGGCCTAGCGTGCAGACTTGATAGACAGCTCAGGTGAATAAAAGCCTTGTGAAGAAGTTTCGAGAACCTGGGAAACTAATGTAGCCTACAGACAGAGAGAGAAGTTGGAGAAAATTCATATAGTGAATGAGAGAGACAGCTACAGAGTGAGAGAGTGTGTCTGTGAGAGAGAGGGAGACTGACAGTGATGAAGACATGATTGTGTACGTGACAGAGGAAGCTAAATGTGATACATTGCCGCCTCTGGCAAGATCTTAATAATGTGTAGTGTGTCATGCACTGCTATTTTCTAATCTTGTATGAGAATGTTTGTGATTAGACGGCAGATAATCTGTGTGACTGCGTGCGCTGCATTCTGATTTCAAACTTGGTAAGGGCCTTATGCAAAGTCAGGAAATAATTATTACCCAGCCTTAATGGGATCATGTCCGTATGAGTTTTGATTGACAAGATACTGAAACCAGATTTGCTGCGTGATAGCTAATTTTGTAGAGTCATGTTTGGGAAACTGACAGTGATGGTAAATGCTCGTGTTTCCCGTTCTGACAAACACAATTAGATGAGTTTCATTTTGTCATAGTTAAGTGGTTACAACTGTCATCTCTGGAGCAAGACGTATGTGTTCTGGCAAAAAAAATATTAATAAAATGTCATGATGCTGCAATTTGCGGGCCACAAACCCTCGAGCCATGGACCTGCAATATGTAATGAGTATGACTGGCAAATATCAGGCTTGCTGTGGGTGAGATGAAATGCATGAGATAACAGAATACGCCTGAGCAACAAAAGGTATTCACCGAGAGCTAAATCAGTATGTTGTCATTTAATATATTCTGCTGAGACACTTTCAGTCCCTCCTGACAATGTGGAATACAGATGATTTTATCTGGGTAAAATTCAAAGCTTCAACAAAATAATACAGTTGAATGTCATTATTAGGGCAGTCTTCAGAGGTCTCTATATTTAGACTTGTATTCAAACAAACACTGAACCTACAGCAGAAATAATTCAGTTTCTCTCCACCAACAGAAAAATAGAATTTCAAAAGGCAGGTTTATATATTGCTTGATGTTTGTGTGGGTCATATGATTGCAAAATAAACATCCATGTGCAGTCTATAAATCAGGGGCAGACACTATCCTCTTACAGTAAGTGTTGATGAGGTACCTACTCAAATGTATGAAACAGAGAGAGACTGTGGCTCCAACATCATATTCATTGACACTTCACAAAAGTTATTTTTGTTTCTTCTGTTTCAATGCAGTTACCTTATATGTGACAGATTTTGTTTGTCCCCACTGAGATTTGATTGAAAAGGTTTAAAACCCTGTTTTTAATTAGTGTTTGTCTGTGTTGTATTTCTATCTCTTGTCACCACAAACATGGCTGGAGATGACCCTGCTTTTGCTGCCTCAAGCACAGCTGGATATGTCTCTACTTTCTGTCAAAAATATCCAGATTCTGCCACCACAAACACGATTGGAAAATTGGTACTAAGACATGCTGAAATGTGAATGTATCAGTGGTTTGCAGAAACTTTCATGCCAACATGTTATTGTGGCGGCTGAGCTGGTATTTACAAACAATAAACTTATCTGCTATCATGTAAGATTTTATGGAATTAAACCAATAAGTGTTAATGCAAAAGTCTTTAGGCCATTTTGAAGGCATTTTTTGCCTGATACTGAAGCCAGCTTGTTTTGCTTGTAAAGCTGTTGCAGCAGCCGGAGGATGACATTGACATCATGTGCAACACTGCTGAAGCTGAGTCACTGTCGAGATGAAGTTTCTCGGTGTAAAGATCAATGTGTGCCTTTTCCACAGTGTGAACTCATAGTTTGGAGGCTCATGTTCAAAACCTTTCCAAAGCAACAGAAAGAAAGCATGGTGTGTTCAAAAAAAGATCCCGACTGCATGAATGTCCACTCCACTGCTGAGGCCAGTGCTCGTTTTCAGACGGCCAAATCAATGTGTACTGTATTTTGTCATTGCGCCATCAGTAAGCCTTATCAGCTTTTTTCAACCCCTTGTGTAATGTTATAAATATGTGTTGCTTAGTTTCAAATTATGTCTTTTATCAGCTTTTCCTGTTTGTTGATGCATTTTTCTCTCTTTGATTTTGACACTGATGACTTTGACCTTAAAAACTGCTGAAAATGTGACTCAAAAATGATTGTATTGAGAGCTTGGATATGGCTGCAAAGACCTTCTGAATGGCATTTATTTAAAGATGACCCTGCTTTGTCCAGTTTGTGACTAGAATTGCTACATCTTTAAAGTTAAGACACTTTTTAAGCTACCTTGTGTCCTAGAATTTATTTTTATATACTAATTGTGAAAGCAAAAAACTTTTCGAGGCAAATGTCATCTAAAATGTGTCAATATAAGGAATTTAAATGTAATATCTGCCAAGTACCAAATGTTCTTCTAGAAGGTATTTGCAAAATGTTCACAGACAACTTGTTGCAATTGTTTTCCTACAATATCCATTTATAGTACAACGTCCAGTTGTTACAACTAAATCCTGATTAACATTTTTTCATTGTTATGTTTCCCCCAATTAGGTTGTGTTGAAAAATTTTGTTTCTGCTTGGATTATGGTCAAGTGCTACATTTACCGGAGGCTCAAGGACATGGTCGGGGTGGATGGTGAGCATACAGGGAATGGGATTGTGACACTAGATAGTGAGTCCCAGCTGTGGTTAGGTTTAGGCATCAAAAGACACCAGGGAACCTAAACATCACCATGAAACGTTTAAAAAATACTTTGGTCACAACAAGTGGACATTATTTTGGCAAAAAACTAATTAAAATAAGTAATCAGTCAACATTTCATGTTAATAAACCACAATTCCTCATTGTATAGATAAAAAATGTAATCCGGCCGGCATTATGTTTCCAACAAAACACATTTGCTGTTGCTAATTAGTAGCATGTAAATGTAGTATCTGGGAGACAGAGTTGCTAAGTTGTGCTCTGTAAAAAAGCAGCGCAAGCCAAACTAAAAAAAAAAAAACACTGAACATTAATCCAGTCAGCAAACACAATTAGTAACACATTATAATTTCTTCTTCTTTCTTTTAACAAATGTACTTTAATTTCTACATTACATCTGTAATGTATTTTTCTTTTTCTTTTGATACTGTGACAAGAAAAAATTGGCCAACTGCTGTGCGGGACAAGATGGTTGTTACTCCTCAGGGTTACATATTTCAGAATGAAGTCTTAGCTGTGGTTTATCATGTGTGTATAACAAGGCCTGTGTGTCCTCGAGATTTTGTTCCAATCAAACATTTCAGCAGATGATTTCACTGAGGAGATCTCTGTAGGTTGAAGGTATTTTAATTAGCTGCAGAAGTGTTCGGTCGGGATGACATCCTGCACGTACGCCCCTCGTGGTTGAGGAGTCAGTGGTGTAGAACAATGGAAGGTTATACCTCTCTGTGCTCAAGCACACCCCCAGCTGCCAGATTAAATCTAAGAGCAACAACGTTCAAAGGAAGGGCACGCCCCAGTCAAACCAATCCATCATCTGATGCAACAATGAAAGTCAGCTTTATGTTGGCTAAACATTTATTATTCATGCCCCATTCATAAGCAAGGCAAGTGAAGGGGAAACAAGCATAAATCTTCCCATTTCTTTTGCTTTATTTCTCTCTTAGGAGGCGGACAGGAATCCCTACATCGCTCTCACAAACACAGAACACACATACTCTCAGGATTCGTCAGTATATTGACCTGCAGAGAAATTCCCCCTCAGGAGTTGCTCCTGCTTCCCTCTCCTTCTGAGCAGCCTCAGGATATCTGAATCCTGACATCTCTAACAACATGAGCTGTTATGCCTTGAATTTCTCTTATGGTGTTTAATTGTTGTGATGTAAAATCACTGCATTTAATTATGTTCGACTTTGACAGCAATGATCAAAACATTATGATGATGCCGATGATGATTAAATATATTAATTCATGGCAGATGTGTTGTTCCCGATGCCTCTGATAGCTCATGTCTCAGTACAAATTAAGTACCAACAAAAGCATCTGGCTCAGATATTATTTGAGTCACATTCTTGAGGGATGGTGCCACTGTCATTTGTGGTTTCACTAACCATAATCTCAGTCTGTATGTCATAAATCAGGATAAATTACAAAAGTGAAATGAAAAAGTCAAGTTCTCCTCTTATTTTCAGAAGAACAAAGATGATTGACTTGTATAGCTAAAGGGGCTCTATCTTAAGACACACAAAGTGGCACACAGTGTCATTGCTAGTTTCAGACTGATGCAGTTGTCATTTTCACACCCAGCGCCCACACTGTGTGCCCCTGGATATATTGTTCTTACAGTGAGGCATGGTCAGACGATGGTGCATAGCTTTCTTGAGGCAGCAGAAAGTGACGGCGCCATATGCCAACAAAATGTTGTTCTGAAGTCAAAGGTGCACTATCTTTTCTTGCTATCTAAATGGCGCATTAATCAGGTAAGATGCGCCTACACAGGTGGGTTCACAACACGCATACACTCTGATATAATGATTAGAAAGGCTCCTTTCAGTTATTTTAAAAGTTTCCATGAGTGCGGTAATGTCGCTTGTACAAATATCGTGGCACATTTAAGCAGCAAAACTAAAAGCTGTAGTTATAAATTCGACAGGAAAGAGGAAACTCTCCAGAGGAAGCAGAATTAAACTGTTTTTTCTTCTTTATGTTGTTGTCTGAATGTGAGAGATCAGTCAAAACGGTGAACCATTTAATAAAGTGTCACAGCTACAGAGTACAGGTCTGCAAAACGATTCAGCCCAGTGATTTTGAAGGCATCATACTACAACCAGTACTGAAGCTCATAACCGGTGGGGTACCACATGGCTCTGTTTTAGATCCTCATATTTTTCTCATCCTGTAAATGACAGGATGGCTGCTGCAATGGTTGAGCCAAAATGAAGAAGTATTTAGTTTAATGGAGTGTCAATAAAAAATTCAGCTATTCTAGGTTTTTCACTAAAGGAGTAATACTACAAATTTGTTTTTAACATAGTGCTCTATGAGTTTTCGTCTCTTTCTCTCATTTTTTTCAGTTTCCTGATATTGTTACTATGCAATGATGGGAAAATTAATATATAAATTGTCAGGT
The DNA here is from genome assembly GCF_040436345.1 of Pagrus major. Lineage (NCBI taxonomy): Eukaryota > Metazoa > Chordata > Actinopteri > Spariformes > Sparidae > Pagrus > Pagrus major. The sequence continues at coordinate 10,747,826 of NC_133215.1, forward strand.
ACTTAAACTGTATAAGGGGGCAACTGTAATTACCTATCTACCTATCTTTGTGATATTACTACACTACTTTTATGTTTACTATTAAGAGCTGTCTACATTTAAATGGACTCTTCGAGAACACGTTGGGGCTCATTGTTTGCCCACCTTGACACATTTCTAGTGTAAGACAGGTTTTTATGAGTCAATCAATCCACAAAACAAACAAACCAACAATCAATACAGTACTCTGCTTTCTGATAATTATGTCACTAGACATTTCTGTTGGACGTGGAAACAGCCTCATTAGGCTGTCAACAGGCTTTGTGGCTGAAGGAGCACTCCTTTTCTCTGTTGCATTTATTATGAGTCACGCTGTATAACAGAATCTGTCTAATGGCCAAGTTGGAAGCAGGATTTTGACTTTAATGAAATAGTTTACTCGTCTCTAATGTGACAGTGTGAGTTTGAGCAAATTACAGGCCACTGTATCTCAGAGGGCAGAGAGTGCTGGTCGTGAGTGGGCTGCAATTTCATGAATCCACACGGCACATGGACCATTTCCATATGCATTCGTTGCTTTTCATTCTCCAGTGCAGGGACAACAAAAATGAGAGAGCTGAGCCACAAATGGGACTACAGGCGGACAGCCTACAATTATATTATATTAAAATATGGTAGACAGCAGAAACACTCAAATCAATATTCCTTCTGTGATGATTATTTTATTCTATTCTTTTTAATTTATTGATATGTTTTTCTTCTTGCAGTATTGTTTTGTTTATTTTCCTTATTTCTTATTACTTGAAGAATATACTTTTTATTATTAAATTGTTTTTTGTCTGGCAACTCTTTTAATTAGTCAGTGAAAGAAGCCCTTTAATTAAAGCTGTTTATTCTTCCCTAAACAACTGAATAAATCCAGTATCTCACATAGCAGTGGTGTAAATAATGGTCAGCATTGATTTATCACTCTCATTATGCCACGTTAGCCAGTCTTAAACAATGACAAAGAGTGGGGAAGAGAGACAGGCCTAAAAGGAAAGTTCGTCAACGGATGTATCATTAATCTCATCCTGCTCTCTACACATCTCTGTTTCCTGTTGACACGCGTCACTCTTTAATCTGGAAGGACCCAATTAAAAGCTATGCAATTCCCACAGAGGTTTGTGCCACCCAAACTTTTTTACCACAGTTACCATCTCTTCTGCTACAGAAAGAGGTGGGAACTGGGCGTCCTGGCAGCATGTGCTCTGCAGACTTTGGTATTATTATTTGTTAGAGACACGACCCAAACAGTACCAGTGTTTAAAATCAGACTTTCTTTTTAACTCTGTTGCTTTGGTCAGGGAAGTGACTTCAGCGAGCACTTGAAGTGGCTCAAAGTGATTTCAAATATAGAGACTAGGTGCGATTTTACTAAAATATAAAGTATAGCTCATTTATTATGCAAAAATGCTTAACAATCCGGAGTTAGAGCTTCTAAAATGTGATCTTTTCAAGCTTTTCTTTGTGAGTTTCAGTTGAATATATTTAGGTTTTTGGACTGTGTCAGAAAACAACAATGTGATGACGGCACAGTAGGCTTCAGGAAGTTGGGATGGTAATTTTTCACTATTTTATGGATTATTATTTCCATTTAGAGCAGAGAAGGTGAACCCAAATGCAGGAGAGGGCAGAGGCAGGAATATCAATGGATGAGGTTTATTCAGCGTACACGGCAGGAACGGACAAACACGACAGGATCAGGATAACTCAACAGATGACTTGACGAGAACTCGAGACTGGACTTACATACAAACTAAAGTAACGAGGGGATGAGGTGCAGGTGGTGTGAGGTGGAGAAACACAGGTGAGGGAAACGAGTGCACTAACACTTAGAGCAGGGAAGGGCTAATGAAGGTGATGCAGTGCAGATGTGGAGGGGAAGCAGACTGTGGAGGAGCACAAGAACACAGGATGGAAACAGAGCGAAAGACCCAGAAAACAACAACTAGACCTTTTACACGGCAGCCATATTGACATGAAATAGAAACACAGGTTTAATTAATGACAATTAACGAAGGTCCCGTTCCATTTAGTGTAGCGGAGACTTTCTAGCGGGCCAACGTGCACAGTAGCAGCACCTCGACTCTGTTTGACCTGAATGGACCAGAATCTTAATTAGTATCATTGGTGACACCTGTGTTTACCCTACTGGTTTATGTCAAAATGGCTGCTGTGAAAAAGGTCTACTAGCCACTAGTGAAGGCACAGGAGAGAAACAAGTGTTATAACTTTAAAATCCCACTATTCGATTTAACCAGCGCTGAGCTACTCATATGCTCCAAAACAAACAATCACTTAATTCTGTGTCTGCAAGGGGGAACATCTTGAAGATGTCGATTTTTCTCTGAGACATTTCCAATATTCTGTTGGGGAGCATGCAGCTTTAAAAACAGTAGCTGAATGAGCTTTACTTTGAATAAATATCCGCTATACATGTGCATCTGCCAGAAAATTGCTTATTCTTATGAGTGGCTCTTAAAGTGGCTTCTCCTTCTTCAGGGAATTGTCTGTCCATAATAATAATTGCTACTGCAAGCATAGACCGTCTGAAAGAAGACCTTGGAATGCAAACTGAACAGCACATCCTGAACATTATTGATCAGATATAGGCCTGCAAAACCTGTAACGCTAATGTTTTATTTAAACCAGTATAATCTAAGTGGTAGGATGATTGCACGTAATTTTGTGCAACTGACTTCATCTTTACTCTTACACTATAAATGCCATTAATGCATTTAATGAGGCACTCATTCCAGAAGCAGCTGTGTGTTAAAGATCATTTCACACCCTGTCTCATCAACACTGTATCGTCAGCTCGCTCCTTCCTTATCAGAGTACTTTATCGACATCTGCCAGCCTGAAGATAAGGATTGTCATTTTCAGTCCATTAAAAGGTCTTCCTGTCTGATGGGAGCCCCTTGCTGGCCAGACATTACCTCACAGCTACTATGTGTTTGGTGAGTGACCTTCATTAAAATCTTACAGTCATGGTATGTCCTGTATTTTTAAATTTAAAAAGACAGGACTTTTGTACAGCAAAGCAAAAATCCCGTGCCGTGATTAGCCTAATAATTTACTTACAGTAAGATGTAAAATAGAATGTGCAGTAAAAGTCGCTCAGAGATATTCATCATGATTACATCATTCACCAGATCTGCCATAAGATATAACATTATTACATTTTTATAACATAATAGATTTTTATCAAGTTGAGTGTTGAGCTACTTGTTCTTCATTCATCACTATTCCTTCATTATTTAAGGTTAATTAAAACATCCTTCTCATAATACTGAATGATCTCGGCTGAAGACCATTTTTTTCGTGCAGTATTTAAAGCTGGGGTCAGAAAGATGGCAGAGCTCAGCAAGAGGAAGTTAAATTTTGCAAAAATGTGCTAATTAGCACAAGAAGAAGTACAGTTGAGGCTGATGGGAATGCCCTTGCAAGAGTTTTTGTCCCCTCCACTATTAGGTACTATGTTACAATGTAATAACGTCTAAGGGAAGTATTAGGGTCATAGAAGCCTGCTGTATGTTGGCGATAATATCCGAGCTCATGGCATCTACCTACACTTGTGTTACTGGCCTGGTAACCTGTGTGTGAGTGTGTGAGACAGCAGATTTGTAGTGGGAAGTCTCCCGCTGTGTGAGTACTAGCACGCTGCTGCAGTCTCAGAAAAGTTCATGCTATTAGTCAGCCATAAAGTGTGTAGATAAGCTCAGCTTGCCGTTTGCTAGATATTGAAAGAGTCCCTGTTTATGCAACATTACTACAGTGTTTTTCAGCATTCTTTACTGCAAGTGAGGTCTGGACTGTGAAAAGTCAGTTCTCTGCTAGTCAATTACAATAGCATAAGTGGTTTGGAGCCACAGCTCTGGAAAGGTAACATATGAAATCACAGTAATCAGTGGATCATATGACTGATTGCCAAATGTCATACACTGGAACTTTCCCTGATCCTGCAGGCTGTAATCACTACCCAAAACAGCCTGAGCTCAGCTTGATCATGTAGTTTCCTCATTAGAGGTTGTCATCAAACATCACCTACAGGTTTTGTCCCCCCCACTGTTTAACCCAAGTCGGCACGGCCCCCTGAGTTATGCTGGGCAAATAGAAATTTTGAAGTACTGGTGCTGGAGGAAAAAGTCAGGGGACCACCAAAGTCAACAGGATTAATCGTTTGGGGACCATTAATGTCTCTAAAAAATGACATAGTGTCTAATTAGTAGTAGTCTGGACCAAAGTGGCGGACCAACGGACTGACATTGAGCGTGACTCTAAGTAGGGATGTCAGATTTCCGGTCTGAAACTGAAATACTGCACCGTTCCTGGCTTTTCATCCATTTGATATTTTTTAGTAACAAACACAACAGCTCATTATTGGAAAAATGAGAGAAAATGTTGCCCTTCGCTCTAAATTGGCTGATCACAAAGACTAAGTGTCCCATTGAGACCACACATTAGAAAATGTGGAGAAGGTTATTGGAAAGCCTTGGGTATGAATGTTCTGCCATATGGGTCCTTTTTGTCATTGAGAATGGTCAGCGTTACAATAGAAAGTGCTCACTTTTCTTGGGTTCACAAGTTCACATTGAAGATTAGAGTATAGGTTTGATCATGCCTTCAAATAGTAATTGCAGGGCTGCTGGCTACAGGGAAGAAATGTCTGTTAAAATCTAAATGGCATTTTCTCAAAGACTTTTCTCATTTTGTTTGACAAAAACAAGAACCATGGGCACAGTTCAGAACTCAATAGATGTAACTTTACACCATCAGTGATGTTATGAGACAGGAGTAAAATAGATATGGGAGGGAGAGGGGCCGAGGCAGTAATTGCTTTTGGTCTGTTATTGAGGATCAAATTAGAACAAGTAAAGAGCAGAATAACTGTTACGGCTGGATGTCATAAATGTTTCCATCCGGCTACATGCTCGGCTGCATTAGAAGCCTGCTCTAATGTGCAGTCATTAATAGGCACATTAGGGAGGGGGAAGCAGAAACACTGACTGGTGTGAAGTGCCTCCTTTTTGTTCGTTAACTGAGCTGTGTCAGTGTGGTTAGTCACTGTGTAAGGCCTCGTCTTGTCTCGTATGCAAACTTTGTCTTTGTCTGGCAGTGAAATGAGATTTGAGCCGGTGCTCTATGTGCACAATTTGGCATTTAAAAGGTGGCAGAGGGAGATCCTCTCCTCGAGTTAAAGTTAATGAATCAAGGAGATACTATCCATATGCATGTTAATTAGGACACTTGGTCAAGTCCTTTTATTGTGAGCCGGTAATTACCAGCTGGCTCCTGAAAATTTCAGCAAAGAGCACAATCAACTAGCTAATGCTCGGACCAACGATCAAGAAATATTAACTTTTGAAACACCTTTAATGTTGGCTTCCTCCAAGAATAACTTCTCTCTGTCAGCTGGAATAAAAGATTAAAATTAATCTGTTTGATAAGCTATGACAGTTGAAGAAATAATAGCTATGTGTCTGTAACGTGGCCTTAATGAGATGAATTCCCTCTCTTTTAATAAAAAACACCCACACGATCTGTCTGCACATAAAGACCATCAAGCAGGCAGTGAAAGCATGTAGCTGTTTCGACGCCATTAGCAGAAGGTTGTACCCTGAATACATACAGGGAGGTGGAATGTCTTAAACTGTTATCAGGGAAATATCAACCTACTTCACATAAATCAAAGGCTTACAGTGTCTACAAATCCAATAATCATGTACAAGCGGCACATTTTTATATCTAACTCATATTACTTATTATACTTCCTGTGTGGAATGAGTCTGATAATGACTAAACTACTTAACGCACACATTGATTGTAGCATACCAGGTTTCATTACATTTGGCTCCATTATTTCACTTCTTTGTTTGACCAAACATCAGTTTAGTGTATTTATCGACAATTTTTTTAACGATCAGCAGTCCTCCTTGAAGCAATATGGGTTGATTTTTGGCCACCTGGGAGCAGCAGAACAAGCTGTAAACTATTATAAAGTAAATAAATATTAACCTTTTAAAGTTGAGATGGGGAATGTGTAGGCACACAGTTGCTATCTACACAACCTGCAGACCCAGGGCAATATTAGCATTGATTTGGAGTTGTTTTTGTGCCCACCTGATGGATGTCCATGAAAATCCATCACAGCCTCTCGCTGTGGTTTTGGTCCTGGGCTGTATAACCCTTAAGAATAACCCTGTGACCCCTGCAATATTTTTGGACGGTTAGTCAAATAATTTAGGCAAGAGTTTTCAGCCATTTGGTGAAATTCTAGTCACCCTCTTTGTCTGTTACTGCCTTGTGACATCTCTTACGTTGTTTTTCGTCTTGTTACATTTTGCTGTGTGTGATATGCAAAGGTTGAAATCGGTCTTGTGATGTCGGGAAGGCGGTGTGCAGTAACACAAAGCAAAAATACCCCATCATTTACCTCAAATGCATTAAAACTAAAGTAAGGAGCCCATTTTGAACCCGGACGGAGTAGAAAGCACAGATATATCTGTGTTATTGGTGTTGTAGGGAGTAAAAGTAAAACATTGTTAGAAAAATAGATACTCAAGTAAATTACGGATACCTATGGATATTGATGTTTTGGACATTTGGCTTTCTATGGTATTAACACTGATGAAGGTTCAGAGCAAGTTGTGCTACTTTTCTGAGGAGACATTTTTAATTTCCTTAGCAGATATGTTATTCCATTTTTTTTAATTATGTGTTAATGTTTAAAGCTGTGCTAGATCAGTGGGGAGAGGTTTAAACACCGTGTTTGCCCACAGGTCACGGTAGTGTTGTAATGACATTTCTTAAGGGAGAAATTAGATTTTTTAATCAGCTGAGGTGTTTTAGCATTCTAATTATCAGGCAGGGCAAAGGTTTTAAGAGTTTATCTGTCGCTGAACTCTGATCTATTGGAGCTTCTGCTCTCATTGATCAGGACTGGATACCGAACCATATCGTTTTAACTCAAAAAGTGAATCAGCGGGCCGTTAAAATCCTGATAATGAGCTGAAAGATGCTTAATTGTTCTGCAGAGCTGAGGGGAACAGCAGAGGTGGGTGATAATTTTTCTGTGGGTTTGTGTTTTCCTTCGGAGGTGCACCACGCTCTGCTGACTGGAAGGAGACTTTGAGGCAGACACGGAGCAGATGGCGAGAAAATAGTGTGATGGATGCTTTGCGTGGATTGCGGCTCGTAGTACAAGACGAAGGAACAGATGTGGTGTCAGGAAAGGAGGAAGCAGAGGTAGTGAGATTAAGACAAGTTCAAATGGGTCATGATATAAGCTTCTCAAGATAGGGGTGAGATGGAGGGATTACCCACGACGAGAGCAGCTAATCAAAGGAACAGTCTGAAGACTTCATTGTAGGAATTTTAACAGGAGCTGGAAATTTAGAGGTTTGATAGACAGTAATCCTTGTGGCTGGATTAAAGAAGCATATGTATTTAAAACATCATGACACTGCCCCTTAACATAATTTACCAGCAGTGGTGATACTACTCTATTACATAAAGTGACAGCTGATCTCTGTTGGGATCTTTAAAGCAGGTGGCTACAATGCGTAAAGACATGCACTCGCTTGACTTCACTTAACTGAAGTCTTTTTCTGTCTGCATTTGAACTTGAAAGTTTCGACCAATGTTAAATATATATATATATATATATATATATATATATATATATATATATATATATATATATATATATATATATATACATATATACATATATATACATATACATATAGCAGCATCACCATGTTAGTTTTCTAAATGTTTTCTAACACAAAACTATTGAAATATTTCTTTCTTGAGCTCAAGTAGAACTGATGGAAATGTATTCACTGATGACAACAAGGTCATATTTGTCATTTGAGTATTGCTGAGGTCTTCTACTGGGAGCCTGTCGAAGCCACTACAATTATAGTCTTCATTCATCACATACAGCAGTTTGTTCTTTGGCCTTAAACTCTTATTTACCTACCACTCTAGTGTTATTTTTGCACATGAACGGCTCCATTGTCAAGCAGTTATATGTAATATGCAACATCCTTTTAGATGCTTCAAAATAGAGCAATCAAGTAATATATAACAGGGTCAAATATTATGATATATCCTGGCTTTGAAATATAAGCCTCAGGCACTTAACATGACACCTTGACCTGAGCAAAAACATGGTAGCTGTAGATAGCTAGAATAGCTAGAATATACATACTGACCAACATCAGCTCTCATAAAGACACAGAGTTTAGACGAATACTTTTTGTTTCTCAATAAATACCTTTTATAGGCTTCAAACTACTATCTGTATAAAATATACAATAAATGAATAAATAGATTCATTGATATAGATACCTAGAGAGAGAGAGAGACAAAGAGACATGTACTATGTCTGCCTGTCTCCTGCTTGAACATTTCTGTATTTCCAAATATTGTTACTGCTCTTGCCGCATCATTACCTTCCAAAATTCATAAAATTTCATGAAATGAGTTTCAAAACAACCAAATTATCCCATGATAGACCAACAGAGTGCTCATATCTTTTCTCCATCCTGAACATTTCGTCTCTTGCTGTGACAGACAAATATTCCTTTTAAAACAAATAATGTGTCTGACACATGATCGTAGACGGCATTCAGAATCTTTTGCAATCAATTTCCAACCCCGTCAAAGAAAACAGCTCATAAAGCCCACGATGTATAAAGCCTGTGGTTGTAATTCAAGGTACATTAAAAAGATGTTGCCACTTATCTTTCCATCAGCTTCAATTGGCGTGCCGCCTATAAGGACTATAAGACATACACCATATAACAAACACAATGCCACATAATTTGCAGTCATTACCAGCTTAGACTAAAAGCTTCTGCGTTATGAAAAGACATTTCTTGCCTTTCTTGGCAGTTTGCCACAGTGCAGGGATTAACATCTGCACAAAGAAGGAACATGTGTCACAATTATACTTAAAGATCTTTAAAATGTGACTCTAACAACTTTTAAACATTTGGCCAGCAGCAGGCTGGAAACTCGCTGACAGTGAAAGGTGTAACTAATTAAACCTTGCTATTTATCTAATGAAATTTGAAAGAAAAAAACCCCAAGGCACACATTAGAACACGTTAAATTAGCTTTTGAGAAATTATCTTGCCTCTGTATTGACTTTAAAGTATACGCTCTTAAATCTTCACACAGCAGCTTCTGACTTTGTGGCGACCGAACAACCTCAGCACAAAAAGAAAAAAGAAAACACCTCTGAGAAGGGGTTACTTTTATTTGTATTCGTTAGTTCAGAGTAACACAGGAGTTTTTTCACATTTGAAGTTTTTGTTATACTCTTATTTTTCTTAAACGCGTTGCTGTCTGGGCACTTATTACCACTGTTGGGCCCTAAAGTCTCTTCTTAGACCTCTCCTCCTTGATGTGCAAACATGAACAGATTGTTCTTCATTCGCAGCTCCCTCATTCTCATGTTAGCTTTGTTGCACCTGTTAAGGCTCTGGGGGTTTTAAGCGCGTTGGTGACATTAGGCTCGCTCGAGAAGAACTACATCTCGCCTGGAAAGTGGATGAGATCGGGTGGCAACAGCAGGACGCAATAACAGAAAGTTTCCAACAACTTTGCACAGGAAGTCAAGGAAATATTTACATCATGTTGGGTCAGGATGTTATCAAACCAATCTGTTCAACTGGTACCGACTCTCCAGTAATTGCTGTTTTTAACTATGTATGACACGCATGACCTATTCAAATGCAATATAGGCTATCTGTGATTATCACCACAGTATTTATAGTTTAACCTCAATATTATTCAGTTATTTTACATGAAAGTTTAGATGGGCTAGAGTTTTCAGGTATTGCAGCCATTGATCCCTTTGATCACCATGACTGTCTATGAGAACCATCTGTAGCCTACTCTAAGCTAAATAGCCTCTCTGATTGATAAAAGTCGCCATCAACCCCAGAAGATTATTCTGTCAATAGAAAAAACCATGTGTAATTTTTTTTTTTTAAATTCACCTATTAAAAAGTGAAAGTTTCTATAACAAGCATCATGTTATTGGTCACACATCTAAAACAATCAGCTCTTATACAGCCAGGCATTCCATCGAGCCCTGAAGTTTTGAAGTTGGTTGACAGAAACTGTGTGGCCATGCGTGGACTTTATAACTATTTTACCACCTACGTTAGCAATCAACCGGCAATATTGCTTCATTAAAAGTTGGCAAAGACTTTACAAGATAAATTGATGCTTCATGATTTTTTTTAGAGTATAACAAACCCTCAAATCAGAACTGAGCAGGGCATTTTTCATCCTGTTGAATAACCTTTCTTGCAATAATTGAAGATGGAGAAGAAATGGTCCATTTGTAGGATAATTGTTTGGACTTTCGCTACATATAATTATTGATAAAACAATTACGCATTTCTGTTGGACAAGTTCCATAGTTTTACAGTTTTTGATGTGATCCATCAGTACAACAGGCATTTTGAGGACTGTAACACTTTATAAAAATCATCATTAATAAATGGTAAGTTAAGGTTATTTAACATTAGTTCATGATTTGATCCAATTAATGTTTATAGATAAACGAGAGAGTATTTATTACAATTTACAAAGTATCCTAAACATTGGTGTGCAACTTTACAATAAACAACTGCTATGTAAATGGTTTATAAAGCATTTCATTGTTAACATTTAAATAAGAAGTAAGTAAGTAAGTAAGTTTATTTAACCATAAATGTACCTATTATTAACAATGGTTATTATTAAATGTTAGCGAGGACTCACTTTACAGTGGCTTTTTCTGAAAACTGTACCCAATCCATACTACAGAAATTATAATTAATCACAATTTTAGAAATTAGTTAACATGACTGCATAGTTTTATGGTGGTGTTATGTTATGCACACAAACATCCCAGTAACAGCAAAGAAAGAGGTTTAGGTCGTGTGAAGTGAAGTTCAATTGTATGTCACCTGGGTTCCTAATACTGGCTCTAAATGATGTTACCATATGTTCAGAGGGTTCATGGTAGGGATTTATGCAATCTTCTTTCTAATGGTACATTATTTTTTGCTGAAGTACTTTGAGGGCAAAACAAAATTGCAAAGTCCCAAATGTAGGGATTGCAAACATTGCTGATTTGTTAAGGGGCTGATCCATGGTTTGGCACAGTTTTCCTAATATGCCCAGTGCTTTTTCTGAGAGATTTTCTAATAATAATAATATGCCACATTTCAAAAAGTACATTAATCATTATTTTACATTACTGTCATTACTGTTTGTCAGCCATCCATGTGTGAGCTCTTCTGTCCTCTCGGATTTGTTGCAGCCTCTCACAGGGATACGGGCTATAAATGGGATGCAAGCCATTTATGAGCCATTTGAAGTGATCTATATTCAAGCTTTCATGGTCTCTTATGTCGTGCTGTTCCTGGCTGTGCTCAGTTTGGCATAGGAGACCAGTAAAAGGGAATTACATCATTTTGGAAATATGCAAGGACCTCTGATGAAGGATTTCCAAGAGAAAGGGATTATCCTCTTATGCTCCATTTGAGTCCTTGGAGGAAGTGCAGCCTATCGACCCTGGCTCTAACACACACATATTTCCTGATTCATTCATACAACACATGCTGCTAAACTTGATGAAAAACGTATTTTAAAGGACACTTTTCAGATCAGCTGGAGGCAACATAAACTGAAAGTCAATATATCACCTGTAGTCTTCCCTGCAGAGTCAAGAAATGATTGATGTGGCTCATGATGTGCTAAAACGTACACAATTTAAATCCCAGTTTGTCATCGTTTGTGAATGACAGAGATATATGCAATGAAGATGTCATTTTTTTGCCGTTGTGATCACACAGCATACGATAATAAAACCATTCTCAGAAAGCATTACAACACTGTTTTCTATAGTATTGTGCACATTTTGGAAACAAAGTAAACACAAATGAACTAAATATAATGCATTTGTATTGTTCAACTGCAGTAATCCTTAATATACATATAGTTATTTATCACATTTACATGTGGGTCATTATTGATAGATTCCCTACTTCCCTGCTTGTGTCAGACAGCATTAGCAACATGGCTATCACTAATAGCCTGGCTACTGTCCAAAGCCAAAAACAACTGTACGAATCCCAGTTTGACCTAGAAACCCGGATCTCAGTGCCATCAAAAGAAAGAGTAAAACATCCAGTTTGCTAGTTTTGTCACTTACTAATGTAATATAATCACCAGTCCCAGTGGTAAGGGGAAACACAGGCGCTCTCCATCGAGCGAAAGCCCGTTCGTTCGCTCATGGTTTACCTCGGTTTCTATCTCTCCCTCTTCGCCTTCTTTGCCTCCTCCATCAGCGGGGTTCTTTTCCACAGTTATTCCTGTTGATCCACCGTTACCTGGGGATAGCGACCGGGGAAAACAATGCCTCTTCCTGTTGTGGTTGCACAATGGCAGACGCGCTTCCGTCGTGTGGCGATTTGACCTCTATTTTTCAATTTAAAAGAAAATCGACTGAAATAGTGAATAGTCAAAGTGAGGTTCAAGGGGAACCAGTCTATACACAGATGGTGTCATTTTTCCACCAGCCATGCACTGTGCAGTCAGTATTTATTTAAGAATGACAAGTTAAAGCAATAGTTGCCTCCACCAACACTTTAACCTCCATGAAAACGCAAATGATATTTTCTGCTCTCAGTTTTTTCGCCGCCTACAGAAAACAACTTGAAAAAGACGCCTCTCACTGAACTGTGAGCCCTCTGATTGGGCCCTGACAGGTTTTTTCATACTCCAATAAAAGACCCCAAAAAATTACAAACCCATTAGGTATCCACCTTCATGCCTGAATATGTTGAATAGAAACGTGTAGTCTCCGAATAATTCATTTGAAAGTAATTGATTTCCACCCACATCATCTTCATCATTAACTCAGTTCTGCTCAGCAAGACAGAAGTCTTTTTGGGGGAAATTGAAAAACCTACATTTGCTCAGGCACACACACAAACACCCACGCTGAGACACACTTTATTCTGAGGCCCAAACCATCTGTTGGTGTTCCTGAGCACCTGTGTTGGCGACCACCTGTGTTGGAAACATCCTGGTTGGACAAGTTTCATATTAAGTCTGTAATTGACTGTGCCCTTTGTAAAAATGTGGAGCAATTTGGAACTCTTCCCTTCACATCTGGGAGCTGGTTAATGAGTCTGTGACTTGGAACAACTGAAACCTGCTCGGCTCTGTTATTATGCGGTTTTGTGTTATTTCGTCTCACAATCCACATTTTTAACCTTGAAACTATCAAGTTTAGTCGAGGTTAGAAGGTTTTGTGGCAGTAAATTAAGAGAATCGATTTATTACAGTGACTGATGGAGAAGATAAGAGGGTGTTCACCCAATGTCAGAGTTCCTCTTTGTTATTTCTATGATTGAGAGATCAACGGTTTTCCAGGCAGAGAATAAAAAAAAACCAAAGCACCCTTTGATGTCATGCTGATTTGATTCGATTAGAGAGTCTCACCTGATAGTGAATAGACAGTGTTTCAGTTTATTCCTTTTGTCTTAAAGAGGATCAAATAGAAAAAAGAAGATCCTTGATTTTATTCTGTATTAAAAGAGAGAAAATTCACTTTGAAGAGGCTAATCTGATTAAGGATGACACAAACAATATTTGCGTACAGTTTGTTCTTTTTAGATGATTTCTGCTTTTGAACAACAGCAAAAAATGAGATGCAACTTGAATTTGGTATTTAGATTTTAAAAAAAGAACATCTAATTGAAAGCTTCCTTTTTTATCAACATTAATTATTTTTAATGGAAATACGAGTGCTGATAAACATGACGGTAAGACTTAATTTCTTTTTTTTTTTTTTTTTAAATCGTATTTATAATTTGAAATCCTATTTGGGACAGACCTGGTTCTGGAAGGAAAAGTCATTTTCTCCAAAGATAATGTTACGTGACTCCTGGCTTGAATGCATAAAATTCTTTAAATATCAGCACAAAAATATGACAAAAGGTCATAACTATAAAGTTGTCAACATCTAATTATAAGGTATTATATAAGGTATAAGGATATTAATACATTTTGAATGATCAACAAAGATGTAGGCAGACGTAAACAAAATGGAGATTAGCGAGGTGCAACAACAACAAAAAAGCAGAAGGTAAAATGAGTCTGGATGAGTGGGGTGATGCGGTTAACAGGGGTTTTCAGATTTTAACTCAAACATATCAAACATGTTCGATGTTATCGGGGTGGCCCCGATGTGTCTGTGAGCAGTTCAGGAGGCTTAAGACTGGATCTGTAAACCTCTCACATTACCAGACAATCAGTGCTGAACAGCATGTCTTCAGCAGGAGCTGCGCTAGTTAAAACATAACGTGAGCAGTTTGCAACAACTCCCGCAAAGAACCATCCAATCAGAGCTTTAAATTCTGTTACGAGGGCTGCTAACGGCGGGTGGCTGAAACATCATGCAATCAAGTAAACTGATATTACAATCTGCATCTTAAATGATTGCATTTAAAACCCTTCACCGTGCCAAACTATAGGTAAAAACATGGTTGTTAGTTGAAACCTGTGGCCTTTATAGGGTCTTAGAATATTTAGGAGAATTTTGGTTGAAGAGCGCTTCTTATTTATTGCTACATTTAGGATTTTTTTTTTTTTTTTTTTTTTTGCCACTGCTGGTAAAACAACTGTCTTTGGCATTCATCACGCTTACTAGATCCTAATCTAACAGAGTGCAGCACTTATCTACCTGTTACAAAAACAAAGCTCCAAATAAAGTCATATTTCAGTTTGCTGCTGAATTTAAATTTTTACAACTTCATTCTGTATTACCTCGGGGGGGAAAGCTATATTCATATTATTGATTCCACTGCTGTCATTCACACATGAGAGAGGAACACAGTTAATCCAACCGTTGCATAGAAACAACACAATTTTTTTATTTATTTGAAAATTACATTTTATTGTTATTCAGATACATTTATGCACAAGGTTGGAGTTATTTCACACTTTTGTTCGCAATGTAAAACTGATTCTTGCTTTCAGAGCGGTATCAGTTCAGATTTGTATCGCTCTCACTGTTTGATTACATTTTTATCTTTGTCACACAGCAGGAGAGCTCACCTGTTGTATAGAGAATCTCTAGATGAAAATATATGCACACATTAATCTTATTGTACATTCTGTTAGGAGATGTAATCCTGCTCTCTCCCTCGTTGCTCCCTGCTGGTGCACTTAACATACCATGTTGTCATGGACTGACCATGCATCTATTGTAAATCCCTGCACTCCGTTCTAATTCATATTGGATATGGATACTTGACTAGTGGGTGTTGCGGGTGACAATGCAGGGCTGTCGTCTGGCACACGCTTGTCCCGGTAATGTCGGTGGCTGTCATCCCGAGGATTAGGGGATGAATAGAATGATGAAGGATACATGCCGTTTCCCAGATTAGGACTGACCTGCTTTCAAACATAATGGTGATTTCTTCTCATCCGATTAAAGCCACCGACTGACCCAAATTATTTAGCTTTCTCTACATCGATTTTTTTGAAATATCTGCAACAGTAGCACGAGAAATAATTAGATTTTCATTTATCTAAGAAGCCTTTATGTTTCGACTCTGATCTGACTCCACATCTGAACCAATTTATCGAGGGCTTGTACTCTTGCAGCCTTTATTTGTTCTGCACGTTTATCTGTTAGCTGTGTGTTCGGCTTCCCGTCTGTCACAAGCAACATCTGAACCACATAAATCAAACCCTCAGACTGACTTCAGTGATGTTGGGACTCCTTTAATCTACCTTTCTCTGCGGTAAAGAGTTCTCCTTTTTCATTGCTGTTAGGATATGTCAGAATTTGCCTCATAGGAGAGGTTGTTTTATAGCATTAGTATATAGTATTTTAGTGTTATTGTGTCTTATACAGTATATACTTCAATTATAAATAAATACGCCCTTGAAACACAGCTCCGAGAAACATGCACTGTTGAAATTGAAAATGTGTACACAAAAAGCACAACCATCTGTGTCAGAATAATAACGTTTAGTGGCAAAGCATAAATTAGCATCTCATAACATATAGTATCTCATAACAACATACCATCTGCACCATCTGTTATTATTATATAATAATTTCCCAGTACTGGCCACTTATAAGAGGCTATAAAATCATTTTCTTTCTTCATTGCCAGCTGAACTTGAATGTTCAAAATATCAACATCCAAAACAGAAGTACAGCCACGACTGAGGATCCTACCAGGTGATTCAGTGTTCCCAGACTTCCTGTGGTCACTGGAGAATTCAAATAACTCCCAGTCCCTCTTGCTTTAATGGTTTGGACAGTTTGCTTGCTCGGCATTTTTGCCATGTTTTGCCAAGATGCACTCGCTGTCTTTCTCACTATATATGACACAGATGAACCCAAATGAACCAAGCCCAATACAGCAACTTCTTCAAAATGACATTTAATTTACCTGAATCCAATAATGAAACCAGATACTTGCACAGTTTTTTACTGGGCATGTAAATTATATGCAACATAGTGCTACATAGGAATAATCATGAGGTATGTGCCCTGCAGTGTAGTGCATATTTTACCAATAAAGTGGATTTTCAGTCAGCTGCTTGCCATAAGCTGCTGGTTTTACATGAAAACACTGTTTCCTGCCAAAGTGTATTTTTTTGTTTGGTCTAGGCTCATACCAGCTGGAGTTTTTATTTTTTTTAACCTTGACACCCTGATCACATTCACACAGTTACACGTTTACACCTGGAAGCTGCACAGTACAACCGCACTTTGATCTGTTGGCCTCTTTAACCTCTAGGCCACCACTACTACCCCCGCTTAGTCGGAAAAAGTGATGGCATGCCGTTTTCACCAATTCAGATTTAGCAACATTCATGACAGTTGAGGTGTTGTGTGCTCTCTCTGCTTTGAATGAATTTTGATCAAATTAATAACTCATTTTCTCATTTCTGAGTGTTTTTCCAAATATTACCATTGACTACTAAGCAATAAATATTAAACTGATACAGAGAAATACTTTAGATTTAAACAGCTGATATTGTTCCTAGATCATCATATCTTATGTTGCTCCAGGGCCACCATTGAAACTGACCAATCATAGTTTTATAGTGTCATAGCCTAGCGTTTGTGTTTAACATTATGAAAGGGGCTAATCCATGTTTTCCTAAACCTAACCAAATATTTTTGTTGCCTAAACCTAATCAAACAGCGTCAGATAACTAAAAAAAACAAACAGAAAATAATAAGTCAGCTTAGTGTATAAGTTAAAAATGAAATACAAACCCAGGTCTACTGAATGAGGGCTCTGTTCACAAGCCACTCAGCCATGATGACTTGCTTCAGGTATTGTTTGTGACACTGTTTTGTAAGTCGAAATGATGATCCTGGAACATCATTAATTATGATGTTCTGGGAACAACACCAACGCAGCAATATCAGATACAAGGGAAGGCACCGTTGTTTAACCACAGTATTTATTCACTTCAAGATCCATGTGAGGAAAAAACGAAACAGGACCATTCACTATTCAACTGATGAAAATGTTACAGGGTAAAATATTAATCTCGGTATCGCACTGCAGTTATAAAGTTGCCGTTTTTCATAACAAATGTTTTGTTGAATCAGTAACTGCACTACCTCGAGCAATAAATTCTGTCCAGACCATCCAGATTACCTCTGGATTTATATTTGCAAGGAAATCTGCATGAATCATTAGCGTTTCATCTGTCCTGTGTTCTTTTGGATATGATATTTTAAAGAGATGCATCTCAGCCCAAGAGAGAAGGGCAGTTTTACTGAGCAACTTTTCAGAGACAGGACAGCCAAACACTGTTCATCAACCTCTGGATAATTACAATAAGCAGTTAAAACAATTTGATGATAGCACACAACTTTGATGGTAGTTTGTACCCCTACATTTATGTGCTCATGTTGGTAAGGGGCCATTAAAGTTGATGGCACAACGAGGCGCACAAAGGGTGCCAAGAGTTAATCTGAATGTGCTGAGCAGACACTGTGTGCATCCAGTGAAACTTTACGGTTGGAGCCTTGATCACCGAGCAGCCCCGTCTATTTGGGTTTATCTCATTAAAGATAAATGGAAGAAAAAAGAAAGGGAAGGTGTAAAGCCTCTTCAGCATGGATTACCTTCTCTTGAGGAGGTCAGGTAATTTAATTTTTTACAGCACCAAATGTTAATCCTGTCTGACTCAGAGAGGTCTGCGGTTACCCTCTCTCAATGAGAACATTTCAGACCTACTGTTACAGGTCAAGTTCAACTTTGTTGAGCTAAATGGTGATCTGATACCTTACCTGGCTGGCTATCTAAAAGCATTCAGCGCTTTCAAGGCCTGAACTGTGACTGTGATGGTGACATTGGTATTTAGAAGTTAGTCTCACCTTCGATTGAAGTTGGGAAAACCAAACTTTTTCCCTTAGGGTTCCAAACAAGAAACTTAATGGAGGACCTTGGGCAGTAAACTTGCACCTTTTATATTGCTCAGCACATTCAGATTAACTCTTGGCACCCTTTGTGCACCCAATAAATTAAGTTTATTTAGTCAATAAACTTAATCGCAAGTGAAGTGAACAGTGTGCGGGAGTCTTTTTCCTGATTTTGTCGGCCTTCAGTCTTCTCCTACGCACCTGTCAACCCTAAGGTGTGCAAAAGCTGCACCCTGTACCTCACAATAAATAAAACAGTGCTACACTTATTTATATGGTATTTTTTATGTATTTTTCACTAAGTTGTGCTTTATGGTTGGCCAAATTTGGCCGCACTTTGGGCAGCCCTGCATGGTCTAGACTCTCGGCTCTAGACTTAGAGGCACAGCTATAAACTCACATCAGCATGCTAACATTATCATAATGACAATGCTAGCATGTTGATGTTCAGCATGTATAATGTTTACTATATACTAAATCATAGTTTACATGTTACCATGCTAACATTTGCTAATTAGCACTTTAACACAGCTCAGGCTGATGGGAATGTCATTTGCAGATATATTGTCTTAACCATAGCTAGATGAAAAATAAGAAGCTCAAAGTTATTACTATTCATCTTGAGAAGAACATGAATAACAGTGGATCACAGTGATGGACTGACTGGAAAAAAGACTGAAATTGCCACCCATGTGTAGAAGGCACCAACCTCTGAGGCTTGAGAGTCAGCTGTGAAGTTGTTTGGAAATTAAAGATGGAAAACAAATATGACATCACCACAACATGAATTAACACTTTTGCTTTGTTGCTGTGTTTATTAATATTAACATAATTTCCCCAGCTACTCATTTAGGTGCCCTCAATTAGCAGTAACACCAACCTTAGCTTCACCATAGCAACTGCACAGGTGGTCATAAAACACACAATTTTTTTTATACATGTTTAGCTAAAAAATAAACGAACACTTTCAAATTCAGAAAATTCAGGCTGCTGCAGGGTTCACTGTAGAAGAATGTGATTGTATGATCATACATGTAATGCACACGTTCAGGAACATTTTCTTCAACAGCCAGATTTGCAGAGGTTGTCAGAACAACCTCATTCTGATGACTCACATGAGATAGGACTGCCCAGACTAAAGTCTAGCCCATTTACTGTAACTCAGCACACATCACAATCATTTAAATTAGAATGCATACTGCAGGGTTGATGTCAGACACTTTAAAGCATGAGCAAATGTTGCCTATTTCCCCTGTGGGGGTACTGATGAGAACCCAGCTGAGCGCTGCCGTGTTGGTGTTTTCCCCAGAGAACAAGAAGGTCAGCTCTGTGCAGCTGAGAAGAAAGCTCTGCCTGTTGTCTGTGTCTAAGTGTCGAGCACAGTCTCTGAATGGGTTCCTGGAGAGGGCAGTATTTGAGGACAGCTATGGCCTATGGGACTTCAACACTGAGAAAAAACAAGCTGTCTTATCTGTACCTATGTGGTGTCTTCTTATTGGACTTCCTTGCCTGCCGTGGATTGTCCATAATAAACACCATAGTCTAGCAGGTGGTTCTGAAGTGTATCTTAAACCAGAACATCAGGAGATCAAGCGTCACCATAGACTGTATAACAAGTTGACAGAGCTGCCAAAAAATAAATCTGCTTTTTCTAATAGCATCAGGGGGACCTCTGGTTTCAAAAAGAAGTCGAATTGTATGTAAGCTTATGAGAAAATGACCCGACTTCTCACTTGATTTTTTACCTCAGTAAACAGTAATGAGTTTATGGCCCCAATCTCTATAGTTTCAAGTCTTCTTCAATACAGCATGTTCATTTTTTAAATAATGGTCCCATTTAGAGTAAAATAGACAAAAGAGCGGGGTATGCTTTAGTGCATATCTACGTTACCCTGGCATATCCTCCCCAGCTCCACCCTCTCATCCAAATATGGTCACTACTGGCATAAAAAAAGAAAAGAAAATGGTGACGTCACAGTGATTTTACACTTAGTAATCACCTTTATAATTTCTTTCACAGGTGATATCGGAATAAATGATTCAAACCATGTGTTAATGATGCTTCAGATGAATTTACCCATTTAATTTCACCTGTTTAAGGATAATTATAGACCATCCTTGTGAATCAGCAATTGTAAATAGAGTTTAGGAGAGTAAATACATTTGACTTTTATTCTAAAAAGTATTAAAATTCACATATATCCACCTTTTGTTATGACCTTGTGCTCAGTTAGGTTAATGAGTGACTTACCAAATGTATTCAACAATGCTGATATTGAGCCATCAGGTTTATCTCGAGGTAAGCATTTTTCTATGCAGATGTCTGAAGTTTCTAAGAAAATAAATAAATGCTGATAAAAGCCTGACTGCGCGAATGTATGTCAAGTCTGGTGCAGACTCCAGATAGACACTGAAGGTACTGTTTCTCGAGGGTATTGGTAGAAATCCAACTACACACACACACCTAAGGAGTCATTTAATCCTGTGATATGGAGGAGAGGATTTAAGAAATAAGAATCCCAAAAATAACACCAAAGTGCCAATATAGGGCACTGATATGATACATCACTGCTACATAGTCATCAAAGGTGACAGGTTTCATCCTAACGTAATTTCTGCCAGCCTTATCTCAGCAGCACCACCACACATATACCTTTTAAGGCATTAATGTCACACT
This sequence comes from Pagrus major, assembly GCF_040436345.1. NCBI lineage: Eukaryota > Metazoa > Chordata > Actinopteri > Spariformes > Sparidae > Pagrus > Pagrus major. The sequence goes on from NC_133215.1 coordinate 10,769,011, forward strand.
GGCTACAGATAAATTACACTATTAACAAATCCAGTGTGGCATATCTCTCAGCCCTGGTGAGGAATGGTTGAGCGATAATTGTTATCCATTACGTGTACACCGGTTTTAGAGAAGAGGCTGGTTGGCTTGTTTTTCACATGGATAATTGGAGTCTCCTCTTTTACTTTCAGAGTTCACTCTGAGTCACCTGCATGGGCGAACAGCTGATAAGCAACTCACATACCATCTCTATAGCCGCGTGGTAATTGAGCTGCCAACTGACATCCAACCCACTGGTGGTTACCTGTATGACAGTCCAGCTCCATACCTGCACCGGGTCTCAGATGTGGAGGTCATGTCATGTCAATCAAAATGAGACGCCGCGTAACCTTCTGGTCTGCGTGTAAAATCTTCACCTCTATCACACACCATCAGTTCTCTCACTGTTGTTGGTGACATGAGAAATGGATGTACTATAACTGAGCTGGCATGACTGGCTGATATGCTCAGAGTAAATTGATGTACCACATCTCTGCAGGTGACTTTGGTGTTACGGTCTGTTGTGGAAAAGTCAGCTTCGACCAAGAAAAAACTGTTTGAAAGTTACAGCTTCGATTCCCAAAAAGTTGAATTGCTGTGGGAAACATAAATAAATTAGAATAACCGCATTGCAGTTGTATGCCTCTGTGCACCAGCCAAGATGCTGTGTCAGAGATGTGGCGTTGAATAATGACAAGAACATTTTTTGCAGAATATTATGATGTCACAGTGCATTTAACCTCTGACCTTTCTTCATACAACCCTTATCCTATTACACATTTGTATGTCACATTTTATTGTTACTACTGTATGAATTCTAGTTATGGCCAAAAATGTGTGACCTTGACCTCTGATCTTTGGCCTTATGGAAATTCCCTTGATGGTTCCTGAAATATGGCATCCAAGAGTATGGGGCGCCATGACGTCACAATGACCTCGACCTTTGGCCACCAAAATCTAATTAGTGCATCCTTGAGTCCAAGTGAACATTTGCACCAAATTTGAAGAAATTCCCTCAAGGCGTTCTTGAGATAGTATTCACATGAATGGGGTGGACGGACGGGAAAATGGGGATTTTGGATGTTTTGCCACTGCATGTTTTTGGTTGTCACAATTGCAGCTGTAGATTTTAGTGCTAATAGTAGTATTACAACAACAGTTGTTGTGGCAAATCACTGTGGCCAAAGTAGCTGTCAACACATGACAGCTCACACTTCATCAAATTCACATGTACTGTACGTATATGATTATATGTTGGGGCTGTAAGCCCTGTCAAAATGCTTCGGATGGCAAGGCATTACTGGGGCTTAATTGATCCAGTGACACTGTCCGAGGACTGCAGCTGCTGCTGTTGTTGTGTTAATTCGCTGCACTCAGGTCCATTGGGAGAGATGTGGAGCTGTATGTGCATTTGTGCGTATGCGTGTGAAAAATTGCTGACTCACAGGCGGTTGGTTCAGAGTGAAGGAATGGTAGTTTTAACATGAAACAAAGTCTGCACAGTTTATATTACTACACCAATGTGTTCCCAGTTGTTCTGGGAGAGGATGTGACAGAGTCACGCCTTGAGTTTAACATTTTGAGTGAGAGCTGTAGCTCAATATTTGATATATCATTTAAGAAGAATCAAAGCAGGGAATTTGTGTGAGTAAGTGCATTTTTTATTTCTTTTCTGGTTCAGAGAATCTCTTTAAGAGCTAGAGTGGGTGATGTCATCAAGTCTGGATTACCCATTTCCAAGTGGGAGACTGCCCCCGGCCCCGATAGCTCCCATCATACTCTGTGTCAACTGATTGCTAATTTAATTAAAAATGTGTTCGGACATTTCCACCACTAAAGCACACATATGTGTGCTGATAGAGGCCTTAAGCTAGTTCCTGCTTTATTACCAGATCTTGGGGGACCCCTTTATCAAAATCTAGTTTTAAGAACGCCATCATCCGTTTTTTGGGCTTTTATGTTGTATTAAAGGTCCCATAATTGAAGAAAGTGAAGTATCTTTTTTGATTATAAAGCATGTCTAGGTGCTTTATAAATACTGCCATGCCCCCAGTACGGCATAAGCTACAAAAAAACCCAAAAAGGCAGAGCTGATGTAGAAACAAACTCCGACCAATCAGAGAAGACTGGGCTGTTAGTACATCAGCCTTAAACAGACAGGCACTAAAATGGAGTGTTCTGACATAGGATGAATAGAGGCACTGCAGCAATGGACAGTATGAGATAAATTAAGTGTGTGTTTGTTTTTTTTAACATAAAAACATGTTAAAATATTCTGATAAACACCCAAAATAAAAGTATGACCATGATATTTAGCATAATATGGGCCCTTTAAATCAACATGTTTTACCACACAGCAGAGCTGGGGTCAGATATCACAACTGTAAACAGTGTGTGTTGCTCAGCAAGCAAATTGTTTCATGAAAAAATTACATTTGGGACTTCCAATGGCAAAATTACAAAGTAGTTATTCCAGATTTTGATTTAGCTAAAAAAAAAAACCTGCACATTTCGAGCCATTTAGTACAAGAAGTACAGGATTTCAGAGAAACTCTCAGGGGTCACTGTTAGATGTTTGATAGGTGTGGCTATTTATGTATAATGTCAAAGAGATGTTTATACAAAGATACAGTATACTCAAGAGCAGGAGAATGTTTGCATGTACATTCTTGCCACTTATTACCTTGCACGAAATAACATCAGATGAAAGCCCAAATGGCTTTTTTGTAGAATAAGGATTTGAAAGATCTTTGGCCATTGTCATGCACGTCCAACACAGCAGTGCCTCTGCATACTCAGAGGTATTAAAAACTGCTTCAGAACTGTTTAAACTAGGACTGTACAAGCATACTGAATAGCTCAAGAAGGTTGTGTTAGGGAGATATATATTCAGTGGGTAAACACAGTTAAATCATAAAGCCGTGGTGGGCAATTTCTGTGAAGTAAATGAAGGTGTGATTAATTCAAGTATCCTGGTTCCTGCTCTTGTGTGATTACCAGTGGGCCATGAATCATCCACTGTACCATCCTGCACCCCAGCCTCATCCAACTGAATTACAGAAGGGGAAATTTTCTAATTAACTGTGGGTTAATTGCTCTTGCAGTTGATGCTAGGAGAAGGATGTGCATCATGTGGTAGAAAATGTTTCTTTAAACTTTAAAGGGACCTCAGATCACCAGCCCTTTTTCCAATGTAACTTTCAGTGTACAGAACCTACTTTTAGGGCTTAGGGACAATCTGGAAATCATTTTTTATACTAACATCATCATTGTTGAAGAATAGTGTGTCTGGTCTCAATTTCATCAATTTCAATTTCTTATTCTTTTGTCTGCATTGGCATCTATGTAAGAAACAAATAAGAGGACAATTGTGTTTTTGATCAGTCTGTGTTTCTGGTCATCTGTATTTTTCTGGCAGTAATGCTGTTCAATCTGAGTAGTAGGTACCAATCTGCAGAATAAACATTGGCAATGTACATTTCTGCAAACCACAGATATGTTGAAACTGAATATTTCTTTATGTTGCAACTTTATATTTCTTTCAGTTCAATTTTCAATTTCATGCTGTGACAACACTGGGCTGCCATTCTGGTTCGGCACAAAAACCACTTGATTGGGGTTAGACAAAGATCATGTTTTGGTTTTAAATACCTGGTTTTGCCACCACAAACATGGCTGATAAAGTCCTGATGTCTTGATGAAAAACATTCAATTGTTGGGACCAAAACATACATATGACTTTTGGTTTATAACAAGAAAATTCCACAGGGAACCTTTACCAATGAGGAAGATAAAATCCAAGTTTTATTTCACCATTCAACATTTTCGAAAGGAAAGAAAAGCAGGAGGCTATTTGTGATTTGGACAGATCTGATGCAGAGGTGTGTCATGGCTCTGTGTGAGCTGATGGAGAGATTTTGGCACCTGAAGATAACAAACAACAATTGGGAACTTGGCTCTTCCTCTATCTGTACAATTTCACCAGACGGACACATATCTCTAACAGTAACCCAGTGACCAAAGGATGCATCAGTGAATAGAGGATGCATTTTTTTTATCTCCAGTTCAGAATTGTGTGACCATTACGGCACAGTGTGGATACAGCATAGGAACATGTGTAAAACACATCTCACTTCTATGCCATCGCAGAGGGAATTCATTTCCGTCTGAATTCCATCTGTGACTTGAAGGGGAAAATCATGAAGTGTTCCATATCACTTCTGATATGGAAATGTTTCATTCTGTGAATGTTTCTCTTGATGAAAACCGAGATATCTCTGTGAGCGTGAGTGTGTGGGCATGCTCAGGCGGATATCTGAGAGCAGCATTACATTTTATGACTGACGAACCTGATAGATCGTCGTATATTGGAATTCCTCTGGTCTGCTAACATCCTGTAATAACAAGCACAAAACCCTTTGGAGACAGACGTCTCATCTCTCTGCTGATTTCAATCTCGTTTCCAACTCTGCACATCTCCTTTCCAACGCTGATTCAAACATCAGTGCCTCACCACGGTAAATTAAAAAAGAACAATGTGTAGCTGTCTCATTACATGCAAGAAATGATGTCTCAAACCAATCCATTATGGGTCTAATTTTCTTATCTATGTGGGTCTGAGACATATTGGAAATGCAAACAAATCTGCTAAAGGGACTTGTTTAAGTTTCTCATTTTTCATTTCTTGGTGTGAATCCTTTGCATCAAGCAAATATAGACTGGTTAGTACAGTAGAGAGAGGCTAAAAAAATATACATCTTGTACATTATCCAGCACAAGGTGACTTTGAGTCTAAATGCATTGGTTTCAAGCCACGCATCAATAAAAGCTCTTAGAAATTATTCATAGTTTGATTTCTTGTGTCTCGTCTGCTCAATATTATTCATTCATTCAGCTGCAACGGTCAAAAAGCACATTCTCTTCTTCTTCTTATGGGTTGCCATTATCAATAGAAGAATTAAAAACTGAAACAGCTTATCAATGGAATTCGAAAGTGAGTCATTTTTCACGTCACTTTCCCCAATTATTCCCAAAAAGGGCACACAAACGTACGTAGTTAGAAAATGCTGTGACACCTCATCAATTCAAGAAATGTTTTATTTATTAGTTGATTGATGATATTTACCAGTTTACAAGGTTTGAAGCTGAACAGTGTATCATGAGTTACACCGGCCCATATGACTTACAATAGACCGGAGTAGTGTCCCAAAGGTTGCGTGTTGCCTTGGCTCAGATGGTGTTCTCATATCAAATACGAATGCATTGACATTCTAGTGTTTCCACCTACACTGCTGGGTAAGATAAGGCCCTGTGTTTGCACAGTGAATGCTGAATACATTTGCAAGGGAAAAGCAAGTTGAATATTAGACCATATGAATAATGTTCAAGTGCAGAACAGTCAATCATACCACACATGTATTGTTTTGTATAGTAACATTTTTTGTTTCAAACAAAAAAAGAAAATTAAATGTTAGCACAGAAATACCGTATGTTGTTCTAGTCAGTATAGGCGATTTAAGGGGGGATGCCATTAAGTTGGACATGTAAGTCTAGTCTACCCGACTCATTGATCCTTTAGTTTGTTTAAGGCAGAAGCCCTGACCAAAAGAATCAGAAGAATCACCTTGCCAATCACGCATACATGAAGGGAACCTGGTCCGTCCTGCCTGTTAGAAATCAACAAATCACCTCCTGGTTGTTGTTGTTACTCTCAAACCAACTGGCTGTTTGGTCTTTGTATACAGAGTTTCCATATACCCCAGTCTCACAGTCCAAAGACATTCAGTTCAGGTGAACCGGGACCTTTAAATTTCCTGCACTGTAGGAGTGAAAGTAATAGACTGGCGACCTGTCTCCTGCCTTAATATATACTCCAACACGCCCCAGTCCTTTGTGACCCTGAACAGGACAAGTGGATGTATACAAATGAAGGATGATTTAGAAACAACTCAGCGTAAGAACTGCAATAATGACAAATGTCCATATTAACAGTTGCAGTAATGTTGTCTTTAACTGGTCACAGCAGGTGCACATTGCCAAATGAACATATGTCCTTTGTGTGGCCCCAAAACTGACAAGATGTTGTAACAGGCTATCAGACAAGTTAAAAATGGAACTGAATACATTCATAATTAACACTTATAATTAAAAGAAATAGAAAGCTGTATATGTTTACTTTAACATTGAATCAGTTGGTGACAAAAAGGAAAAAGTTTTTAACATGTTTTCTGATACCACTGGATACAATATATAGGAACTCTATGTATTTCTTACTTTCTCTGGTTTATGCACAGAACATGATTGGGGAGACATCTGATGCATATTTCCATGCTGTACAACAAAACTACTGCAATTTATTATACACAGAATTGTGGAAATCTTACTCATTTCACCTGGCAGTTGCACAGGATGTAGTGCGTCTTCATTTTGCACACCATTTCCACTACAAACACTCAACAGCCTGCTGACAAGAAAGAGGAGTGTTGAAGGCCATCTAAAACTCATTAGGGGAGATTCTGTTGAGAACGGTCTTGATGAGGAACTGACAGGAATTTCATTAACATCGGTTCTCTTCGACATCGACTCACTGGAATATAAAATTGTCGGTGTGTCTTCAGGTGTGTGTGCCATCATGAGGGTTGAGTGGGGACGATGAGGTGGATGATATCCAATTAAATAGAGAAATTGTTGGTGAATGTGGATGAACTGATGAAATTCTGGTGAAATATTGTAGTGATACTAATATATTCCAGCAAGCAGGAGACACAATAACCAGAGGTAGAGCAGTTTGTGCCCAGTTTGCGAAACAGACGTCCAGACAATTAAATCAGTTTCCAAACCAATTACAGAGAGTGACACTGATGGAGGTATGTGGGTGTTCAGGCTCTGGCTGCTATTGTGACTGTTCTCATACAGTAAGGAACATGATAACTGGCTGCTGACAGATATATGGTTGGATATAGCTCGACTTTCCTTAGTTGAGTAGAATAAAATGGAAATATAGCTGAATGGAATTGAAGTCAAAATAGAACAGAACAGCTTGAAATTACAACAAATAAACCATTTTTAAAAAAAAACTAAATTAATACAGTGAGAATATCAAGTTAGCATGTGAACTTTACAAATCAAATCATATAATTAGCATCATGTATATACATCAAACACAATCTTGACTGAAAGTGATTAATTTAAAATATGGTGATTTTAACACAACCAGAAGGTGTAAAGTTTTAATTAACTATAGAAGTGTATTATGTTGTGCTATGAATAGAACGGTACAATGAGTCACTGAATACTTAGGCTTATGAAAAAAGTAGCGTAGGTTGGTGAAAGCAAGTTTAAATATCATATCATATCTAGAATAATCAGAGAATAAATTAGGTTTTGGCATTGCTACCAGGGTTTTCCAGTGTACAGTTTTATATAGTTGGTCATTGAGAAAGCTGCACTGCATCATTCAAGGATTATTCATTGAGCAATCGTAAAAGTATGTTGGTTTATTAGTCCACTGCTCTGAGGCAGAGTTAAATATTTCAACAGCCCTTTGAAATGTTGTACAATTATCCAAGGCCCCTTACAGACGAAGCCTACTGACTTTGATGATCCCCTGACTTTTCCTCGGGGTTCACCCGAGGTTGACATTGTTGTGTTTCTTTTGGTCAAATTATCAACAAACCCAATCATCCCCAAACCCATTTATGCAATTCTGTCTGCCACCAGGCATTAAATATCCCGGGGAAATTAAGGCAGACTGGCGATCCAGTCAGGGTGGCACCATTATGTCTGCTGTCATGTCTCAGACTAAATTAATAAATAAACTCACACTTTTGTCCTGTGCAATTCATTCAGGTTACCAGCCACGACACCCGTCAACATGCTCAGGTTCTGACTCATGACCACCCAGTAGTGTTTACTACATTATTACATGAGACCACATCCATCTTCGAGCTCGCCCTTCATTTTTTTAATCTCAAACACACACCTGTAACGCTTCATGACTACATCTTGCATTGTTGTGATGCTATCACGTAGACAAAATCTGTCCACAGACAGACATACAGACAGACAGATAGACACATGGCTATTGTCAGGTCAAAATGAATTTTGATTTATGACCAACCAGCTGCAGAACTCACATCCTCAGATGCTAATTGTGCCTAGTGCTAATTAGCAAATGTCAAAATGCTAACACAACCCACTAAAATAGTTAGTAAGATACACATCATATAGCATTTTCAGCATTGTCACTGTGAGCATATTAGCATGTTGACTTTAGCATTTAGCTCATCTAAATGCACCTCACAGAATCACTTGATGGCTGTATTAATGTAAATCTTCTTGACATCATATGTTAACCTGCAAATGACGAGTAAAACGTCGCCACTGTGAGCACGTTAGCGTGATGATATAAGGATTGAGCTCAAAGCAATGACATGCCTGAGTACAGCCTCACCCTTAGTCTTCTTGCTGCACTTCAAAATGCCTGTGTTTGCGGTAAAGGCTTTGAAGGGATCTGTCCCCAGGCCAGCCAGTGCTTTCTACTCTGCCACAAATGATCACTCTACTCCCTCCTGTACCTCGGTGCGGTAATGACCCTCCTCTCCCCAATCAGAACATCAGTCAGTACCTATCTTGGATCACAGAATGAGAAGCTTTCCCTTCAAGGAGTACCTCACATTGACCTCTTTTAATGGAATACTTTCCCATCCCTGCCTCCACTGTTTGGTCTTGACGAAAAATACCCTTTTTTTATATATATCTCTCTTTACTTATTTCTTTATTTCCTGACTTCCTGTCCTCTTTTGTCCTAAATGAATGCAGTTAAATAAACCCAGTGGACCTTCAAAGATGAGATGGGAGTTGAAAGCTTGGATTCAGACGTGACTGGTTATATTCTCAGACAGAGAGTATGTGTTCACAGTCTGTAACAGCTTCAGCAGCGTGTTTAGGTACAACATTTAAAAGATCCAATATTGTGGAAAATGAGATTTCAATATTTACTATGATTATAAAGCAGGTTCTATATTTAATAAATACTCTGAAAGTATCAAAACACTTATTCCACAGAGAAATGCACACAGTTTGTTTTCAGAAACTTTGCTTTCAAATGAGCTGTCTGGGAGATTGTGACCACCCCTGGACTGCCCCCAGCACAGCCGTGGTTGCAAAAACACTGGCAGAGCTGATGCGAAGAAACAGTGGGTAGTTCATGCTCAGGCCTGTGAGAGCTGACCAATTAGAGCAGACAGGGCTATTTGGGAGGGGGGCCTTAAAGAGACAGGAGCTAAAACAAACCGAAGAGGGAAATAGTGGCACTGCAGCAATTGGTAGTTTGAGAAAATGAATGTGTTTTTTGAACACTAAGCAACATGTACAAGAGTATATGTAAGGCAAGATGGACAGTTTGTTTAATACTGTTTATTATTAATATTAAATTTCTGTCCCTAATAGAAACAGCTATCTACAGACATCTATTAAATCCACCGGTCTCATATGTCTTTTATTTCTTACTTTTTGTTTTACTTGTATCAATCTTTGACGTAAAGCCTTCAGAGACAGAACACAGGGGACACACTACAACCAGCCACTGGGTTGGACTACAAAGAACTGCACTGAATACTGTAATAGGGACACTTGCATTGACGGGAGAGTTGGGTCAGCTTTAAGGTTAGGTCATTTCAGTCCAGAGTTGAACTTGTAATGGTTCTAAATGCTTTCAAGGTCGGCCGGTCTATTGAGGCACCCTACCAGGCGTTTAAGTACTCACTCAGAACTCAAGCCACTAGTGCCGGCCAGTGTGTGACCTGCGCTGACAGTTTAGTCAGAAGCCCAGTAAGTGAAGGCAGGAAGGGCTTGTACAACCGCAGTTGCCAAAAAAGTTGGCACTGTGATTATTTGCTGATCCTTTCTGACATACACTCGCTGAAAAAACAGCACAAAGACATATTTATAGAATAAGTATATTTTTGGATTACAACAAAGTCTTTGAAAGAAGTGCCTTTCAACAGCATGAAAACAAAACTGTTTTAAATTTTGATCAAAAAGCAATATTCATTGAATGCACATCATATAGCAGTATATCTAAAACGCTGTGTACAACAGCCCTGTAAAGCAACATGATATCAAGCAAGCACATGCTAAATTTTTCCTCCATTCATCTCACTTGCTAATCTACCAGCAAACATATTTCATGGAAGAATGCCCTGAGCAGCGGCTCGTGTTGGGTACCATGGGTACCTGACTCTGTAGATAGACATGGACTCTAATCTACCAACTCAACCAGAACCATAATCTCTGTTTTGTACTCATGTTACTGCAGACAACTTTAAGCCAATCAGCTCAGCCATCAGATAAAGCAGAAATGTAGAGCTGTGTGTCATCTGCCTTACAGTAAAAATGTATATTTACAAATAAGAGAATTTAATACGGACATAAAAGAATGATGCCAGAAAATGGACTCGGGAGCACACTACAACACATAACTCTCTGAACAGAACACCTTGAGCAAACACATTTGTTGCGACTGTCTTCACCATCATATTGTTTTTTTTCAAGTTAGGATGAATATTTTACATCATGTAAAAAAAAAAAAACAGATGAAGGTGAAGGTGAAACAGATAAAAATTAAGAAAAAGAGAGGGAAACACACATTACACAGAGGGAAAACTAATGAGAGACTATTAAAAGGTGGTAAAGAAAACAAAGACAGGAAGTGAAAAGAACAACATGACACATGAGGATAAATCTACCAAAATAAAACAGCAAATAACTGAACTACAAAACCCCAAACACCCCATGACAACTGGAAAGTCCCAACATCTTGATAATAATATCCGGTTGTCAGTTGGTGTCCAACAGTGGTCTGCTCTTGGCAGCTGTCTCGCCTACCTATCACATCACCACCATCTCCAGCCCGTCCAGATGAGATGTCTGCTGATACAATGTAATCTGAACTATGTAACCACAGAAATGTTAATATGATATTGTTATGATGCCAAGATTTTATTCTGCCGACTGGGCTGGATGACCATGATTATGGTTAACTGAGCTATAATTACAAAATATGTGCCCCTCTTTCAGTCCATTCACAGAGGAAGTTTTTTGACGTGGGCCTTTTCAACCTGCTTGTATTTCCACATACATCACCATGGCCACAAGGTTTTCTAACGTGTTTAGAGTATAAAAGATTTGGTGTGGGTGGCATTGAATGATGGCCAAAGAAATCAGTTGCCCTCATCCTTTTTTAAAGCAGTGAACTTTTTCCTAATGGGCCTGAAGGGGAAATACAGGCCAGTTTCTCTTTATGTTCTTGATAAGGCACAGAGTCACATTACACAAAAACACAGTATCAACAGTATATTAATATATATGGTGTCCAAAGGCACATGGTGTTCCTTTTTAAGTAGAGACATTGAAATGCCCTTTTGCTATGTTCACTGTGCATTAAGGTGCATGCAAACATATTTCAGATGACAACGGTAGCTTACATCTACAATGTCAAGAGGTCTGTGTTTGTGTGTGTGTGTGTGTGTGTGTGTGTGTGTGTGTGTGTGTGTGTGTGTGTGTGTGTGTGCGTGTGTGTGTGTGTGTGTGCGCGCGCACCCCCACCAACTAAAACCACTACATTTCTTTGAAAGCAGGGTGGTCTGAACAGTAAGCATCATTTCATACCACAATTGCACTGCACCACCTTACCTGCATATACACAACCTCAGCTGTCCCACTCCACCTACACTGGTGCACGGGAGTTCCTTTGTAGACATGAATTTACAGAAACAGGCACAAATGCAAAAAAAAACAAACAACTGGTACCAGACTGCATAAGTGCCTCTGCCAATGCATAGAGCCCCAAAGGGATTCTTTAAAAATAAAAATATATATGTCTAGAAGTACACATAACATAAATACACAAACAAAACAAGGTTTTGTACGTGATACTCCTTTGATCTGTCTGTAACAGCTTCTTCAAGAGCCCTGCAAGAACACGAAAGTGCAGTGTTGACATCCTGTCAGAACAAAAACCCCAAATAAACACAAAATAAAAAAGAAACATGGATGTGTGGGCTTCTCCAGTGGCTTTGTCAGAGAGTTACAATAGAGGTATGAGCTGACATCCTTGCAGTGTTTCTCTTTGGGGAATCAGCTAATGAATCCCTCCATAACTCCATAATATGGAGTTGCAGCTATTGTGTACAGCTTCATAAAAAGCCTGCTGAAAAGACAAAGCAGGTTAGAGACAAATCAATCCACACACACAGACACACACACACACGCAGGGAAAGTCTTAACAATGTTGTGACAAACTGCGGTTTTAGTGTAAATAGTGTGCAGAAGACATACCCAGAGGAACAGGCTGAGAGGCTTAGGCATATCCGTGAAAGAAACATGGTGTAAATACATGCAGACGTGACAGACACGACACCCTATATATGATAGCCTCACTGACAACAGAAACATTATACGATGTCCTCATTTGCCTCTTTTCTTCAAATTCACCGTGTATGCCTTATCAGGCCTCTTCTCAATAATGCATGGGTGTCCAACTTGTGCTAGATTGATCATCATTTAGATTTCCCCCCCCAACTTTATTTGGTAAGTACAATATATTAATATTATTATATTATTCCTATGTAATGAAATAAGACATAACGGCAGTCAAACAAGCGCACACTGCATGTGAGCATCCAGCATCAATTACGTAAACACAGAGTCCACACCTTATTGTCCTGCCCTCTGTTGGCTCCAAACCAAGGTCTGCCTTGGATGTTGTGGTGAAGACAGGTCCCTGGGCACGACAGTCTTCAATTTCCGTTGTTTGGCCAGCCTGACTCCCATTTCATCGGTTTTAATTTCCCTGCAACCTGACAGCCAGGAGCTGCCTTAAATCAGAACTGGATTAGCATGACTCTTATCCCGACTTTCTTCCTCTCCTCCCTGGGGCGGTCTGACTAGTTCGTTGGATGGTCAAAAGATGCCGTGGGCAGTTGTCATCTCAAAGTCTGCTGCTGTTAATCCAATACAAATGCTTTCTTCTTTAATGCTGATGAAGTTTTTTTCTGCCACAGGCAATACGTGTTTCAGCAACAGTCTGAAAAAAAGTTTAAAACTTCATAAATGAAGTGAAATTTGAAGGAGCCACTGACCGCTGAAAAAAAGAAGACAAAACGAGGATGAATGCCTCACGACTTATGTGTGGTTTTATACGACACTTTTGTAGTGTTGTCAGTGTCTAAGACCTGCTTCCCACCTGCATGTATCCATCAGCTTAGCATAAAAAATTAGCACGAGGTGGTCGACTAGGTGCCTGGTATTGTTTTCGATACTCTCTCAGCATCCACATCTAATAAGAGACCTGTGGGTGGAAGAGATCAATGTGAAGTCCACTTCTGTCTTGGTGCACCTCCACTTTAGCAGCTGTAGGTGTGGGAGACCACTGTGCAGCAGTCCTCCACTACTGACATGTGTTAATATCATGGCCCTCCACCTTCTGTGTAGCAGTCTGGGTGATGATTTGAGCCCCAGGTCTCTCCCTCTGCCTTTTTCCACCTATTTTTAACCTTTGATGTTGGGCTTGGCAACAATTAGTGGTGTTGCGCCCCCAACCTTTTCTCTAGCAGTTTGGTAGTGCTTTGCTTTCTGTCACATGCTGACCCACAGAGAAGGACCCAATGGGCCTTTTCCCAGCGAGTGGCTACTGCCCACACTTCAGCCTTCTGCATTGCAGTGTGGTTACATTTAGTGTGGTGCTTTGTTCTGGTGTGACCCATTACAAGTCCTAACATCATTCTGTCTCTGTCTCTCAGTGTCACAGCGGGTGTCCAGCCCTGTTTGAGTGTGAAGCCAGTGTGAAATGGAATAATGGTTACATTATGCAACCCTAGATCTCCATCACAGGAAGAGCCATCTAATGAGTCCCTTTCCAGTTTGATTTGTCACTGCAGCTCTGGTGGATGAGAAGAAGTGAGGTCACTGCCCTTTTATGCTTTTATAAAGGGCAAACCCAAAAGAGATCAATAAGCTAATTCTATTTGGCTGAGCAGACACATCCATCCATAAACATCCTGTCAACTGCTCATCCTAGTTCAGGGTCTTCGGGAGGCTGATGCCTATGCAACAAGTTTGCACAAGGAATTTACTTTCTTGTCGAGAGCGAGATGAGAAGATATCACAAAACTTCAGGAAGTGAAATGAGTCAGGCGAGGAACAGTCCAGCACACACAGGAAGCCACAACCTGTCCTATTTATTACTTTGAGTTTTGCAAGGATTAAACAAATGAGACGAGAAGTTTGTTCTTTGACGTTGAACAGCATCAGGCTAGCTGTTTATACCTCCTTCCAGCTCTAGTTTCATATTTACCCAGTATTTGTAGCAATTTACATGTGTCAATCACTTTTGTTTTGGCCATATGCGACCGGATTGTAACGTGGCGTGAAAATTGAAACTTTCCTCGTCTTTCTCCGTTGCCTATACAAGCCTGTGGACGATTAAGTTGAGTTGTTTAATGCTGCTGGACTGTGGGTTTCTTTGGGAAGGACTCAGGTCGGACTTTCCCTGACAGTCCAAAGGATGTGACCCTATGCACGAGAGAGCAACAGTAGCTAACATTTAGAAATTGAGTAAAATAACGACCAGCTTCCAGCACAACACTGAAGTTCGACTGAGCCCCTTGAAGAAACTCCAAACAGACGTAGCACCTTCTGCATTTCTTTGACATTACTGCCTTTGAAGGTTATTGTATACATTCAAAATGAGAATACCATCCGCACCATGCTAATGTGCAACCTCTGGGAAAACTAGAGTACTGTATATGCAAAGCAATTGTAAGTCACATAGGCTGAATGTAACTCAACCCAAATAGGCCCCCATAGGCCGGTGAAATCAAACCAAGCATCATCTTGCTGTGAGGCAACAGTGCCAACCGCTCAGCCTCTGTTCCACCCTGGGTCGGTACAGTTTGTAAATTTATGGTGAGTGTCTAAATCTGTGGAGGCTTGTTAGAGGGCTCCTTTGTGATCAGAGAGCTAGGGTTACAATACAGAGGCATCATTTCTATCCATGCCGGGTCCACTTCTGGAAAAAGGAAAGAGGATGTCATCCGGTGCAGACAGCTCTGCAGGTTGCGGGAGTCAGTCAGCACGAACCCCTGCAGGCCACCGAGGAGTCACTGGTCAGACTGCAGGCTCGCTCAGAAAATAATCCCTGACCCGTCTCATACCCTCCACCCAGAATACCAGCTTCACCCTCAGGCGAGCGTTTCAGAGGCACCACACACAGGCTAGGCTGCTAAAAAAAATATATATTTTGAGTATCCATTTGAAGGCTTTAAATAGACAGCAGTTCTTAAGATGAGGACTTGCTGTTTATATGTTTTACACTGATGTTATTTGTGTTGAATCATATTCTTAATATCTTTCTATTAAAGCTTACTGTGATGTTTCTTTTCCCACTTTTAGCACTTATTCGCAGATAAATTCCCCCTGGAGAGATCTCATCTTAAAGATGTAAATTTAAACAAACACAAACATAATCATATGCATGATTAGATGAGTGTCTTTTTTATTCTTCCCCTCACACACACAGACAGACACACACACACACACACACACACACACTCTCACAGGCATTGTAAACAGGCAGCACACGTTGAACAGTGGAGATCATGGCGTGAGGACACTGAATTATTCATCCAGTCCTCTGTCACTCTGTGCTTACACAATACAGAGATCCTGTTCACACGCATTAGTAGCAACACAGAGTTCACACACACACACGTTCCACTCCATGTCTGTGTGACTCTACCTCTGCATCTCTTCAACCTTGCATTGACGGCAGTCTCTTCGCAGTAAGCGTTTCAACCCCTGCGCTTATATTGGTTGATTTTTCCACAGCCCTCTTGCCCTCGTCTTCTCCCTCCTTGTTCTTTATCCTGGACTCTGACTCCATGTTTCCACATCCCGCTGTTTGAGCGATACTCGTTATTGATGGCAGCATGCGCTCGCTCCACGAGTGACAGGCAGCCATGGAATGAGAACACAGGGGTTTGAAATTGGTGCACAGGGTTATCTACATCTCATTACCTGGTTGCCTCCATGCATCTGACACATCCAAGTCTGGGAGACTTACAGTCTGAAGTAAACATCATGAATATAAGCCACAAAGCCGGGATGCGGGTTCGAGTTCATCTTGTGCGTAGCTCCATGAACAACATTAAAATAAAACACATTAGAAGAGAAGATAAAACTCCTTGCATAACTTAGCCACCACAAACAAAAACCATTCCCATTTTGAAGAATAACAGATAAATAGCCACAGCCACATGGCTGCTGTTAGCACTCAAGCATGATTTCCATTTGTAATTTAATTAATATTCAATTTTACATTTCCTGAGTCACGCTCATTTCGTTCTGCTTTAACAAACTAATTACTGGCAGAGCAACAAAAACAAATTCTCATTAAGTTGTGTCCCATGCCTCCTCATTTAACCTAAATTGTAACTGAGCTGTGTTGGCTGACGGAGAGAGAGAGAGAGAGAGATACATCGAGAAAGAGAAACCAGAATATCTTTTGTTTGGAAGGAAAATATGGCTGATTCTCATACGTAGAGAATTTAATTTAACGATGGGAGATCCAGGAAAAAAAGAAGACCACTTACACAGTCAGCTGAAGCCCATTCAT
Source organism: Pagrus major (assembly GCF_040436345.1). Classification (NCBI taxonomy): domain Eukaryota; kingdom Metazoa; phylum Chordata; class Actinopteri; order Spariformes; family Sparidae; genus Pagrus; species Pagrus major. The sequence goes on from NC_133215.1 coordinate 10,785,704, forward strand.
GTAGGCATCAGCTCATTTTATAATCAGGAATCAAACAAAGGTTCAACAGTTTCTGAATCTCTGAGTTTGTCGTACTTTTGTACAAAGAGTGTTTCGTTCTGTGTAAGCGCTGTAACGAATGCCAATAAAGGTGGCGCTGAAATCTGCCATCAAAAGTGTGATTTGTGAACATCGAGAGAATGATGAACACCTTGCAGAGTGACAGGTGATGTGTCGCTTTGCTGCAGTTGAATCAGTTGTGTTAATTGGTTCTACAATTGGATAATCTACAAGAGTAATTTCACAAATTACAATATTTCAAAGTCAATTAATTCTTAAAATGTAAAGAGAAAATATGGATGGTGAGGCAGTACAAGTGGTGAGGTGGATAGATTTTTTTCCCAATATGTTTTTCAGACTCTTGTCCGTCTCTTTTTATTGTACATAAGCTTCACTCTTAATCATCAGATGCTTAAACAGAACTGACGGTAATTGAAGTACTCGGCTTAAAGTTTCAAGAGAACAGTTAGTCATAAATGTGCAACCTCAAGACATTGTGTTCTAGTGGGTAATATTTCTCCCACATATTCCTGATGAGAAGAAACACATACAGTATATAATGGGCTGACAGCTTGGATCATTATTCCTATTTCAAACCCTCATTATGTCCATTATGAGGTCTTGTGAGACCTTCACACACATTATACAAGAAGTGTCTGAAAAAGTAAAATTACATTTCCTGAGCGTCACATACATTCAAAACTGACTCCTGCAATTATGACTATTTGAGCACTTAGGCCCGATATATAAGCCACCTACCACTGTACTCAGCCAGACAAAGACACTAATGAACATGTATTACCGGCACAAGAAATGGTTGAAACTTGGTGAGCAGCTTTCAATAGAATTGATTTTCACCACATACAGATTTGCTCATTAATTGCGTAAAGTGTAACTCCACCAATTTGACACAGGTCTTGGGGAGTACGACTGCATATGTGAAAAAAGAGGTATAAAGCCTTTTGTGGTTCCAGAGGAAGCGGCATGTAATCTGATAAATTGCCTCCAGTGATCTAAATCAGTGGCTAATTTGCATTTTGGGTAATGTAGGCAGCAGGTTTCGAATAGCAATCTAGCATTGCACACCTATAAAACTGTTGTGCTCACTAGGGACCGTTTAAAGACAACAGAACCAGTTCTTTCTTTTCAGACCCTGGTTACTACATTACAAAAACACAGCAGTAACACATGTAATAAAAAAGAAAAACAAAACAATATCCATCAATGCCATTTTGCCACTAAAAACCCTCATACTTTGTTTTTTTAACGTCATAGTGTTGACATTGAAATATGGCCTTTTCTTTACATATTTTACCTTCTATCATAAACATGCCAGTTTGGAGTCTATTACCCAGCGTCTCAAACTAAGAGGAAAGCTTTTTTTCCCAGGTTTGACCTTTGTCTGTGTTATACACATGCCACTACTGCACAAACACTCTGGTGGTTGTCAGGTGCAGCAGCATGAATTTTTTTTTCTTCATTTGTGTATGTTCTTTAAAATGTCACTCCGTTCCTCTCAAACCTATTAACTGGGGTTGCAATGGAACTGAATTCTTATCTATAGAGCCTCTCATGAATGCATCAAAGCCTCGGCGCATTCACTGAATAACAATGAGAGTTTTTACTGGGAGAGAATATTTCATCCAGATCTACGGGGAGAGATAAACAAGTGAATATTATACAGACAATAGTGCCCCAAAGGATGATTAGTTGTAGCCTATAACGCACAGAATAAGCCTTGTGGGCTGTAGGAAACCTCAGGGCTTGTTTAAAGCACAACTGTTTACATGTTGTGGTGAAATCAATCATGGCTGGGGCGATACTCACAAATGACAATACAATTGGGCCACTGAATACGTTGGGATTGTAGCTGTCAGAGAAAATGTTGCAAATTGGGAGTAAAAGATGTTTTGTTCAAGGTTAAAAAACAAGCTATTGTTTTGTCAAACTTGTATATATATATATAATTTGACGTGATACTGAAGGAATTGGGTGATGGGTGATCTCTTTAATTTTCTCACACTGGAGTGAGCATTCGCATTTACTGCACGTCCAAATAGTTTCAATATGCTCATATTAAATATATAAAATATTAAACACACAGTCCCACATTTACATAATTCAAAAATATGCCATAGCTACTTATGCTGATGAAGGTTCTCAATCATCCAGGTCATGGTAGATCTAGGTGCTGTATCGTAGGCAACTGGACTTGAAACAAGTTCAGTTGCCTACAATACAGCACCTAGACACTGCTACTTATGTTTTAATGTTAAAATCAATGAGAAAATGAGACTTACCGAAGGATATACGCATGAGTTTTTCTCTGTCTTATTCCACTATTTTCATAAGAAGCCTGTTTTCATCCTTCGCTGACAATGCACCACAGTATTGGTGTCAACGGTACTTCAATCTTACCTTGTTGTTTTGCAGTCTTTGTGTCCAGCTGCCTCTGATTGCTAATCTCTTGTCTAATTGTCAAATTACACACTGGAGTGTGGCTCCATACTGAAGGCATGAGCAACCTGCTGTTACTCACTGTTTGACAGACATCTGGCTGTGGTGACCACGTTAATGGACTTTCAAAAGCAAAGAAAAAGGTTTGTGAAGCCAAAGATAGATTACTGTTGTTGAAAGCTACTCTAGAGTTTGTTGGCTGATTTAAACACATGGTATGTAGTTTCTGCTGTTAGGGGTCTCTCAATCAAAACAAAATAAAAGACGTTTTCAGAGGGTTGTGTGGGGAGGGCCTGCTGCTTAGGGCCTGCCAGATATGGAGGGAAGAGTCGGGTTCAGAGCCAGATGTTCCAGAGGAATAAAAACCCAGAGTCACATCGGATTCAACTCTGATCCGGAGCAAAAAAAATCAATCTGACGTAACTCAGGCACAAATGTTCTCAGTTGAGGTACTTGCTGACTTCTGTCCTGACTCTGTGGCTCTCTCCCGGAAGTTATAACTTGTGGAACTCGTGGTGAAAAAATATTTGAATAACTCAACAAAATATACAGTATAGCCAACATCTAGTCATTTTTAGAGGACCACTTTGTAAGAAAGTTGATTTTCGAGTCACATTCCCAACTCCTCAAATACTGACACTTCAGGATGGCGACCAACCCGACCTACAAACCCAAAGCGTGGTGGTTACAGCCACCCCAACAACAAAATGTTGGCTTTACCTGATCAGCAGTATATAAAGGGAGGATGTCATGCCCGAGAACAAGTTTGCAAAAATAAATTATTTTTATATACAAATGATACCAGAATCAACCAAAACTTTGGGAGACTGAAGACCTGGCCAAAATAAAACAAAAGGATAGGGGAAGTCTGGGCTTGCCACACGACGGGCCGTAGGACCCAGAACTTCCCCCCTTAAACTACAAAAAACTACATAAAAAAAAAAAGTAAAGAACAAAGCCACCAAAACAGGAATACCAGGCCTCCATCCTCAAAAGGAAAGAAATGAAAACACCGACTGCAGAAAAAGTCAGAAACACTAAACAGTCAGGACTGCTTGGTCTCCCTTAAATATGGGGCAGGGCCTAATCTCCTGAGAGGAGAGGAAACACAGGGATCATCTGACAGGGACCAACTTTCTTACAAAGTGGACCTTTAATGCAGAAATCTCACATATTACATCTTTAAAAAGGTCAATACCCAAATCATCAGCTGTCCTCGTCTGACTGCTTGCAGGGCTTGCACACGGCTGCTCCTGTAGTACCTCATTAACATGTTGACATCAACAGTGGCCATGAACCAGAAAGTGACTTAAATAAAAAGCCTGATATCGTCATTCAGCTGTGCTAACCGGCAGCTTTAATAAACAGCTTAGCAAGGCCACAATTTTGTGCTGCACAGCTCTGTGTGCATGTGGGCGTGAGGTAATCAAACATTTGATGAAATACATCTCCTTGTCAAAATATTCTAATTTTTAATCTTTTTATCACTTGATTCTGTTTTTCTGGGAGTTAATTAAACATGTTAATTAAGCTTTATGACTTCTGTTGATTGCAAAAAGTGAAGTAATCATGATAAAAAAAAAAACATTTTAAAAAAAGAATAGATAGGGGCACCAAATGGAAGAACATTAAAACAATTAAAGCGTACTTTTTCTTACACAAAGGCTTTCATGGCAGGCATCGTTGAGCTACAAATGGAGCCCATGTAATAATTTGTTTGTTTGCGTTAATCAGTTCTAACTTGTAAAGCAAACGCATTGTCTCATATTTCAGTTTGCTTCAGGACAAGAAATGAGAATCTTGTCCGTCTACTGCAGTTTATTGTGCGCTGTAATTAGCCACGGTTTCTGACCGAGGCTGCGGGGAATAACAGGAAATCAGACAGAGACTATGGAAAAAGAGAATGATGAGAAAGAAAAAGTGAAGAGTAAACATTGAGGGGCTTCGGAGAGATCGCAAGCAAGAATGTGCTTTCTGCCATATTCCATATTTATAGATTTTATACAATGTGTTTTCTTGATGTGAAGGCATTACTTCTGCTGGGTTCCTTGTTGTCTGGATCATTAAGGGGCTTAAGTGTTTGTAGATATGAAGAGAATGTAGATAAAGTTATATTTTAATGATGCAGGCTTCTCAAAACTGAGAGTGGCATTCGAATTCTGATCTTCAAAAAGGTCACTTTTGGACCTTTCAACAGTGGAATCTGAGCAGGCAGACTGGTAACAAGCAGAGAAGTCAAAAAAAGTGATAAATGACTGTATGATAAGAGTGGTGTGCGAGCTTATCTCCGCTAGCCAGCAAAGCCTTTTTATCACTCTCTTTTAATTGCCTTGGTAGCTTCACAAACCCAGCGAATCACACACGTGGTGTGAGCAAACAAGTTTAAAGTGGCACTCCAATCTATCCTTAAAACACTCCCCCCTGTAGACTTGAAAGGTGACAATGGGAAAAAAAAAAAAGGATTGATAGCAACTTGTTAAAGTGTGCCTGCAGTATAACCCTCTTTACTGCTACCCATCACTTTGTTCAGTCCGAGCTTGCCTGCTGTTCTTCCCAGTAGATGATTCTGAGACCATCCCTGTCATCGCTTTTGTTAGCAAAGTGGCCAAAATGCATCCCCGTTGTTAGCCTGCCATCTCGCTCTCAATCCCCCTAGTAGCAGACATAGTGTCGGGGGCAGAGGGGTTGTTTAGACTGCCTGACTCATTGATCCTTTATCTAACTGAGGTTGGTGCTTGTTTTTAATCTACGGCTCCAACCACGGCTCTGATATATCAGTAGCCTATCCGTGGTGTGTATTGATAAATCCATGCCGCTGATTCTGAAGTAGAAGATGCATTTGTAAAACTTTTTTCCCCTTGGAGGGTCAAAACTGACACTTAATGACGGGGCCATAGGCCAAAAGCTAACTGCTATTATATTACATTGTATTGTAAAGATGCAAAATGGTAGGATGCCAAGTTCACTCTGCCTGCTGCGCTCAGATTAGGCAAATCAATGATAATGAGGGATGCTACATTTTAAAGAGCATTTTTCCTCTCACAAAAATAAAATAGCATCAACATTTATTGAAGATCACCCTAATATCATTTAATGATTATATTCTATTATTTTACAATAAGCTCTTAATAAATAGTTTGGGATTTCTTTAATACATGTCTAGAAAACTCGGGGGATTAGTTGAACAGGGTTTATTATAGAGGTTGATCAGTGGGCCGGCAAGCTGGATGGGATGTAGTTCTGGAGCACAGGAGATAATCGGTTATTGAAGGTCAAAAACAGGAGGAAACAAAACTTTTAAAAAGCACTCAGCCTTGATGTCTATGACATAGGTAGACTTAACGATCTGGCGACAAGTGGCTGAAGAACCGAGCTTTCAATACAGCAGGCTGATGAGCCGCTGAGGAACATGTGAGCTGATGCAATCAGGAGGAGGAGGAGAGTGGACCAGGTGAGACGAGCTAGATAGACAAACACTGGGACACAATGGAGATGTAATCAGAGGGGAAAACAGGCGAAACACAATGAAAAAGGGGAAATTAAAGTGAGTTGTCACAGCTTATTTTCCAACCAGTTTCAAAGAAATTTTCAAATGTGTTTCTTTGTAACTGTCAAACATGAAATTTGTGGGGTTTTTTAACTTATTTATTTATATTTTTTGGTATAAACAGCTGACAGGCTTACTTTTTCCCACATGCCCCACTTTGGACAGCCCTGCTCTAAACTACATCATATAAATACTTCATTCTATTTAATACTGTAGCCTATAAACTCATAGATCATCGAGACACACTGCAGCATGTAGCTTTCCTCTAATATTCCTGTAATATTTCTATGATCATACAGTAGCTTCTATGCTGCCAAAAATGAAACCAAAGACGAAGCCATCTCTGCAGGGAGACGTCACTACAAACAGAGTTATTACTACAGGGTTAGGGTCAGTGTTAAGTTGGATTAGGGTTGAGGGCTTCCTTCCTGTTTTAAAATCAACAAATCACTGACTGGTCCTTCCATTAGAAGCACTTCATCCGAGCTGAAGGGGGGAAAATTGTGGTTTTACAGGAAATTACGACTATTTCTTACCAGGTACTTCCTGGGGTTTTGTCACAATTTGAGCCAACATCTCAAAAAGACTGGATCAGACTTGGTGTTTTTGTGTACCGAACTAAATGTGTACTAAACTAAAGATTATCACAAGCATGACTGTTTTCAATTTGAGTACAATTTCAATCTAAAGGATTAACAGTAAATTTGTGTTATTGTGAAATACTGAGATGCTCGAGGTGGACAGCTGCGTGATATTACACAACTGTCCCCGAGCAAAAGATCATGATAAATGAAAGTGTTCTCGAAAATAAAATCACCAGGCTAAAGGTCCCACTGGGCCAGCAGTATCCCTCCATTTCTCAATTCTGCACGCTCCCACTATCTCGAATAAAAGTATAATATCCTTAAATTGAACACATTTTACAGGCCATCCCGGCAAATACCAGCTCAAATTGAACAAAATTAGAAAAGGGTGGTAGGGGCCAGTTTGCTTGATGGGATTCTGTACACCAATAGAGGTGTAACAGCAGGCTTGAAATGGATAAACGAGTTGACACGGAGGGGTTGAAGTAAGTGACCTTGAGTTAATTCACCTGCAACAGTGAGAGGCAGACTTGACTGAGTGAAGAAGGACTGTGGAGGAGAACAGGTCACTGATAATATGCTGTGGTCATAAGCAAAACAGGCCTCGTTTTCTTTACCATCACACGATGAACAGCTGATTGAACAACCGAAGTGAACACGTCACGATAATGTGCATGATATTCTATATGAGGCTCTGTCAGTGGCAGTTTTGACAACGCCAGCACTCTGCTTCACTGCAGATCAAATCATCTTTGTCACTATGACGAGAAGCTGATGGGAGATGCTCACATTGAAGGCGTTAAGAATAGCAAATGTAAAGCCTGAGCAGGTTTAGGCACTGCTGTATGGTGTGTATAAATCTGGCACAGAGAGCAGCAGTATGAGCACTGGGATTATTTCTTAATTTAAACTTCCCGAGCTACAAATGTTTGACGGAGCTGCCTGTTAGGTTTTTCATGATTTATGACACAGAGTTAGGATAGGCTAAGTGGTCTTCTTATTGTATTTCATAATTTATCTGACCCCGAAGTCAAAGTAAAAGAGCCTTTTTGAGTCCCAGTGAAATGAGACAAATTATTAACGACAAATACTAACTGGTGATATCCTGGTAGCTCAGTTTGTAGATATCAGGATGTAAATACGATATTCATTTGAATCTTCCTTTTTTGTTGTATCAGTATCCAGGAGCCTGAAACCTCCAGGCTTGTCTCAGGTGCTTTTTAGTAATATAATTGTTTAATGTGTTTAGCAATACGCGGCACTAAAGCACAATAAATGACATAACAGGGGCCTGCAGGTTGGTCCCGTTTCATTATGTATCTTAATCTCATTCGAAGACATTCACTATTTCAGTTAGCGTCACTCATGCAGCAAATTTGAGTCCGGGCATAATTCTAGCATTGCAAAACTGTCTGCACTGCAGAAAGAGTGGCAGGAACGGGGTTTAACAGCTCATTTTGGCCCCAGGGTCCACCAGCAGTTTCATGTGTTTTACTATTACTTTGTTTTTTTTCCTAAAAATTCTGGCATATGCAGTACCGAATTTTGCAAAATTGCATAATCACAGACTCCATTTGCGTAATTGAAACAGATGCCCTCGATGGCTTTGTTTTCCAAATTTAGAAACGTTGTTGTCCTATTTACGCTGGGCTCTCCTCAGTTTCAACATCACAGCAAAGAGATCAATCGTCACAACTTTATCTATTGACAATGGGAAATCAATTTTAGAATCCACAATCTTCCAGGATTTATTTCGTAGTGGCCGATCACACCCAGAAGCGACGAGGCTGAGTGATCGAGGCTACGAGGTGACATGTGACAGGGAACACCTCTGAGCCAAATATAATATAATACTGCAGATCAAAGCTTTGTCAGATGGGAATAAAATTAAGCTCAGAGTATTGTGTGTGAATGGTTACCCTTATGATGCCTTTAAGAAAGACATATTTAGCTAGCTAAACTGGAGGCATCAACTCACTGACACAGGAGGGAGGAGAGGACCTCCCCTAGAGCTTTAACTATATGTAGATGTCTAATATTACCTGGTATGCCAGTGTTAACACACAAAAAAATGAAAGCAATGGGGTAGAGTGAGAGACAGCAATTATTTCTCATAGAGATGATGTAAAATAGACAAGAATAAATATGCTCTGACTTTAAGCAATGATGGGGCAGGGGGGCGAGCCAAGTTCATTTATTTCATCACACATCAGCTGGTGAATTTCTGCTGAGCTGCAAAGTCAGAAAAAAAAGATTTGTGTTTCAAGGATAAACTGAGTGATTAATGGGTAAGAAACTGGAAAATCGTGGACCAGTCTGAATGCAAATGGGTGCTCTTTCCAGCAAATCAATGCTCATTTTCTTCACTGAATGGAGGGAATGCCCAGCGGTGCAAAAATGATTTTATCTCACAGTAAACTGGAGAGTACAGTATATCTGAAAAACACATGCTTTCATACAGCGTCCAGACGTGATGAATGGAACTGCCGGCCAAATCTCTCGTTTGAATTCACGCAGGTCACAAGTCGAGTCAGGCGTCATGTTTACCAGCAAACAAGTTCAAAAGGAGCGAAGCAAATCAGAGTGAATTTAAAGCACACTTTGCACATATGCCGCCAGTGACGCATAACTTTGCTATTTGCTATTGATCATGTCACCACATCCATAAAACAAGGTCAGAAATACTTGTGACATCGATGCTACATTTTCAGTTACTCTTATTATGATTTCACATGCGGAAAGTTACAGGTCGTAGCTTCAAAGCCAAACTTTTTTTTTTTTTAATGCCAGAGACCTCTGAACTGGTGCATTAGGCCTAATTGGCATGCTGGGGCACCAACAAAATATAAGCTATGATCCACCCACATGCTGTGCAAACTATGGCTGCTCTGGCTAATGGCATATAACAATATGACTGATGGTTGTATTATTATTTTGCCTATTTTGTTTATTCTTTGTGTAAGTATTAGTTCTGTGTCTGTACTAACTTTTCAGTAAAATCAGATGCTGCACTTTTCTTACCTTCAGTCATTTTTCTGTTCTGTCAGGTTTAGATGACTGTTATTTAATCGTGCGGTTTATTCACTGCAGCATATTCACATAATTACCTCAGGACTGTGTGTGGGCAAATCAGTTATCTATTCACTAAACTTCTTTTGAGGGGATGTTTTGTCGATTCATTATATGCTATAATTTCAAGGATCACGTAAACAAGACTCAATAGACTGCCTTTTGAGCTTTGCCTTCGCAGCGCGCTGATGATAAATGCCTTCAAAGTTCAAGTTGTGTCAAGAAGTGTGAGAGAGATGAGGAGAGATGTGCTTTCATACCTCAGAAGAATTGCCGGCAGTTGTTCCATATTGAAACAGCAGTGAAATGTGAGGTTATTGGAGTTGAAGTGATGGATGGGCACGGATAGTTTTTCTGATCCGTGATGCACTACATGACCTGACATTTACCACTGTGAGTGCAGTTTGACCACGGCTTAAATCTTGTCCTAACCTTGATAAAAGTTCTGGTTTGCGTAACATTACAGTTATGCAACCAGAACTTTTTGTATTTGCCCAAAAGAAAAAAGGAGAAAAAAAAGAAAATTTACACAATGTGCCCTCAAATAGAAGGCAGCTAGAAACCACTTTCATCCGGCAGATGGCCATTTACTGCTAGCACGTGAGATGACATTAAGGCCAACGTGACCTTAAGTGACCTTAACTCAGTTCAGTTACTATTATGGTTGCTATGTCTTTGATGCTTTCTATCCGAGTATGGCATAGGCCATAATGATGCTTACAATCGTAATGGCTGCAGATTCACTTCTAGCCGACAACCCTGCATTTTGTTGACTGACACAACAAATGTCGCCAGCAGTTTTTATCAGCTGTAGCTAGCTACTTAACAAAATGCTAGCTGTGAGTTGGCTGGCTTAATTTTTTTCTGGATATTTGTCTTGAGAATAATGTTTTAAAATGTTACTTTAACTCTGTTTTTGGATGTTTGCGATAGGAAAACATGGCCCACTTTAACAAGCAACAGATGTATGCCTTGTTTTACCTGTTTTCAAATGTTTCATTCCAGGGAAAAGGCCAAAGTAGCGCTATCTCAGAAAACAAGTTCAGCTGTGTTTGCTAGAAGTTCCTAGCTTGGAACTCCAAAAAATAGAAAATAGTGACAATAGCTAGCAATATGCTCCTTGGCGGGTAATAAGCTAGTTAGATGGTTAAGTTACCATTTGGTTACATTAAGTGTTTTTATTAATTTCTTACACTTTTTCTCTTTTGCTTTTGGAAAGGCAACTGAAAAAGACACTAGCCTTAAAACTCTTTGGATACCAGGTATTGCTACAGCACTATGTTGCTTACAGTAAAAATGGCTGCAGATTTTAGCTGACGACTTTATCAGCTCTGGCTAGCTAGCTAACTAATGCTAAGTGTGAGTTGGCTGGCTGCCGACTCTGTAGATATGCCTTGAAAACATTTCTTCCTAACTCTGTTTTTTGATGCTTACTATAGAAAAGCATCACTTAGTTACCTACTCAAGTTCCTAGCTTGAGAACACCAAACAATAATGTAGTTATCCAGCAATATGCTCCTTGGCTTGTAGTACGTTAGTTAGATGGACATGCTACCATTAGGTTACACTGGCCTCACCTTTTAATCAATTTCTTACACTTTCTCTCTTTTGATTTTAGAAAGGCGAATGAAAAAGACAAACCAACTCTTTGGATACGCAGCGCTGCTACAGCCTCATTCAAACCACTTCAGAAGATATCCAGACCTTATAGGACCCGATGTCTACTTTCATCTGCTTAGCTACGATTGATGATTTAGTCAATAATGCCAGTAAAAACTTTTCAAAAGTAAGCTGAACTTGTTTGCTATCAGTATACATAGGTCGCTGCGGCACGTTGCCTCTCAGTCAAACTCTGAATCACCAGCATATTTTCAATGTTTGTTAAACTGATTCTTTTTTTCTGTTATTGAAGAGTGTCTGTTTTTTCTCACAAGGCTGATTATGCCTCTGTCTATGCTAGATTTGAGTTTTTGTTTTGACGGACAGCAAATGGAAAAGAAGCTGAAAGTTTTGGAACTGAAAGATGTGAGAAAGTTGTCATCTAGAATAGCCAGAATAATCAGAGAGGCACTTTTATGTTGCCGTCCAACGCTGTTTGCTGCTGCCTTTGAGTAGCATTTCGTCCAAACTGAGATAGACAGCCACTCGCTACATCAAACCCAAAGTTGATGAAACGTTTTACTTGCAGCGTCTTCACTGTAATGTTTCAATTAGCGCATGAGTTGTTGGTGCTCCGCCTTGGAGGATAAGTGTCATAGTACGGGTGCTAGAAAAAGCAAATGTGTGAGACAAGGTGCAATCAAACATGGAAAGTATAAATATGGAGATAAACCAACTAGGAACTGAAAACCATTCCATAACAAAGAAAGTTGTTTTAAAGGTGTGGTTATACTTTTTACTGTTACCATCTGACTTCATACCCCAAGATGTTCAGTTTTAGCCACCTATAGGAGTCAGCGTGAAATAAAGTACAGCTTAGTGTTGCTCATTCAATGAAATCAGGAATCTGTTTTGCTTAATGAAAGAAATAACTTCTTTATTGAGGGTTGTGAAGCTTAGAATACAACGTTGACAAAGGGTCTCCTTGGTGAAAGCACAAATATATGACTAGACACTTAACTCGCTTTTTCTTTCTATTAAAAAGATCTTGGATTTCTCTACATAAGAAGCACCCTTCAAATACCCACTCCTCAACATTTTACAGAAGCAATCCTATTCAATAACACAACATGAATACAGGAAAGGAAAAAAATCGACAAAACTGTAACGTCAAACATCCAAACATTTTAGTGGCCTACAATAAAACAGCTAAAACCATTTCAGGTGAATTAGACTAGATTTCGTCTGATCTCATCAAAGAAAGTTTTCCCTTGTTGAGACACATCGGTGGATAAACGTCAAACTGCTGACAACATGTGAATTGAGCCTATAATAAAAAAAACAAACCTTGTTTTTCTTCCCTTTTTTACCCCGCACTTAAGCCTAAATCGTGTTCACATAGAGCATGAAAAGCAAAGCACAGAAATGTTTTATTGTGTTACAGAACATTTCAGGAATGACTCATCACCTCCATCATTTGTCAGATGCAGAAAGCACCAATTCGCAGAGAGGCTGAATAGCTCTGTGCTCTACTGCAGCGCTGCTTCTATATTAAATTAAGCTAATTTAATTAATCACTATAATACTCCTCTGCCCTACAGGGGAATTAATTCAAGAGGCACATGTATTTTGAGAAATGAATAGAAAAACAGCATGGTAAGTGCATCGTTCCCAGACAATGAAGCCTAATGACTCTAATGATCCTCTGACTTTCCCTCTAGCGCCTCCACAGGGTTGACAATTGTGGTGTTTAAGTCGCTACAGCTATTAGATAGATTGGCATACGATTTGGTAGAGACATCTGTGTTTCCCTCAGGATGAACTGTAATAAGTTTGGTGATGGCCCCTTCATCAGTTCTTCATCGTCAACATTTTCAATACCTGCAAAACTAATGGCCTTACCATTAGATGTTTGTTAAACTAAGATCGTGATCAGCATGTTGTCAATGTCAGCCCATTCTCACTCCCAACACATCAATTACAGCAGCTTGATCAGTGGCCCTACGCTTCAAAGTCTGACTTTGTAGTTAGAAGGTATTTATTTTAACCCAAAGTCTGATCTTTTACCAAAACTAACTAGCAGTTTTTGTGCCTAAAGCTGACCAAGTAGTCTCTGTGCCAAACCTAACCAAGCCGTGACCAGGCCTCTAAATTCCCCAGATCCCAACCTGATCTGTAAGACATGCTGGAGCAGGTCTGATCCACGGTGGCCCCACCCCCCAACATACAAGACCCAGAGGATCCACTGTTTTGGCTGCACAAGGGGAACCTTCACAATATTAGGCAGGTGGTCATAATGTTATGCCTGACCGGTGTATGTATTGTAGGTAGTTTGAAACTTAAGGCCACTGACCAAGCTGCCGTATTTGACAAGTTGTGAGTGAGAACGTGTTGGCATTGGCCTTAATTTCCCAGCTTGGGATCAATAAAGTATATCTATTCTATTCTATTGTATTTGTGAGCATGTTATGCTGACGTCTAATTCAAAGCACCCTTGTGCCTTCAAAACCAGTTTATTTAAAAAGGGCCAATCATATTATACCAAGCATATCATATATTTGCTTCAAGTGGTTTTTAAGTACAACCTTATTAAGCATGAACGTAAGCTTTTAGTCTCTAAGCTAATTTAATAATTCAATTTCAATTATATTTAAGATGCATGTATATTTAGAGAGAAATAAATAAAAAATCCAAAGAGTAAATCTGCTAGAGTAAGGCAGCTTAAAACCAGAAGAGAACAAAAGGGAGCCACTAAAATCTTGCTGAGTTTTCTGCTTTGACATTGACCAATTGGCACCAGAAGGTTCCAGAGACAGTCTGTCTGTATGGTCTGCATCTCACTGGAGCCAAACTTACCACTGGTAACTACTGGTTTGACAGGTTTCCCAGAATCAGCCAAAAAAACTTTTCTTTTCCTCTGCAGCATCTGTGGCTGCCCCCTTCTCTGCTGAGGAAGAATTTGTCACGGATGATTACCTTAGTGACAGTGTTATCAGGCATTACTCCACCCAGAAGCCTTTTCTGATCCAAATATTCAAAATCCATTTCTCACACACGGATCGCACGCTGGCACATCTCTCGCACACTGAGTGATTTCTCCTGCCCCAGAGAGGCTTCAGTGCAGGAGGGAGGAGTGAGAGCGAAGGGCTGTATGTGGGCTTAACTCCTCCGGGACAGAGTCCTGCTAATCATCCGTGATCACAGACAGAATGTCAACATGCGACAGCGGCACAACTTATATTTTCCCAAAATGCCTCCCTCGGTCGTTTGCTTCCTCCTGTTGTCTATTGCTTCTCCTTACATTTTCCATTCTGTGCACTGGTATTGTTAACATTTCTACACCCACACGCACATTGTCATTTGTGGTTTGTGTTTTTTGGACAGAAATTGAAATGGAAAACAATTTGTTCTCAGATGACAGGGTGCCTAAAAAAGCAGAAGCTTCTTTCAGTTTTTGTGAAAAATAAACCTCTAGCTTTTCCGACATGATGTATAGTCTAATCTGTCATCCTTGCACCTATACACACTTGAAATTGTACAATTTAAAGGAATACTTTGACACTTCTGGAAATAAGCTCTTTGCTTACTTGGGGAAAGTTGGAGGGAAGTTCAGCATGTCTGCCCATTAAAAATGATGGTTCAGCCAGCAGCCAATTAGCTTAGCTTAGTTTAGCTTAGCATAAAGACTGAAGCAGGGGGAAACCACTTGCTCAGCTCTGTCGCAAGGTAATCAAATCGACCGACACTTCCTTAACTCACTAATTACAGTTGATTCTCACTCCCAATGCGTCAAATACAGCAGCCTGGTTGCGTAAGTGACGTGACTCAAATCATCATACATTACATACAAAACTGATGCTAGAGGGGTAAGTAGCTCGTCATATTTTGAAGCTTAAGGCCACTGATCAAGCTGCCGTTTTTGACAGCTTGGGATGTGTTGCTAATTTGTGATGCTACATTATGTTTGTTTAATCCTTAGAGAAACTGGCATTTTAAAATGGTCTTATTAATGGTAAGCTAAGCTAACAAGCCACTGGCTATAGCTCTAAATAGTATTTAACAGGTATGAGTAGTATCAGTGTTTTCATCTAACTGGGCAGCAAGATAGTGATTAAACGTATTTGCCAAAGTGCCAAAACACATACAGAAGGATCAGTGCATCTCCTTAAATACAGCGTTTTAAACTCATTCCTTCTTTATTTTCTTACTTCACACACCTGGAGCAACTCCAGCCCGTTCTAATTGGTAACATGTGTAGAGTGAATATTTAAGAGGTAATTGGGTTAATGTCTTTCACTCTGAGGGAGCCAGTTTCCACAGCTTTGATCTGCCAAAGCTCTGCGGAGCTTTCAAAGCCTCGTGGTCTGACGGTATAAAGGATGGAGAATGTACCAGGTGGAAATGTGTTAATTATGAACTTCTGAAGCCGCGGGAGACTGATCTCTCTCTGTGACCTCTCTATCGCACCAGCTGTTGGCCCTTTGCAGCCCCTTTTTCAAGGGTCAGGATGCCAGGGTTGTCCATGTGCTGTTTCAGAGACTGGTGAGGTGTGTGACAGGTAATGCAGATTATTTTGACAGTTTTGCTGGATGTAACAATAAGGCGGCTTCTCAGATAGAAAAGAGTAATATAACATACCAGTAGGTATTTTTCTGTCTAAATCCAGCATCCAGTATCCAGCAATATATATTTTTCAGTTTTTTTCCCGTCCATGACATTTTGACAGGCTTCAATGACTAAATGGCAACCACGACACTTCTAAATGCAGCGCGCTGCTAAGTAGGTCTTAACACCTGGAAATGTATCTGAGGATAATTCTTCTCTGGCTGACATTTCATCCATGTCTGCTCTAAACGCATGTGTCTCTGTCTTCTAAACGTCATGTAATATGAACTGCAGGACGGTGATCTATATTGTCCGTCCTCAGCAGTTAAAAGCCGCCACCTTCAAGGGCTGATTTAAAGTCACCTCTCTTCTTTGTTTTGCTGAATCAGCACCTTCCAAGGTAGTGAGAATAACAACTCTGAATTAAACCTAATTAACCCCTTTTCCCTGAACTCACATCGGCTGGGGATGGTGTGGTGGCTTTCTCGTTTCATTTGCCCTACAAATGTCAGGTGTATAGATTAGACTTGTGAGGGAGGGAGGGACAGCCTGGACAGATCAGGCTACCTCCAATACTGATAACAGTGGAGGCTGGAGTCCATCTTATATGATCTGAACATTTTCAGAAGCACTATCTGATGTGGCACCGAGGCACCGAGCACGACCACATTTCGGGGACACAAAGGCTGGATAAAGGGCAAACGGGGGAAAAATGAAGCAGTGAATTCAGAAAAGGTCGCTCTGTGTCATGCAAAGGTAATCTAATATTCACAATCAGTCAATCAAGAGCTGTGCATGCACTGTAACCTTTTCAGTGATGTGTTTTCCGCTAACCTGCCTTCATCTGTTTACACACAGTTAAACCTCTTTATGTCAGACCTGTAAGTCAGGCCTCATCCACACGTGCACAAGTATTTTCGGGAACTGAGTTTCTCCATCTCGAACAAGTGTTTTAGCACTGTTTCAGAAAATAATCTCTGTCCACACAATACACCTGAAATATATCATGGCCATTCACGTACACTGAGCGCGTGCGTGCCGTTCTAAACAGGAAGCAGATTGTATACACTGGTTGGTTGCTTAGCTACAGACAGTACTATGAACAAGGCAGGGAATCTTGTGGAATAATTTGTTAGCAAAACATTGCAAGCACTCTATTATTTGTCTTTCTAAATATGTTAAACAATATAACATCCGTTCCGTCAATGTCCAAACACAAATACTCCAACATCATAACACATACTCGGAGTTTACATTCGCTAATGATGCTACAAACACTGATAAACGTGTGTCTGCGTCATCTTTTCCTAAAATTTCAATTTCTGCCCGTTCAGATGTAAACACTGAGAATGTCTTCACCCTGGCAGGAGTTTTTTCCAAAAGTTGTGTGTACAGAAGGTCAAAACACGGAGAAAAAGCTTTGTTTTACGAAGTATGTACTGTGTATGTGTGGACAGGGCTTCAGACAAAAGCTCCTGTAGCTGTAGAGATGCGGACAGCGGTACTGAATTATGTCCTAGAATTGTGTAATAATGTATATTAATGTAAAAGTATGACATGATTCTCTCGTAGGAGTAGTTCCTACATGCCAAGTCGAATTGCTTTTGAGTAATTCATGAAAAATATGTATCCAAGCAGTTTACCAATTGTTGCAGTCATCTGTCTCCATCTGCTATTGTCCTTGGCAAGAAGAGTGCAATGTCTCAGTCTTAAGAGACAAAAATCTGCAGTACAATTACAGGTTGTTCACATTATTATGTCAGCAGCTGTGAATTATCTCTGGTCTTATGGTTTGACTCCAATTTTTCTGAGGTCTGTACAGAACAGTCAAACATGCTGAATATGATTTATATGCATGTTCTCTATTGGTTTCCGTGGTTTGGATGTTTATCCAGATTCACTTGATTTGAATACTTTGCATGTCAGGATGCACAATTGCGTTGTGGTGAGGGTGACAAAGTTTACATTTTGCTGCATCATTGGGAAACCGTAAGAAAACACTTTTAGCACCGTTGTATGTTTTTGTGCACCCGTTTCACAAACGAGGCGGTGAGTTACGTCTATATATATCCGACTCTCTACTCTTTTAGGCTGGAATAGACTACAATAGATCAAATTAAACAAATAGCATTCAACGCTCACTGGCGAGCACACAAACACACGCTCACACACACATCTTACATATGCACGCCTCTCATGCAGGGTTAAAGACAGTAGCGGCATCGGGTTTGCACTGAGGTCAACTCTATTTAGAGAGCAGACAGCCAGACTCCTGGAGCCGGCAAAGAAAAAGACAGACTGAAATACAGGAGAGACGAGAGCGGGAGGCCTGGTAACCTGAAACCGAGCAATAGTGGAAGTCACTTCACACACACAGGCATGCATGCATTTAAGCCTACATGGATGTGTGTGTGTGTGTGTGTGTGTGTGTTTTAGTGTGTGTGCGTACAACCCACTTTCTAAATTAGAATTTTCCAAATCCATCTGTGACAGGAATGTGGCAGAGACGTGTATTTCTAGCAGCTGAACAGAAGGCAGCACAATGCCCCTAGTTTTAAGAGCATTTTATACTTAACGTGAAAAGCAAAGAACAACTCGAAAAGGTTATTGCTTTTACAGGGCGACTGCTGCTAAATGTAATGAGTTTAAAAAGAGGAAATTAGGAGGGATTTAAAATTTGGGAAGAACTCAGAAGCCAAACGTTAGAACGTCCAGGGAAAATGAGATAATAGCCAGATCCATTACATTTTTTTGGATATGTCTTACTTTGTCAGTGCTAAATGCTACATTGTTAGTCACTTATGTAATCAGTATTAACTATTTTACTAATTGAATAGGTAATATAATAACGCAAAATCAAAAATGGCATCATTATATTAGATATTACGTGGTGACATGTTGAAATGGACGATGAAAAGATTGTAAAAATGCATTCAACTGACTGTTGCTGTATGTATTGTATTATTATATACAGTATCGATGAGAAGGCCAATCATAACTCGAGCAGCAATGTAAATACGCCGAGTAAAAACCAATACAAATCAGACGAAAAGCAGGCCAACAAGAAAGGAAAACAATAACAGCGATGAAAAGGAAAGTTCAGAGTGAGGTAGTAGAGGTAACATGGTCTATGTGATTAATATGTGTCAGTGTGTTGGCAGAGGCAAAGTTCAGCAGATGGCAGAGTTCAGCTGGACGACACTCTGGGAGAGAAGCTATTCTTGAACAGTGTGTTGCAGCCTCAGTGACACCTGTAGCACTCACCACTCACATTTTTTTAGCACGTTGCTGCCAATATGTTTATTCTGTAATATGAACTGAAACGTTTGTTTGTATTGAAACAAACAGCTGACAAATCCCAGTGCTGTAATGATAGCATGTGGTACAGGACAGTGATCTAACACAGCCTGAAATAAATACAGAACCTCAAGACAAAATTATGGCCTCATGGGCCGTTTTTACATTTTTCTAAATAGATGAAAAGTTATTTGGTTTTCCCACTGCACTCAAAACATGCAGTACTATCTCCCCTAAATGTAACTATTTATATATGTGTGTACTGGTTACAGTTGAAGCATCAACTGTAACCTAAGTTACTGCAAAACTAGGACTTGTTGAATTATGTGAAATACTGTTAAGTAAAACTGTTTTAGTTTAATTTAAATGCACCAAAAATGAGAAATGGTAGGCAGATTGCCATGAGACAGGAGTCGATGGTACATGGACTGTATATGTCTTTTGGATGAACTGTGTGAACTCGTTGACTGGTAAGCAGTCAAGCTAACAAACGTGCTCACTGACAGCTCAGTGGCTGCCACACACGCTCTGCCTTCTCCAGTCACCTCCGTCGGCACACCTTCACCACCTGAACATATGGACTGTGTAAATTACCGAAGTCATGCTAATGCTGCAGAATGGCTGCACAGACTTACACTCGCACTGCCAGAGGACAATGTGAATGGCACAATTTTTCAACATATGTTTTATTAACCTCCTCACCCACAAGAACCTTAATTTCTTTACCAGAAAAAAATCATGTTCTTCAACTTCCTCTTGGTTGATGATATGATTCACCGTAAAGAACTAGTGATCAGCAGGCTCGTTCTATACATCAACATGAATGAGGTGCTTTGCACTGACCTTTTATGGTTGAATGTGGGTGTGGAGAATGCAGTATATGAGGCTCATCAACATGCGCACATTTCCAGGGAGACTGGGGAAAATTATAAAGGGAACATTGCATGCAGGTGTGAATTCATGTGGTGATTATTCTTTGGCCAGCACCATTTATCGGCTTTTGTTCACCTACACTTTTAGTATGGCTCCTGTGCACAGTTTTATCAATGAGACCACCTGTAAAAAAAGTGAACAATTCAATTTAACCCTAAAAAGAAGGTGTCTCATCTTTATTTATCATCACCCCATTAAAAACAATGTAAAACAAATTTAAAAAAAACGTGTTTTTATTTTATTATTATTTAATATTTCATATCTAGGTTTTTCCTATGTATATAAAAAACCTTTAAATGTTTATTGGGATTTTTGGTTTCTGACAACTTCTGTACGATTAAACAGTGACCCACGAACATTTTTTTGAACAGAAATGAAGGGTTAAATGTTCAGTTCAGTTCATTCAGTTCAGTTCATGGTTAAATGCAATAAATTAAATTAAAAATTGTTTAATTCACATCTTAACTGATTGTCAACATATGATATTACCTATTGTAGATTCAAACACAGAGAAATAATATTTATTATGAAAAAAAATCTAAATCAATCAACAGTTTTTAAATGTATTTGATTGATATATATTGACGGACCTGATGCTGATTCCTCATGAAAAATTATTTGTCACTTTCACATGTTTATTCCTGTTCCATTAGTCATTTGTGTTACTGTAACAGTTCTCCCCTCACCTCCTCTGTGTACAACTGTTCCTGTGGCAATGTGCAGAGGGGGAGCCAGTATCCCTTATAGAAATGTATGCTGAGGTCTTGACAGTCTCATGATGTTATTGCTGTAAAATTCAATTATTCTGACACGTCATGTGAGAGATATGAATTAAATTGTCAAGGAGGAGGAAAATTACCCGTGAGGAAAGTACGGGATAAAAAAGGAACATTCGAGCCGCATGCCAGACATGCCAATATGATAACAACCATGTCAAACTTCTATAGCTGGTTGATTTATTTCAGCAGACGCTGAGGTTTTCTGATTAGTTCCTTTAGTGCAGACTCGTACTGTCAACACTGAGTGAGAAGGACAGACACTGCAAGATAAAAGACATATTCAAAAGCGATGCAGGAGGTGTGATTTGAGTTTCCACTTCATGTGCTTTGAATTTCAATTTGTCTGTGATGAATACAGGCCCTTAAACGCTCCCAGCAGGGTGTAACATGCCATTTCAGATCTACGGTTGATGATTGATATAATTAGGAGTAATGGACCGGCCACCGATTATTATACTGAGTGGAATATGATCTGATTTAATGTACAGCATAATATTATATCCCTTTATAGTGTGAGCCTCAGTCGAGACGGGATTTAAAACACCAGAAAATCAGCTGACAGCAACACTGTGTGGAACTTGAAGACAAAAATATGCCAGCACCTCAAGGACCACGCAATGATTTATTAAGTACATTCGTTACTGTCACATTAGGATTCACATCATGTACAAGAATGCCAGTTACTCAGCACTAAACTCTTCACCTCTAACAAGTCAACAGACAGTCTGAATAGATTTGTTTGAACATCTGTACGGATCACTGTAGAGTGTCTGCAAAGAATCTCTAATTACATCGTGGCTGTTGTGACAACTTTATCATAAAATATAGTATTATATAATATCAGCGCTTAGTTTTTAGATTGAGGTGTAAGTGCAACAGAGCTGATAATTGCTTTACATGAGAATGAAGAGTATAAGTATAGATTATAAAAGTAGCATATTTAAAAAAACAACAATCAAACTGTTAACGCACACACACAGTAGCTCTGGTAATGTCTGTTTTCAGCAGTTTTTGAACTGTAGTTTTGCAGCCTTTTTCCGGCCTATCTCCCGGTCTTCTGCTGCTCCTGTCAGGGTCACTCATCGTCACCGCCACCCAGCCTGTCCGCTCTAACCTTACCTAACAAGCTCAGAGACACTGCAGCTGCAACAGCCTGTCGTGGTGGTATGTTTACCGGGGCAACTACAGCTCACAGTCCACTGTATCTGCTCCACTCCAGGCTGTTTGTTTAACACATCCCCTTAACACCAGACAGCGACTGAACATCTTCTAAAATTAGATGATTTTGACTGAGCTGTTTAAGATCGAGAACCACGTCTAAATCCAAGTCCAAATACAGATAGATTGGCAGATAGATAAGCAATAACTTGCAACCTATCAGGCATGATTCTTCTATCTATCTGCTAAAACAGGTGTGAAAAGTAAGTTGCTATAGAAAAAAAATGCCACATACTAACAATGAATTAAATTTAAAGTCATTGTTCAATCAAAGGTAATTAAATAATCATTGGTTATTGTTCTTAATTACCAGTTGATTGGCTAATTAATGCGTTCATTCAATCATTTGCTTTTAACACACGCAGATCTTTTCTAAATTTGCCGCCACATGTTAGACAGCACTACCGGCACCCGTCTGACAATATGATAATGTACTGTATGTTTAAGTCTCTTCGTGTGTTTACCAGTTTCAGCTTATTAATCATGGAACTATAATCTTTTCCACTATAAGGAATTTGTCTGACACAGCAGCGGTATCCTCAGGGTGCATGAGAAGCATGTGATTGCAATTACTCTACTTGATTCGTTCCTGGCATAATGATGTGTTTGAAATGCCATCACACAGTTGGTGTTTCCTTTTTTTTTTTTTTTCGAAGTGCACAGACCACTGCAAACCACCCGTACACTTTTACTGTGATACATCTGTGGATTAAAATTTAGTGTGCCACAGACGGAGCGGAGATGTGCGTTCGTAAGAGAGACAGTTTGTTAATGGATTTTTGGCAATATGTAAAATGTGTAGTTGGCTGATTATAGTCACCACAAAAGAGCAGATTTACACAAGGGTTTTCAAAATAAAACTATTCAATTAATATAGGTTCTTGTGTATGTAAAATATCTTGAAAGTTAAAAAGCTCAAAGTCTGCAGCAACAGAAGCTCCTCTTTCCCACAGAAACACTGCTCCTGAAACACCTCATGGGCAGTCGCGGCTTTAATTCCTTGACTTTGTGACAGCACATCACATCACCATGTCATACATTTGCATAATTTATGCCAAGTGGCTAGTCTGGCACGCAAGAAATGATTTATCACAACTGCTCTGTTGTTGTTAGTGGTGCTGGGTCAGGCGTGTGAGAGCTGACCAATCAGAGCAGACTGTGTATTTGGGAGGGCCGGCCTTACGGAGACAGGAGTTAAAACAGAGGGGGAATACAGAGCTACAGCACGGGACGGTATGAGAAAACTGATGTGTATTTTGAGCACTAAAGCATTTAAATCTGCTGTCCTTTCTTTTAAACATCCTCACTTTGTTTTCTATCTTCATGTACTTCCTAAAAAATGGTAATCCACTGCTTAAGTGTAGGAAGGAGAATCCATTATAACACAGATGTCTGCAATTTCTGTATTTGTCTTTGGCGTCTGAATCCTGATGCTTATTTTTTGTTTGACGAGCTAGTAGAGTTATTTGATCTTAATGCTAAACAAACAGAATGATTTATCCTGGATGATTCACACTTCAAGGTATATTTTCTTACTTTACAGTCAAATAGTACCCTTGTAATATGACTTCGGATAGGTAGAAAGCAGACTATTCTTCCTGAAGAGACTCAGATCTTTCAGGGTTTGCAACAGGCTTCGTTATTTATAGGTGTGTGCTTGGGTGGTTGCATCACTGCTGGTGAGGCAACGGACTGAGCAAGCTGGTGTAAGGAAGGCCAGCGCTGTGATCGGGCTGGACCTGGACATCCAGGGGCAGAGAGGTGGATGAGGGACAAGTTCAAAACAGTCCTGGATAACCCCACTGACCCTATCTGTGATGAGCTGTGGCAGCTGGGCAGCTCATTCAGCCACCAGTCATCCTACCTAGGTGCAAAATGAAGCACTTCAGGCACTTATTTTGTGCCCAGACTTTACGACAGTCGTGTGCAGAGAAACATATCATACTGCATGGGGCAACTGTGTGAAAGGTTTTCTGATCCATGCCACTCCTGCAGCCATGTGAAATCAATAGTTTAATGACAAATTTTAGAGTAACCTTTTATTTTGACCAGCCCAAGATACACCTGCTGTTTCAATCATGTAGATGACATTCTAGTGTAGGCTGTTATATCTGTCGGTGGCATATTACACCATAGACTTTATTTGATGACCACTAGGTCACTTTGTTGGAGATGTTTTACGGCCCAGTCTGAGGGTGTGGGAGCACAATATAAAGAAGAGAGACAGTGGGTGTAAATCACTGCAAAGGTGAACAATTTTGTGAGCAAGATATTTACAACAAAGCTCGAAGCTTGACTTCAGGGTGAAACAGGCCAAAATAACAAACATTACCTGAACTATCTTCCCAGTGCTGCTGTACCACATGAATTATCTCTCCGGGGGATCAATAAAGGATTATCTAATGTTTTTGTTCTTATTTAAGTCCTTGTGGCTCATTTAGGTGTCAGTATGCTTCATCTCAGGAGCTTTTGGGAGAGTCAAACAGCGTCTAAAACCCCCTCCATCCACAACGTGCTGATGTCAGAACGGGCAGGGCTGTGGGCGACAATCTGACAATCACACCCACTCCACACAGTGATTTGCCAGGTACTTTGAAATAAGGGTTGAGCTTTTTGCTGAGAGCTTTGTTTTATCATTCTTCACATACTTACACGGCCTTCACGTGTAGAAGTGAGTGCAACATTATGACTGAGAGTGCGCACCGCTATCCCCATTCGAACATTTATCTCGTTTGATCTCTATCTTCGATGGCAGGTTTTCAGCCTTGCCTTCGAGTGAAGCTGTTGGGGAGAGCTACAAACAATTTGTACAAACTAGTTTTTTAGTTTTAGGTTTCAGCTGTTAACCACAATAATCAGCTTCTCCACCATTTTGTCTTTAACACTTCCACACGGACCGAGTGGAGTAGGAACCCGCTTTCTATTTCGAGCGAGAGGGAGACTAATGCAGCTCTTTCTGTCTCCTGTAATCACAGAATTTCCTCACTCTCCACACTAATTTGCATTCTGTTATTCGAAGACTTTTTCAGGATCAATGTGGCATTTACTTCCTAATGGAACTCTGTAATAGACCAAATGAAGATGGAAGAATCAGCCCCCCTATTGACACGCGTTACTATTTAGTTTGCTTCCATTGTCTTGATTCTCTGTAATGAAAATGGAGACTTACAAGACCAATCCGTATTCTACTGTTTGTCCCACATGATTCTCTTATTTTTCACTATATTAGGGTACATTGTGGTCTTAATTAGCATATTGAGTTCCTGGAACTGTCCTTTGTGCAATAATGGATTGTAGGAGGCTCCTATCACAGTACTCCCAGGCTTATACACAGTGTTCAGAGTTCAGCTGTGAACATTCAATCTGAGCTTCACAGAGGACCTGTGAGGCTTTCATACAACAGCAGTATAGAAGAACCTGAGTTTTATATTTTCTCTATTATAATAAGGGCTAGGGTTTCATATCTGCATCTTTTTCATATCTGTCAACATGAAAAGTTTTCCGTATAAACAAAACAAATGACTTCTTCTGTGTCATCAAAAATGTAAAGTTACAGCTCTAAGGAATGTTCTGTAGCACCAAAAGACAGAGAAATGGAAACTGTGATGAACATACTTTTCTTCAAATACATTTTAAGGTCCAGTGTGTAGGATCTCAGGGGATCGATTGGCAAAAACTGAATATAATACGTTCATTAGTGGGTGATCACCTGAAAATAAGAATTGTTTAATTTTGTCTGTCTGTATCTGTATGTCCTCCTCAACCCATGGATCTAACCAGGAAAGGCTGGATATAGCGTTGTAGATGGAGCCCCATTCATTCCAATTAAAGCTGCTCAATGGCGCATGAAGCCAAAAATGCTCTACTTCCTGGGTATATAATTTCCAGGATCTTCCGCGTTTTGCCCATACAGAGTGCAGACTGGAGCCAAGCCGGCTAACTCCTGATTTAGTCCCTGGCTAAATTGAACAGGGGCAAAGTTATTCAATCGTGCAGTTCTTCAAGACTTCCCAAATGTTATTGGACCGAATGAGTCAAATTATGACAGCAAAATGAGCCATTTCACAGGGTGACGCTCAAAAAGATGGATCCACCGTTTCCAGGTTATCAGATGATAATTCCTACTGACAATGGTAGTCCCATGACATTTCCTCATGCCACCATGAGGCTCACACTTTTGGGTGAAATGTATCTACCAAATTTCACGGCAATCCATCCAATAGCTCTTCAGATTAATTTTTTCCATTAACTTTTCATCTAGTTCCAATAGCAGACCAATAATTTGGTTTTGGACCAATATAATGGCAGTCGTGTTAGTGGCAACCAAATTGAATTCATTTGACGATGTTCAGGAACAATTTGCAGCTGAAAATCTGGTGTTTCTAACAGGTGTCTTGTGGCATTATCTTCTAGCCGAACCAAGTGGTTTTTGTGCCCGAACCTAACCAGACCTTAAGCACAGTGTTGTCACAATGTAAAACTGAACATGGAACATACAGAAAATGTAAATGTTTAATTGAAGCAAATGTAGAGTTTCAACATTTTTGGCTTGTGGAAACTTGCATTGCAACATTGATTCTGGCCATCGGGTCGCTTGGATGCTCATTTACATGAAAGAGGAAGCAGAAAGAAAGAGTGTCATGAGGATCTTTCTCTGGACCAACCCTGGAGACTGCTTGCCTTGAGCAGAAAACACAGCCTGACATTGATTTAATAATGATTTTCTAAACCACATTGTGACTGTCTTAACATTGTAGTCTTGTCTCAAGAAAGCAATATTCATTCTGTTACACATTACAGCTTTATCATATTGCTTTATCCACAAATAGTTCCTATCTGGAGCCTATCTGGAAACTGGTCCATAAATTAGTCAGAGTAATAACAACTTTAGCAGAGAGATGAGGCATGTTACTCTAATCAGAGACGTTGCAGACGCTGGACCGCCGAGCTCTGATGGTGAGCACGGGGACTCTCGTAGGCAGCTTTCCCCAATGTATCTGGATCCAACATGTGTTAACCGCTGAAACCAGAACAAAACACCCACAGCAGACTGCAAACACATCCACAATACACTCATAACACAAAGGCCGTGTGTGGTGGAGAGCCTTCTGGCAGCTCTTCACACTGACATGTCCACTAAGGAGTGATGGATGATCCACTGTGGAGTCTCTCTGCAGGCAGAGAAACACAGATGCTCAAGTTTGTCCAGTCCAAATGCTGTCTAAATATATATTTCTAAAAAAAAATCGGATCCCTGCAGCCACCCTGAAGAGAAAACTGTTCAGCTTAAAGGAGATAATTTTTGTATCTAAAAAAAAAAAAAAAAACCACAAACCATCAAAGCCTCACCTCCCTGACTCATGGCAAGAAATTTAATTAGTGTGGAGCAGATAAAAAGAAAAAAAATGAATGTCTCATACGACAATGCAAATAGAAAGAACGTCGTGTCACTATGGGTGCCAGTGTGTTTGTGTGTGACAGACAAAAGAGTTAGAGAGTAGCCCCGTAATGAAGAAAGCTCAGGGATAGAACTTCTAATTGTTTTTATAACTCACACCATATGGCAGATCAAGCTTGTTACGGCTCACTGCAAACTAAAGCCAGGAACTAAAGCTGTATAATCAAAAAAACACAAACAAATGCGAGGACGGTGGTTTGCCTACAAAATACCTCAACGGTGACACAAACGAGGCAAAATCCAATCATTTTCTTTGTTAGTCTTTGATCATTGGAGCCGATATGAAATGGTATTTGTCAAGTAGAGAACAGATCCAGGAGAATGCTCGAACAACTTGCAATCATAAGAGATCCATCTGGAATAAAACCACAAATGAAAGAGTCAAACAGAAAACAGTAATATGAGCTGTCGAGTCTATTTAATTTCATGAGCTGAAAAAGGAAACGGAGTCAACATCCATACTTCATCACAACTCCGCTGCTACAGTCCTCGCAACCAGTCATTTAATAAGACTGTAGTGTAAGTGAGTAGATGGCATTAATCAATGCACTTGCATGCTCAGGATGGACTGCCTTAAAGGGTAACTCCACCAATTTTACACGTTTAAGTGTGTTCACAGGTCTCGGGGAGTATGACTGCATATGTGAAAAAAGTAGTTCAAGCCTTTTGTGGCTCCAGAGGAAACTGCATGTAATCTGATAAATTGTCTCCAGTGAGGTCACACAGTGGCAAAACTGCATTGTGGGTAATGTAGGCACCATGTTTTAAAAAGGGAAGAAGAATATGAATAAGAGAATAAAATGCGATATCTCTGTTTCTGCTGTATCATTTTTGATCCTTTGTTTTTAAACTGTCCATAATGAGTCCAGAAGTGTTTTAGGAGTGCAACACTAGACCAGTGGAGCTTTTAATATCCTAGGGCCTACATTACCCACAGTGCAGCTAGGCACTGAGAGGCCCCTGCAGCCACAGAGGCTTATTACTTATTTGTTTTCACATATGCAGTGGTACTCCCCAAGACCTGTAAACACACATAAAATAAAAAAATAAAAATGGTGGAGTTACCCTGTAATCACACAAGAAAAACGTATTTTTTCAGAAAACTCTTATAGAAAAGCTGACGACTAATACGACACTTTGCTGATTTAATTTAAAGGTCAGAGTTTGTCTCAGTGCCAGCCCATTATTTATGAAACATCCAGCAAGAAAAAGTGGCCAGGACCTTGTTAATTACGGAGACTGAAGTGTCATAATTAAGGATTTCGTTCATTCATTAAAAAAGGCCTGATGCCACTGGTGTAGCTGTGGTAATCAACAGTCAAATTACAGTTCGCTGGCAGAAGCCATATGGTGCCTGTAACTCAAAACCTCCAGTGTTTAATTAATCATAAATGTGGCCCAGTGCCTTTTTGCATTTTGAGAGAATGAGATTAAAGCATTAGACTTTTTTTTAATGCTCCCAAGTATCCTTTAAAATTTCTATAGCAATTAGGCTTTTCATAATGCTAATTGCTCATTTCAATCAAACGTTCGCTCCTCATAATGGCAATCACGTGTTTTATGTCTTGACAGTATAGGTGACCATATGTCAAAATTAGCTGTCACCTAGTGATTCATGGGAATTTTTCCAGCGATTAAAAAACGGTAAGTCTTCTCCTTTAATATTCCTGCAGCCAAAGACCTTTCAGATACCTGATGTGTCACCATTCCTTCAAATATGGTGAGCTGAGCCTTCAATTTAATCTGTGATTCATGCAGACATTTTACAGATTTTGAAGTACTCTTTAGCATTTTTTAACTTCAAGTACTTGTTAAGTGAAGTCTCCACTGAGAGCAAAATTTCCTCGATGGTCATTCAAGTGCAAATTAAGATTTTAAAGCATCGCCGTAATCCTCAGAAAAACACTTTTCTTGCTGTAACTTTACTGTTATCTCTATCAACTCAAATGTACTCTTACTGAAATAAGAGCGTTACCAGGACGAGTCAAAATGAGTTATCACATTTAGAGCATGTGTCGTCATTTATTTGTTTAACAGTGTCTGAGTACATACCCTGACTCTGAGCTTTAACTCTCAACGTACATGTTTTTAATATTTCTTGCTGGTATGTGACTTCTACAACGTCCCGACAGAAGTGCCCTACAACACGGCCGCCAGGGCTGATCGTGGCCACTCTAGACGATGCTCGTGGTTTCACCAGGCGCATCACTCCGGTCTGCTCCGGGGGAAAACAGACACCTAGTCTATTTTTGACGGAAGCAGACAGAACTCCCATCAAGCTGCTCAGAGCAGACTGAGCCAGGCAGAAAGTCAGACACAGGAGCGGCATAGAGCACCCGGCCAGTTTTCAAACTGCCTACACTTTCACTTCACTACATCAACATGAACTACATAGCCTACTCACCCATGGTGGAAGCAATAATCAAAGAAAAATGACAAAATAAACACAGCTCAACAATATCAGGCAAGCACAACGCTTCACTTCTATAAATCTGCTGATTGGGTATGAAGCCTCGCACATGCGACGCCACAGAGACACGCCCAGCGGGACAGAGGCATACATGTTGAGAGGAAAATTTAAACAACAAGAAACTTTCAACTGGTTATGCAACAGTCTCGAGTTAATATCGATGCCTGTACTGTATATGACCTACATAAGCAATCAAGACCATCAAAGAATATTGCTATTTCTGTATAGTTAATATAGTTATTCGTAATTCCTGTCACTGGGTGGGATTCTGACTTATCCGGGTCGGATAAGTCATAAAATTAAAGCAACTTTTTATGTCTCACAGCCTGAGGAAAGAAGCTGCTCTTAAACAAAGTTTACATTGTTTCACTATCGTTATATTACAGTTATTAATCTTACAAAGCCACGGGTATCTGCTTAGTATTAAAAATACATTGACTCTTTTTTTTTCCGCTCACTTATATAACAACGACACACGCTAGAAAGATCAAGACTGTGGTGCTACTATTGTCCACAGGGGCAGCCAGAATCAACATAAAACGACGGTTAGTGGCACCAGAAAAAGCACTCATACAAACCCTTCTTCAGTCCCCATTATTGGTGCCTGTAGTTTGGCCGGGGCCCGAGCAGACACTATGGACCTATCTCGCAGTGGACACATTGACTTGTCGATCACAGCTGTTACTAATTACATTGACGATTGCTGCATTTGATTCAGGTGTGCTGATGCCACGGCTCCAGCATTGTTTATTCTGGCTCACTGGCACATCTACATAACAAGGAACACAGCCATCATTCACTTTACTCTATACACCTCTGCTTTTCTTTCTATATGACACTGGCCCACTGTCGTCTGAAAGAGATTATGTTCTTGTCGCTCCACTAGAGATTCAGATGAACACTGCACATGCCACTTATCTGGCTGACTAAACCGCTGAAAATATCTGCAATCTGTGCGCATAAACGACTGACGTGATTGTTTTCATCCTGTCACCTTCCAGAATCTGGAAGCACAAGAGGATGAATGTGCCAGAGGGTGATGTCACACCTTTAATCATCGATCAAAACAATACACAGCAGGGTTTGACACAGTCATGTACCCTTCTGGATGAGCAACTTCCTCCGTCAGCACTTACAAATTAATGTAAATGTATTACGTATTCTCATATAACAGCTCTACAGATTTAAAATATGTTATTTTGAAATCAGGTTGCATTACACAATTGTCTTTACAGATTATCTGCTCCTAAGTAGCTCAGATCCTCACCCTGCAGGATCAGAAAATACTGTTGAGATAAAAGATACGGTTGCCAGAGGGAGCTAGGCACCACCTTTCTCTCTCACCTCTTTCCTCTCTCTCACACTATTATCCTCTGGTTAACACACACACACACACACACACACACACACACACACACACACACACAAACTCACGCACTGTCTCTCACCTCCTCAACTCTTTTATGCTCATACGGCTATGACATTTCTTAGAAAACACATTAGCCTTGGTACTTCTGGCCAGCGGCCATGACCAAAATAAACCCAAGTCAGGGGAAAAAGCCGTCTCAACAACAGATTGGTGTCTGAGAGCAGATTTATGCACTGGTGGAACCACTAGGACCACTTGTTAGAGAAGTTACAGGGCATTTTGATGTAAAATAATACATACATTTCACAAGGGGACAAGGCTGCTTCAATTTTTTAATCTGCTGCTTGGAGCTGACTGATGCATGTCAGAATTATAACATTACTAAAATAAAAAACAAACAGCCCAGTCGCCAGAATAAAACTATTCTACGTTTCTGCAGACCACAAATATGTTCAAATCTGTATCTGTATCATATCAACATTTCTTCAATCATATTATGTTCACATTACATGTGTGTGAGCTGACTTATATGTCAGGGCGTGGAAGCATTAAACCACTGGATGTTTTTAAGAGACATTTTCCAGCCATTCTTGTGGCAACAGTGCCAGATATTTTTGACAATACCTGAGGACGATTTCCAGGCGTGTTCGCAGCAACAATACTGGACATATTTGACAATACGTCGAGACGATTTCCAGCCGTGTTTGTGGCAACAGTACCAGATATTTCTGACAATACATTAGAACGATTTCCAGCTGTTTTTGCAGCAACAATACTGGATATCTTTGACAATATGTCGGGAACGATTTCCAGCCATGTTTCTGGCAAGGAAACCGGATATTTCTGACAATACGTTGGGCCAATTTCCAGCTGTGTTTGTAGTGACAGGGCCGGGTAGGTCAAAAAGGGATCTTTTCCTAGCCTTTAGCAAATGTTTTTTGTGCCTAACCGGACCATGAGCACATTGTTACAACATAAAACTGAAAATTGTACATAAATAGTTTCAACATTAAGAAATGTAAAGTGTCAACATATCGATGGTTTGCAGAAATGTACATAACCCGAAACATTCACAGGCCATGATGAATGATATGCACCATGTTTGAGAGCGAGGTAATGATAAAGTAAACTTTCAGATCCATTTGAAAACGCACCCAGAACTATATCAGCCTCTTATGTGAACAAAACAACTCTTTCATCAAACATTTTCACATTGAGCAGATGTCACAAGAAAAACGTGCAAAAACACTTGTAGTTTGTCCTCATGTAGTCTCAGAATATCATGGACATGTGTGCTTAAATGTCACAAAAATTATATAAAACTTAAAAAAAAACCTCCTAATTACTTTAACATATGCGTTTGTTCTCTCGGCGTGCAGGGTAGTTTAATAAAAACTCTGCAAGAAAATACTTTTTGAAGTTGATGAAGGAAAAGTGACACCAGCATGTCAAAACACTGAGGAGGATTTATTTGAAGTTACATTTTTAGCTCAGAAAATTAAATTACTGCACAAACATTCGAGTTTTTCGGTCACAACACTTCTTTTTAACTTCCGTGAGTTAATGGAATGTCAATCTTTAATATTGCTTGATAATTTGTCCTGACTGCTGATGTTTATCAGGGTTTTATCACAGCGCTCTGTCACTCTGCCGAATGTAGGCGATTTTAACAATTAGATTAAAGCAACAGTCGAACTTCTTCTTGGCAACTTCCAAAGTCATTAAGTAGTTGAGTGTGTGTGTAAATGTGACACTTTAGCCAGCTTTTCTTACACTGATGGAACGTAATCACGTGCAGCTAAAACAACCAACAAAGCATTGCTGGTGCACAGATTAACATGATTAATTACTAATCGTGCAGATTGTGGCATTATTAGCCTGTGATTATACGACTAATCTTGTCCTCAGTGAGTAGGCCAAGTGGTTTAGTGGTTTCCAAGGGTTATTTCTGTCTCTGTCCACTATTCCACTGATCCAGTGACATATGGCACACTAGTTAGCCAAGATCTTCAAGCACCGTCAAACTGTGTCATCACAGTTTCCTTTCCTGAACAACATTGTCACGGTGGTGAAAATATCAAGGCGATGCACATTCAAAGCACTTTTATGGAAATTTAGTTGAACTGCTATCAGTGTGCTCTCTTTTCTTTTGCTCAAAATGTTTGAAAGCAGCAGGATGTTTGGGTAAATTACGAATTTCTTGAGGTACAACATTTCAATCATTGTTGATTGAACCTGTGATTACCGGTGGGAACAGCATGTGCGGTTTAAAACAGTGGCAAGTGCTCCTTGAGCAGCTCAGATCATCGCCGAGGTCACCAATACTTTCAGTGACAAAAAATACGTGTTGCACTGCCTGTGACTGCTCCACAATAAGTGTCTCTCCAGATAAGGCTAGGGTTGGTGAGTAATTCTCGAAGTATTTTTCTATATATATTTGGAGAATATCTCTTAACTTGCCAGCAACAATCAATAAATCAAATGCTCTGACAAATAAAAGAAAAAAATCCAGTGTCGCTGGCTGTTGTACAAGAAGGGAGGAGAAAATTCATTAAAATAATGTTAAGTGTTTTCTTACATGTGAGTGAGACATGGCACAGTACAGCACAGTACACAGCCCCTAAGCCTATTGTTCAGCAGCTAGCTAACTCAGTAGCTAAAGATTTGAGACAAAGATTTGTACATTGGGGAGACAAAACAACCTCTCAATAAACGAATGGCACAACACAGGAGGGGCCAACTCCTCAGGTCAAGACTCTGCTGTCCACTTACATCTGAAGGAGAAAAATCATTCCTTTGAGGACAACAGTGTGAACATCTTGGCCAGAGCAGACAGATGGTTTGAAAGAGGAGTAAAGGAATCCATCCATGTAAAACTGGAACGACCAGCCTTGAACAGAGGAGGTGGCCTATGACTTTACTTATCACCCACCTACAATGCAGTACTGAGTTCCCTCCCCAGACAGCTTAACAACCATTCACACCGAGGCTCACCTAGCCCTAGCAACCCACATGAAGGCCGGTTGATGACTCTGAAACTCAGAGCTCATGTGTCCTTAACGACTCTGTAAGGACACTCCCACACAGAGTTTAAAAGCCTGCAGCCCCCCCAGTTAGTTAGAACTGAAGAAGCCTCTTGGATGAGAGGTGAAACGTCTTCAACAAACTGAAACACATCCAGTTGCCTGCGATACAGCAGTTATAATTACCATGACCTGGATGACTGAGAACCTTTATCAACATCAGTAGCACAAAGCACACACCCTTTGCCAAAGAATGAGTGAGCAACAGTGACAGACTGTTGTTCAGTTGCTTACCAAGTAGCACAAAGCACACAGCCCCTGAGTCATAGCACAGAGCCAGTGTGGCAGCAACAGACTTGGCTTACATTAGCACAAAGCACACACCTACGGCAGTAGGGAGAAACTGTCACATTGCATAGCCTCTTTGGACTGAGGTAGATTTGTGACAGCTATTTTGCATGTGTTTACATGATTGTGACATTTAACAGAGTTGTTGATTCATGAAAGAGAATGATCATGTGTTTAAGAGGACAGGCTCTGGCTCTTCCTGGTTTCCCCAGTCTTACGAGCCCCAGCTTTAAATGTCTTTAACGTGAATTAGCAGCCATTGGACATGTTCAAGTTCAGCTCTGAGACTGTGTAAAGAAAGTGAACATTAAGCAGTGAAGATGATATCAATGAGACAAAATTACACTGGATTACATGCATGCATTGTTTCCTGTAAATCCCTCGTGCTTGTGAAGGCGATTTGAATCTAGTGCGTAAATGGCGGACCCTGCCACGCACAATAAAAGCTTTAATATATAGATGTAATTACATATTTATCATAATAGTAGCACAAACAGGGTTTCATTTCATTAAAAAATGTTACAGATTATAATTGTAAAGCAGCCACTCATTTAGGTTACTCTTAATCTCATTTCTTTTTGTGTTTCATTCTGTTAATTAGACCGAAGGCAGAGGAACAAGATCAAGCTGTATGTAGTTTGCACTAATCCATCATAGATAATCTAAACAGAACCTGGAGCTTGGCGTCTGAAAGCATCTGTCATTCCATATACTGTAGCGACAGGGGCTCATAATTAACACCTATATCAAGATTTGTGTCTATAAACCCCATTAAAATGCAGCAGACGCGTCATTATGTTGAGTAGCCTTTCTTCAAATGATCTGTATTGTGATGACTGCATTCTTTACCTATGTGTGTTCATGAATCACAGTTGTCAATGTTTTTGTAGATTGCTGATGACTACATTCCTATTGAACGCAATCAATTACTCTCCAGGCCTGTCGATACATTAATCAGGCTTTAGAGGGCCTATTAGTACTGATCAGAGACCACCGCCTGGACTGCATCCAATCAGAGAGAGAGACTCCGCGATCAGCAGGGTTTCACTGAGCATTTAATTTGTCTTTTTCCTCCGGCACTTTTATATTATTAGTCTTGTTATCAGCAGGGAGATCAAAGAAAGTCCTCGGAAAAAAGTTGTGCTTCTTGTTTGTCACCACTCTTAAGCCCATCAGTCATTTTGTTCATTATTTCGTTATCTAAAAATTCATTGAAGCATCCTCATGTTTTGTCACTGACAGAGTCTGAAATTAGGACAGCAAAACACCACTACTCCACTGTTAATCATGATTTAAAGACAGGTGGGCTTCAATAAGGTCTTTATTGTCGCTTCATACGAGGGGGAAAAAACTGCCAATTTGTTTTGATCTCCAGTGCATGACTCGTCATCATCTTGGATCACATTTTACAGGTAATTTGCTGTGTTTCCATGTACTCTTTTCTTCTTGTCATTTTAAGTCAAAACTTCAACAGAAAGACCGAAAGAAAAGGTCTCAAATTAAGCGGCTAATTGGAATCTATTATTTTAATATAAATACCGGATAAAATATAAAAAGCCTTTTGTATTTCTTTATGGAGGCATACTTGTCATAACCGCACTAATGGCTCTTAAGCAACTCTGTGATTGTTTTCGACATTTAAGTTGACTTGCCAATTGAAACAGCTCAGTGTGATACATTAGTAACTATTAAAGTCCTCTTAACTCACTTGAGGGAAGCAGGAAAATGGATTCTAATTATATAAGTACAGAAAATGAGCACTTTTATAGTTTATTTTTAGGTCCATGTGTTCTCAGTGAAAAATGGACTTCAAGAAATGTACTTACATGTATGACTTTGTGACATCAGTCATGCAACGTACAAGTGTGATACTGAAACTTGAGAATGCACAGTAAAGCAGAAGACAGAGCAATGAGGTATATTTAATTTAAACATTTATTAAAGAAGTTTTTAAACACAAATTGCTATTCAATGACAAGTTTATTATGTGTCTGGCGATCTTTAAACGGTGTTATGAATGTATTTGTGGAGGTGAATGGTTATTAAAAAAGATCTTGACAAAGAAATGCAAAATTAATGAGCACTCAAAAATGAATGACAAAATGCATTGTGCATGCATCTGATATCACTCGCCTGTGCCTCAAAACCGCTCATCAGGCCGGAGCTAGCTGGTTAGCATGCTAACTTCAGCAGACATCTCTGCAACACAGTACATAGAAGTCTTTGACATAACGTCAACGCTGCTGTTTCTTCACATTCTATTGATGATGTTGGTTCATTTTTTAGTTTTAAACTAAATTCTGGTCATATCTCACAAACTGCCACAAAAAACATCTTGATCTGTTTTGTTTTTGTTGTTTTTAATATGAGGGGACCTTTGTTGTCATCAATAAAAAAACTACTTGGTTACAATTTGAGAACACATGCTTGAAAGAAACTTACAATAGCTGTTGCACATAGTAAAACAGGAACTTGAATTTTGTGGTGCCACAACAACTTCACAATACTTCCCCTTTCTCCTGATAGACATCATTCAGAGACCACATGAGCTCTTTGTCAGCTGAATGTAAAAATAGGCGACGTTGTTTTGGACTTTTGCAGAAACGACTGACATCGCCGTTTTTCTTGGAAGGACAGTTTGCAAAATGTATCTACTGATTCTTCATGCAAGCATGCGGAGCATCACTTCTATGCCTCAAGTTGTTTATTATCCCCGACGGGCTGATGATAAATGTTTAGCAAAAAGGTTCAGTTTCCTCCACAGTCGGGACTCAAGGTGGACAAAGTGATCCGAGCAGCCCTGCAGGGAAAGACAGTCACTGTCAACAGGCTAACATCACCAGAAGTGGCAGCATGATAAAGTGGGTCTCCAATGAGCCTGGAAAAATGAAAAGTCGATAATGCTTTTATGAGGGCCAGAATTACATTTTCCAACCATCTGTCAAGTGTGTTTTATTCAAAATGAGGTAAGCATGGAAGAGTGTGTGCTTTGTTCTCAAGTCAAGGTTTACCAACTGCTTCTGTGACACCTGTCCCGCCTCCTCACTGTTATTGCTGAAGCGACATTGCATTTCATATCAAACCTGATCATCGCTGCTTCCTGTGATGCCAACTTTACCAAATAAGAAATCAATTCTCACTACTGTGTGAATTTATCATCATTTGTGGCTTTGTGTCTGCTGAGTCAATCCTCTTAGACTGTTTCCTCTTTAAATCACATCCCTTAAACTGATTTTATTTTAATCTGCTCCACCTCAGGAAGCAGAAACTTTTGCATGAGAAAACTTCTTAGAATATAATCTATATTTATGACCAACACCAACATGGTGGTTTACATTGTGGCTGTGACCTTCACAAACCCTTTGAGTAGCTATGTGTTCGATGGAGGGTGAAACTTTGAAAATGTCACATAATTCTGATAAAAAGAAATACATTTAAAGGTTTGATTCAATCTGCTGGGCGATCTATTGAATACAACCCTCTCAATTCATTTCTGCAGAAAGTCGTTCGACTAGTTCCCTTTCCCTGATCGTTGTTTATATTCAGTTTGTCAGAAACGGGACAGGTGCAAATCTTGCTAAACAAATGGATTGGGAGCTCAGTTCCTAGCTCAGCCCTGATTACCTCCCATAAGCCCTATCAGCTGATGCCTCTGAGGCATGCGTCTGCTGTTCTTCATCAGCAAATCCACCAAGTGGGGGACCCAGAGAGGATTTATTAGGCTCTAGTTTGGGTTAATCTATTCACAGGTAAGGATAACAGCTAATCACCGCCAGGACAGTCCTCTCAGCCACTGAACCGGTTTCCTCGTGTGCGGCACGTCAGGTGGAGTTCAGTTCAGCCAAACTACTGTAGCCTGCATGTTGTCGACCTATATGTGTGCTCTGTAGACGTCACAAGGAAGGACAGCGGTAACTATTGGATTAGTAGGTCGACAAGTTGCAGTTTATCAGTTGCAACATATCCTTAAGTCTGCAGTAGTTGGTGCTTACAGCTGAAGTTCAGGGTCAGTCGGAGTAATTAATCACAGTAACTTTAGGAACTGTCACAATGAGATGAGAAATGTGCTCGCCGAGGTTGCATTCAATTATTTTCTGTCAGCTGACGGGGAAAGCGTTACATGATTCACCTGTACGCACAGCTGACAGATCGTTCAGCTACAGACGTATCTTCTCCGTTATTATTATGAAACAACCCACGGTGTTCTGACCACGGCTAGAAAAAAAAAAATCAGTCTGGCAGAATATAAGCTGGCCATTACCCGGCAGAAGATGTCAGGCAAGGTCATTTTTTTGTTAGAGCTCCTTCTCAGAGAAGTGGGACAGTGCTCAATCCTACAGAGATCATGGTATCCACCACAGGCCTGTCAGCGTGGAGGTGCAGCTTTGGGAGTTTGATCCTCAACATGGTCACAGGCAGAAATATGAAATTGGATTAGAGCTGAAACAGTATGGTAGCAGCCCAGAGTGTTTTGGGGCAGATCTTGTTTTCTTCTGCATTTTCAGTGCATGATATATTATAAATAGATCAAATTAGTAGATTAATAAAAGATATTCTGTCATGCATGTGAGGCAGGCCAAATTTTTTCATTTTCATTCTTATCTAATGTAGCAGATAGATCAGTTGGATGTCTGCCACTGGTCACATGCATCAGCGTAAAGGAAGGAATTCATAATCAAAAGATATTAAAGGACTCCAGATTTGTGCATCTATTCCGTATGATCTGGAATAAAAACAAATATTTTGTCTTTTGTGCAGTTTAAATAAATTTCTGTATAATTTATTTTTTGCCAAAGCCCTTCTCAGAACAGCAATTGCTGAATAATCCTTTCTGTAATTGTACAAAGCAGAATTTGATTTCTGCACATGCCAAACTGCACAGGGCTGTTTTTAGCCTTTCCAAAACCTAAAACAGCAACAGAACAAAAGTGTAGGAATGGATTAAAAGATGTGTTTATCTGCTCTAAATTAAGCTGCAAATGGTAGCATGTCCCGCTAACTAGCTTTTGTTCTACACTGTTAACTTAACCCAGCATTAACTTCAAGGACAAAGAGCATTTTATTAGCTTACTTATGTGAGAAAAGAACGTACCATTCAATTACAGGACATATGTCAAACAATGTGTAGTATTTCACTGCTATGTGGGAGTCAGTCCTCTGCTAACTAGTGTTGAGGGTAACGTTAGCATCTCTGTCTTTGTCTGTAGAGTAGCAATTTGTAAGAATTTTAAACATTAAAAAAATGAACAAATATTATCAACAGAATGTGAAAAAACAGCAGTATCGACATTTTGCTGACCATCTGAGATGGACTGCACTGCAGAGATATCTACTGAAGTTAGCATGCTAACCAGCTAGCCCCGGTCTGTCCTGTCTCCCGCCAAAACATTGTTGGTTTTCACTGAGAGACTAACTGAGCCCCTTCATCAGTTAATAGTGCCATGGCTATCTGAGCTACTTGCTAACGGCAGCTAGTCACTACCAAGCCCCCAGGAGGAGTGCCAGGCTTGGGGCCCAAAAACACTTTTCCCCATAAGCTTACATTGTGAAAGAAGCGTCTCTAAGACGGTGGATACATTTCTTTGAGCGCCACAATCCCTGTAAAATTACTCGACTCACTGTCAGAATATGAGCCATTCACTCCAATAAACCTTGGAAAGTGTAAAAGAGCCCACACGATTAAATTATTTTATCCCCATTCAGGCAATTTTTTACAAATGAAACCTTTTACAGTGTTTACACAGCAACCGCAGCCAAGTTTATTATCTGAGATAACATTGCATTCTCCAAACACACTGGTTAGTCCTCATTCTCTTCTGCAATGTGAAACGGGAAACATACTGTCAAAAATTCCAACAATGCAGCATTAATTCAATGAGGAATGTAAGCTAAATAAGCCAAACAGAGTGATGCTAGAGTGAAATTACAAGAAACTGTGACATCTTCCCCTACAGTATGTCCACTTATGATACAAAGACTGACAGAGGGACTAATTAGCTCTACACTGTGATACAAGTACAATGCTTTCCTATATTTCCATATCTTCGACATGCATAATTAACCAGTAAGGTTGCCGATTTTTTTGCCCGGGACCT
Organism: Pagrus major; assembly: GCF_040436345.1. Classification (NCBI taxonomy): domain Eukaryota; kingdom Metazoa; phylum Chordata; class Actinopteri; order Spariformes; family Sparidae; genus Pagrus; species Pagrus major. The sequence continues at coordinate 10,826,594 of NC_133215.1, forward strand.
GCACAGCTTTAACCCATTAGCATGATATCATGCATGTAGCCTTCATGTGCATATTTCAAACCCTTTTTACAGGGTGTTTAAATTAAGCCCGCTGGAAACATTCAGAAGACAGCCAGAGACATTTTCACTGTCTGAAATCAGACACAGGTAGATAAGAACATGAGTCTGATTGGTTTCTTTTTGCACCAGGCGGTGTATTGTCGCTTTGTGTTTGGGTAAAAGAAATGAAAATCATGAATGCACAATCGTCTGTACGATCTTGAATATTTCTCCATGAACTTGCACGTCTAAAAACCTCAGTAACCATTACGCTCCTTCCAACGTGATCATGTTCCTCTCCCTTCCTTATCAAGTGCACACAGCTTTGAATGAACAAGGTGGCTGAAAAAGAAGTCTTTTGAAGCTTGTTAACAGTTACATGGTTACAGTGGGAAAGCTCCACTAAGGGTGCTCTGTCTCCAGCGACAGCCGTTTGGAGGTTCATTTGTCATCATCCATCTGATCCTTTCTGCCTTCTAATTAGGAGGGGAATACAGGACTGCAGTGTCTGTGAGAAAAAAGGAGTAAAGAACAGAGGCTGAGCGTCCTCTATGGATGCAGAGAAAAGGCTGTGAGAGCTGTTTGTGTCAGCGGGGTCCTGAAATCACAGTCATTGTCTGACGAGCCATCGGGGCTGATAAATGACTCTCGCTATTACAATATTCTCCCGCTAAATGGCTGCTGAACAGGTTGGTCACGGACATGGCAGAATAACTGTCCATTATCAGGAGTACCCAAGCACACATAAAGAGCTATACATTTTAAAATGGTTTGGTTTCTGTGGTGTGCAGTCATTGCTCTATGCTTCAAGCACTGAACCATAAAGTCATGAATCTGGATTCAAAACACACAGAGGAAGATGACCTGTGCAAATATTGAATGAACTAAATATGCCAGAGGCAGAAAGTAACCAAGTACATTTACTCCTACACACTTCAGAAGGAAATATTCTACTTTTTACTACACTATATGTATTTAACAGCTTTAGCTAATAGTTACTTTCATCTCACATATAAAAAGCACTCTTCTAGATTAAATTCCTTGCATCCCCTCACAGGTGTTTTCAGTTATTTTGCTTATTAGACCTGCTCAGGTTGGAGCTCTGCTGGGATTTATGTGGGGTCATCATGCACTTATAAGATAATGATAAACTTGTAATAGCCCTGTAACTAAACTAACAGCCCGTGACGTCCTGAGAAAATGGCTTTTTATCTTGTTACACACGATAATCACTTGTGTGTGTGAGTTATTGTCTTGTGTGCATAAGATAAAAGAAATAAATCATCTTTCGTGACCTTGGAGCCTCCATGATTTAAACACTCTGACCGGAGCCGTCGTGCACACGTTTAATTCTTTAGGTTCACTCAAAAATAATGTTCAGTGCAATACTTGTGTTTTTGAATTGTTACTTCAAGGTACAGTATGTAACTATGAATCATTTAGGATAAAGTAAGTACACACTCAACAAAATATATAACAAAGGACGAGCCATGTTTGGACATTTTAATGCAGAAATAAAACATATTATATCTTCGAACTTTGCTTTATATCATTATGAAGTAAATGTTGATTGCACAATGTATAGATTAATGAAACCATCAGCGTTTCAATTGGTTCCCCATAAACCTTGCAAGACAAAATTGCACCTGGGCATGAAACCTCCTGGAGAAATGAAGACTGACCGGCGATCCAGTCAGGCGGGCGGCCTGGCTCCATTTCTGTCTTCTTTCACGTCTCAATTAAAGACTAAATCACTGAATAAACTTACCTTTTGTCCTGTGATATTGGTATTTGCGAAAACATAAATGATGCAGTTGTCTTTGAGACAGCTGGACCAACAATAAAACCATTTGGGAATGCTAGGTAATGGAGGTTCAAAGGATCTGAGTACTTCTTCCACCACCACCACCAATACACGAAAAAAAATGTTCTGAGTAAATATGCAATTAATCGATGTAGTAAATCATGAGGTGCTGTTACGGTGGTGTCAGTTCCTTATGTGTGAATAATGTGGTGATTATGGACAAAGTGTTTGTGATAAATGTGGTCATTGCAACAGCATTTGTACCATATTGAAATGAAACAAAATGTCCTGAGTAGACTGGTAAATATATTTAATATATGTTCTTTGTATTTTTTGTCCTCTGAAATATCATTCTTTTCAACCAGTTCCTATACATTTGTTTATCTTACACCTTCCTGAATTGTGACTTCCTCTTCTCACCCTTGCTTTTCCCGGTGTCTGCTGCAGCTGTCCCCCCTCTGTGTTATAGGGACGTAGTGGGCAGTCATATTGGTTCCCCGCAGTTTCAGATGACCTCTCTGTCTGTCAGACACTTCACACCTGACTGCCAGCTGAAATCCCCATATTATGGCCAGCGGTTCCCTGCTGGGTCTTGAAATGCTCCATTGAGCATGAGGGGGGTGTTTAGAGCGGTATGGTCTTATTCTGAACAACCTCTGCTGCCTCCTCACGCAACCTCACACAGAGAGTTTTAATGGATTGGTGGTTAGAATAACAGAACGCCACAAGGAAACTAGGCTGGTTTAGGATAAACACTGTGGGGAACATTGTTGTTGTGATGTCAAAACCCAGAACCTTTGACCCTCTCGCACGGTTTAAAGACATGCGTCCTCTCTCCTGAAAGTCATTGAGATGTAGAGCAATGTGTTTAGGCAACGCCCTGTGTCTTAAGCAGATGGTGTGACATAAAATGTGCCATCTATTATGGGCTGCGGTGCTGTAAATCTACACATGTAGTAGACACCACATTTCCATGCTGCATTTCATGCCACACAAGCCCTCTGAGCTGATGCCCACGTCTTAGATTTATTTCCACACTTCCAATAGGCTGGTGTTGTGCTCACTGACAGCTATTTCCCCATTTGGAAAAACAGCGGATGCAATCCGACCTTCATATATTGGACTGAAATGTCATATTTCAGTACTGAAAATGGTTACAAGCATTTGGAAGGAGCATCCAAGATGTCTGAAAATTATAGGTGAGGATTAATCGCTCACAACTGGTGTTCTCTAAAAAAAATTTTAACATCCTGCGGTTTAACAATCACTTTTAAAGCATTTTGGACTGCATTTTAAAAGTGCATTATACAAAAAAAGTTTGATTGATTGACTGATATTTTTTAGGGCTGCACCTAACAATAATTTTTTTTATCAGTTAATCTATTGATTATTTTTGGGATTAATCTAACTATTATTTTCTTGTTACTCGATTAATATAACAACAAATTTACCCAAAATAACATTTTAAAACTTGTCATCTATATTTCAATATTTTATTCAATCATCTTCCATCATCAACAAAATAATATGACAAAGTATGCACTGCAGGGCATTATTCTCCAACAAAAATAGCTCAGTTTTAACTGGTTATCTGTGTAATCCTAATATATATTACGTTTGGGTGGGGACAAAAAGTAACTGGTATTAGTAGTAACTAGTAAACAGCATGCTTAACATACTGTGGCAGAGGCAAGACTGGAGATCGTAAACAGAGCAGGACGGGTCAGTAGCAGGGCATGTTATTTAGCATGGATAAATACTACACAGGGAACACAACAGACATTTCTCTGTGTAGTGTTAAGATTCACTTTCACTTCGGTTCGGTCTTGTGCCCCAGTTTAAAACACAGCAATGATCTGCCTCATCCTGGTTGTTTACTGTTATTTCTAATCCATCGACGAGGACAAACAATCACTAGTAGGACCAGCATGCCAGTAGCAGAACAACATAGCAGCTTCGTCTTTTGGCAAACTGATCAGCGGGGGTTCCCGACACGTCACACACACGGACCATGGAGTGACACTCCCACACCACTGCACCAACATGCAGCGTTTCGCCACACCGCCGGATCCAATGTGAATCCAGCCGCCCTGGGATGCTTCCAATTCAAGTGCTCGAGCATGGCGGTAGTACTGTTTACATCCTCCGCGTCGACGCACATGATGTAAACCCATGCATTTACATAATCGATTACGTTGACGCGTCGCCCCATAGTACCATGGGGCATTTCTGAGATCTATATTTTAAATGGCTGGCTGTAAACAGAATTTACTTCAATACTGGAATTGAAGTTTATGTATAAGTTGTGGAAGTCACCTCTCTTCCTTCTTCAGTGTCAAACCCGCCTTCCACTCTTCGTCCCAGTGCTAATCTGGAATTTTCCAGACCCAGTCATGGTTTGATCTTTGTCATTTCCTCTCATGTGCTTCCTCAGCTGTAATTAGTCTTAAGATATAATTATAGATACCTACGATGCAAGTTTTGATTTATAGTTCAGCATCGGATTTCGCCGGCTGATGTGACCACCTCAAAACCAGACAGATGTATCATACGTGACTGGGCTGTGTCCTGCTTTACTTATATTCCCCACAGTGTGTTTATATGTGTTCTTAAATAAGGGAGGTGTATCCAGTCAATCCTATTTCCGCTGTCTCATTACCATATAAGTGACTACCGTAGTGTCATCTCTTGGTTTGCATTCTTTCATTTACTGTAATAGAGAGCTGTGATCACGGTGAGCACAAGCTGTGCAGAGATGACTTAAAGAGAGCTTCTGAAAAGTAGCCGATTACTGAGTCTTTCTTCAACTTTCTTTCTGTTGTCTTTACCATCAGCAGTCGCCATGCTGGAGAAAACACAAGGTGACCCACAGAGCTTTTTCACAGCAGACATGTTGGCTTGACACGGCAGGAAATCCACAGTTGTTGTTGTTGTCGACGTTAAAACAACTGCACTCAATTCTAGCGATGCAGCGATTCTAGATTTGGATTTTACAATTATAGTCCAAAGAAAAATACCGGTTATAAAGCATTCATTTGTTTCACACTATGTGGATGTATAAAATCACTGGAGCATCTTTAGTTAGAAGTTTAATTGTATTTTGTTCCCAGAAAATGTCTTTGTCGGCTTTTTTTAACAGTTGCTGCCTTTTGAAACGGACAATGAGGATTGCTGGTGAGTTTTCTTAATCGGCTTCTTTTTAAACATCGTGTTTGAAGGACAAGCAGAGGAAAGAGAAAAGAGAAGGAGAGGAGGAGTGGGGCAGAAGTTGGAGCAGAAAAAAAGCAGTGGAGGTTTATGAATATACTCGCTTACTGCTCTTCCTCACCTGTCCACCAGCTGCCTCTGCAGCGTCCTGCTCCCCGCCTGACCTTGTCCTCTGCCTGTCCAGCTCATCCCAATTAGTCGTTAACCACAGTAAGCTGCAGTGAACTTCTCAGTTCTCACACTTTGTCTGCCTGATAATCAATGCTTTCTTCTGTACCTGTAGCAGTAAACAGCTCTGTTTCCTGAATGTCTGTTCTCTGTGTGAATTCCCTTTAGTATGGTCCCACTTGCCTGCTGGTTCTGTGTATTTGCTTGATTTCAAACCTGCCTGCCAGTTGCCGACTGGAGGCCTGAACTTTGAACTAGAAGGACTGCTTCAAAACAACACCTAAGTCTTCCTTTGGGTCCAATTACCTGTTGTCAGCTGACCTCAACTGAGGCACTGCTCCAGAACAGGCTGTAATTGTGGTATCCATTTTGTGTCCTTATCTCCACCAATTAGCTAGATAGCAAGGGATCGAGTTAGATCAGAGTCAGTTTGAGTTTAAAGCCACATTATACAACCTTATATACTGTATATCAACCTTGTTTAAAATACAATCACTTAGTGCAAGGACACACATTTAATTCAGCACTGCTGTGTTTTATAGATTAAAGCAGAAGTTCCCTATCGTTCTTTCAGGTCCCTCTACTGCTGATTCAGAGAGAACAGAATAGATTTGCAATGTTCCTGAAAAGAAGCTAAAAACTTTAATTCTTGTAAAGTCATGGTATTTTTAGTAATGCAACAGCATATCTCTCTCATGCTTTTTTGTATGTATCAAATAGTATTTGCATTAAACTGGAAATAGACAAGTTTTTTTGCTGAATGTATCCTCATGAAGTAAACGTTGATTGCACACTTCCATGGCTGTAGAATAATGACATTCACTATTTTGCCACCAGGCATGAAATCTCCTGGGGTAAAAATGAAGGCTGACTGGTGGTCCACTCAGGCTGGCAGCGCTGCACCATTTCTTTATGCTTTCAGGTTTACATGTCAGCTGTTTTTGCTAAAATCGGAAAACATGTACTTCTGCGCTCATGCGACAACATTGTGAAAACAATCCTCGTCAAATGGATCCGCGAAAACAATTGTCACAGTTTCTACAGGAATTCTCTATTGCCAGCTTACAGGACGGCAGTCAGGATGCAATTTTCAAAAGATTGCAATCTGGAACATGGTTTCAAAAGTTTGTGTTTTCAGGCCCCTAACACACTGTTGTCATGTGAATCAATGGCCAAAATACAACAGAAGTTTACAGTGTTTTGTGTTTACTTGTGTTTTGTCCTGTGTTGTTGGCAGTTGCTGCTCTGAGGAAAACGGAAAGTGATCCGATTGTCTTTGCGACAGCTGCAACGATAATAATACCACTTGGAAACCCGATTCGGCTTTACTTGAAGAGAGCAGAGGCGCTATACTTAAACAATCCCATATTCAATGAGCCAATTGTTATCCCTGTCATCTTAATTTGATCACAAGACGATATATGTGTCTGTTCAGCTCCGTATGTGATAATGATGATAGATTCCATCGTACTTTTGCTGTGCAGTAATTAATCAAAGCAGCACATCCCAACGTACGGGAGAAGAAAGCTTTAAGTTTATGCTCAAGTCAATCTGTCACAATCAGGTGGGGATGTGAGAGGGAGCAGACGAGCAGAAGCAACACTGCTGGTCAAACACCAGCTGGAAGTTTGGTAATCACCACCTGGACATGTTTTTCTCGACAGACTCTGCATCGACCCTCATCATTTTCCTGTCTTGGATTTTTGTACCTGTAAAGTTTTGAGCTGTTAGAGTCGGATAATTGTCAGCTTTACGTCACAATTCTTTCACAAACTTGTCCATGTTCTTTCTGGCGGTGCAGCATCGAAACATCCACATTCAGATCCCAGATATAGTTTGCCTCTGTGTGACTGTGGTCAAACAAGGTGAATGTGCTTGTATGTGTGTGATCTCTCTGTGAATCAGCCCTTTAACCTAGGATTTATCCCATCTGTTAGTCCTGGTGAGACTGTGTCAGAGCTTCCAATTGAAAAATGGAGGTGCACGACCACGTATGCACGACTCAGCTTCCTGAAATGCGGTTGCTGTTGTTGTAATACAAAAGTTCCCATGGCAGTTAACATGCTATCCACATCCAAGGTGTTCTGAGAGACACCGAGTCCTGGAGCAGTACTTTCAGTCGGAGGAAAACAGCAATAACAAGCCACAGATGAAAGCTAAGATTAAGGGTGGAGAGGCAGCAGCAGACGCTTGCTCCTCAGATAATTCAGGTCTAATCTATGCTCTGCAGGTGTGCAGTTAGCACCAAGAAGGTGAGCCAAGCACCTCTAGAAAGATTTACTCTCAGCGCTCACTCTGCGTTATCGTGCCAATAGGAACCATGGACACACACTAGCACACACAAACACACACCGTAACACGGATGATTTCAGTTCGTCGTGATTAAATTAAGAGCTCTGGTTTTAACAAGTCTGATGTCGTCAGAAATTATGATTCAGACAACATTTGTGAATCACGTAGCTCCAGAAATATAACTCTTTTATTGTGAAATTATTTTATTTCCTTGGTGTTCATAAATAACCATGTTCTATGTCTGTGTGGCATGAAAGATCTGAAAACTTTTATTTTGTTATGCAACCTTGTGTTTTGTAATGACCAGTGCATCACCTCGAACCTTGATTTAACAATAGAAGATATGATGATTGAATCATGTTTGCATGATAGCGCTCTTTACGCTTGATTAAAATGAACCAAACAGAAAGAAAAACATGGCTGATGAGCTTTAATGAGCATAGCACACAACTCCAATTTTTTGTAGGAGTGTGTAATATGAAAGATGGACCAAGTTACCCCATTTTAACTAGTGCAGGAAGATGTCAGTCAACCACAGTCACGTCCTGTGGGGGTGGACCTGTAACTGTTGATGCTGTTAACAGGAGATTTCACCTTCTGAGGCAATTAGATCAAACTAACATCCTCTGTGCTGCGACATCACTTACTTTGTATTAATAAAAAAATAATAAAGACGATCAGATAAAAGACTTTGCATTGGAGCAGGCTTCATGTGTTTAAACAGATGATGCGTATTCTGCAACCCTATGGTTCTTGGGCAACTTGTTTCAAAGCCTTTCACCTTCAGTTTAAAGCGCCCTGTGGATCTGAGGCTGCATGCTGGCTCAAAGAGAATTAAAAATATAGCTCGGGGCCATGTAATCATGTTTTAAAAGCGAGCACTATCATCTTAAAATCAATGCTGAACAGGTAACCAATGAAGAGATGCCAGTGTTTCATCTTTGCAGCGTTTAACGTCCTCGCTGGTGCATTCGGCAACGTGGTAGAGAAATGTGGCTGATGCCAGGAAAAAAGGGGATGGCAGTATTTTCAAATGTGCTGAGAAACACGGGGAAGATTTTCAACAGGTCATCAGCTGCTTAGAATAGCTTCATTTGTGCCACCCGCTCCAGATATTCTGTTTAAGAAAATGTTGACCACTTTCTGTAGTGTCTACAAAATGTTGCTTTGAACAATATCTCTGCGAAAGAATCTCATCACAAAATAATCTCTTTTTAAACAGCCAGTCGTTTCTATTTTGCTCAGCAAAGTTTGTTTGGTATTTTTTTTTAGTTCCCCACTAGTCAGCATTTCCCTCACCATTTTTCCTACCAATTGGTTCCCTAAAAACCTCCAGCACATTCTTATGTTCCGGCTCAGCAGGATAAGCTATAAAACTGCAGTTCATTTGTCTCCTCCGCAGATGGAGTATGTAGATGGCTACTGCCTCGTTCCGTGCCTCAGTGCTGCGGGCTGTGGTGTGGTATATGGTCGTGTTACTCAGCCTCCCCCTCCTCTGCGCAGTTAGCCAGCTCTCAGCTGGCAAACACCCCTACAACTCCTTTTTCCCCACACGAGCACATGCCAAATGGACCATATGCATGTGTGAGTGTGAGTGTGTGTGCATGATAAGTGAAGTAAAGAGCTTCAGCTGCTAAAATGATTTAATGGAGTCTAGGTTGCAGGTACATTTTTTAGAGAAACTTCTGTAGCACAAAATGTAACCATTTCTCAATAGCATTACTCCAATAGCATTATCTGCAGCAGCTATGTTGTGTTTCCACGTTTCACAAGAATTCTTTTCAAGAGAGGGGACCTTAGATATTCTCAAAAAGTTGCAAGATATGTCTCTGGGCATTTTTGTGGAAAAAGGGGTCATACAAGTCGTAAAATCCAGCGAGAAAGTTTCTAAGTTGGCAAAACTGATTGGGTACTGATATTCATAGTCATAGTCTCTGACTCACCACCAGAATAAATGTTCGCAATGTACAGATATGTTGCAACTTTTTATTACTTCGTGTGACTTTGCATTTCTTGGGGTTCAGTTTTTAATTTTATCTTGTGACAGTGCTGTACTTATGCTCTGCCAAGGTTTAGGCACAAAAACCACTTGGTTAGGTTTAAGAAAAGATCATGTTTTGGTTTAAAATACCTGTTTTGTCGCCACAAACACAGTTGGGAATTGTCCTGAGGTCTCCATAAAAACATCCAGTCGTGTCACCCTTACAAATGTTGGAACGCAATGTGAACGCATCAGTGGTTTGCAGAAATTGACTGCCGGCATTTCACTGTACTGCTGTACTCTGTATTTACTGCTTATTAGCATTTTTCATTGTCACTGAGAATGTTGCCATGCTAACATTAGCATTTAGCTCAAAGCAGTGCTGTGCAGCTATAGTTTTAGAGCAGGGGTGGCCAATATGGTGGTCGCCAACACTGCGCCCGGGTGCCTGGTCACCTGCAGTGAGCATATGTCTGCCATTAAACCTAGACCTTCTCCTAATACATGCAACCTATTAAATGTATATTTTACAATGTTTCCCACACATATACTTTACTTGGGCGGGCCCAACTATATTTGCCCACCCATTTCGAATTTTATGAAACATGTTGCCCTCCATTTTACTCTCTCTCCTTGAGGTTGCTCTCAGTCTCAAAAAGGTTGGTATTGCTTGAGTACTGATGTTGGAAAAACTTTTTATTGCTTGTTTTTACAATATTTCTGCATGTGAACATGGTCTGGTTGAGGTTAAGCAACTGACACTTTGTTAAGGTTCAGGAAAGGACACTGTGGTTCAGCGTTAAGAACTCTGACTTGTCTACTGGCCTGAGTCAGGACGTGCAGCTGGACATGTTGTGGTGAAGGCGAAAGAAGAAAATAAAAAGTAGGTGCTTAAACTGATCGTCAGTATTATGTGGTTGCTTAAGGTAAGCTCTATTTCCTGTCACTTGAGCCAGACACTGACCATCAGTAGTGCCATTCAGGTCTTCCAGTGAATTACCTCTTTATACCAAAGTGTCACATTTAGAGATGGATGTTTAGAGCAGCATATTCATCCTCACTGAATAAATCCTTCAGATTCCAACACACTCAAGGACAGGGACTCCCTGAAGTCATGAGCCGTCCTTCTTCTGAAGTAATGTTTGTAGCTCTCCTGAGAGTAGCTGCCAACATTTTCCCTTTGCCCAACAGACTTTTAATTTCGACATAAAACGCAATCTGTACATTCTGAAGAGACAAAATTTAAATGTGTTGGACTTTGAAAATATTTGCTTCCACTGGCAGGCACTCAAAGTGACTAACGGCACATGCTTGAGATTCAAAATTTGTTTTGTTGGGAATTCTGGGTTCAGGTTAATTTGGGTAAACCTGTGCATCTGCGCCGTCTGTTGAATACTACTTTGGGGTTTCTGATCTGTCATCTGTTTATTTTATGAAGAATTCTGAAACAGGCGCTACATAGTTTACCAGAGAATTATTCTGTGCTGTTATTCCTTAAAGATTTTCTACCATTTCCAATTCAAAATACACGTCAGTTTGTTTTATAATAATGAGATGTATATGTCCTCATGGGAGATCGAGCCATGGTTGCCTCAGATACACTTGTGTTTGTTCCTGAGTCCTGTTACCTCCTCAGATCTCCGACTGCTGACGAGCTCTGGTATGTGCCTGCAGACAGAACATAATCCAGGTCAAACAGAAGACAAGGAAGACAGAATGAATCACCGCTAATACAGCTGAGGATGGTGGAGCAGGATCTTTGGTGACAATTTCTTTTCTTTAACAATGTAACTTCAACCCAAGAAGGTCCGGGTTGTCAGGAAGTTGAGGACATTTGATGAGCTGCTGGTGAGAGGAGTTTTCATCGCTGAAGGCAAAGTTCCTATTACCTTACATTAACATTGTCCTGCAGACAGTTTGCAGATAAATTGTGGTTCAGTTTTACACTGCCTGGTGGGCAAAGTAAGAATATGATCCAAACTTTGCAGTATTCCTAGAATAAAGTAACAGAATATCTCCATGTATTTACCACAATTATTTTTTGATTTGATTTGTATGTACAGTGCATGGCATATTTTCGTTCTTTATTTTTAATAAAGTTGCAAAAATTTCAAGCAAACTTCTTTCACATTGTCATTATGGGGTATTGTGTGTAGAATTTTGTGGAAAAAAATGAATTGAATCCATTTTGGAATAAGGCTGTAACATAACAAAATGTGGAAAAAGTGAAGCGCTGTGAATACTTTCCGGATGCACTGTACATTCATTGTACTCTTTCATTTCTGTTCAAGAAGTAGAAGCCTCCATTACAATTTAAATAGTGCAGTTTTCTCTGGCACAATTACACATTCCTGATGTTTTAATCCTTAATGTGTTACTCATTATCAATATTGTGTGTTTATGAAGAGTTCTGATTAAACTTTTCAAAATGATTTGTGTATTTAAAACTGAGGAGCATTAATATATGTTTGAGTCCTGCAGCAGTGACATCATTTGCCAGACGATGGTCTGTCAACACATCAATAAGAGTGAAAAACCTGTCTGTCTGTCTGACTTTGACGTCACTGAGCAGTCTTTCTTGAATCCCTTTGGGCTTTACAGCCTACATTAATGTAGGGTGTTCTACTTTGGTGTGGGCTGGTGATGATGACATCCACAGGCTTTATAGCACCATAAACAACTTCCTCTTCTTACATTTGCTCCACAAAGGATGACAAGGTGTTAATCAGAGAGCTTGACATGGCTTCCAATTAAGTCAACAAGACGTCACAATCTTGAGAACTCACAAGCTATTTCCAGTGAACCTGCTAAAAGTGGTGATAATCAGAAAACTCAAATGCAAAAGTCGTAAAAGCGTGCACTTTAATGTGTTTAAAGTATGTTTTTATTTTAATGTCAATCGGCTGAACTGATCTCATTGGAGGATGATGTCGGATGCGTGTTGGTGGATCACTAAGTCACCTAGCTTTTTCCATTGGCCTAGTGATGATAATCTCAGGAAAATATGAATTAGTGATTGTTTTTGTCATGTCAATTATTAGCATCGCTGAACAAAAGAAGCCTGTTTTGCAGGGTTAGGGTTAGAAAGTAAGGTTTCCATGTCTTTTCATTACAAAGCAGGTCTAGGTATATATGTATAAATACTGTGAAAGTATCAAAATGCTCAATTCAAGGAGAAATGCGCACAGCTATATATCAGAAACTGTGTCTTCAAACGAGCCCACAGGACTTCCATAAGTTTGTGATGTCACGACTATACAGTCACCGGCCTCAGTGATGCCCTCGGCATCGGTTTTTGAACATTTTCTAGTAGACACCAAAAATAATAATAAGTCCAATTTGAAATGGAATACCTGCTTTGTGGTTTTGTTTTATCCTTGATGAAAGCTTGATCATGTATTTATCCTGTCTCTATAGCCAATTTCATGCAGGCTTAACCATTTTTGGAGTGAGGTGCTGTGCATGGGTGGATTTGTTTATGTGAGTGGGTTCATGTGGAGAAATAAGTGGAGAAGGGCCAACTATTTTTGAAAATGATTAAAACACTATATCCTGCCTCTTATCACGATTTAACAGTGCCTGTTGTTTATTACGGAGCAAAATCTGGAAACTCTGTTGAAACCTTTTTAAGTTGTCATTTAATTGAATTTCATTTTACTGCATGTCTTGGCAGAGAGCAGAATTTATTCTCAAGTGGCTCTATATTTGACCATAATACACTTCTTAGATGAGGGCTCTGTACTCAGGAATGGATGGATGGTCAGAGCAGAAGCCAAATGGACACAGAGCCAAATCGTCTCTGGTGCTTTGGAGAGAGAAAGGCGCCATTGTTGTTCATCTCGCCTCCTCCAGTGTTAGGCTCTGGGTCTGTTCCACGGATGGATGCTGTGCTTTTCTCTTCACACCCAGCCATGACTGAGAGCTTAAATAAAGAAATACGAGCAGGAGGTTTGCAGGATAAAAACAAATCTTTGTTTCTGTGTACATTTTCAACCATGTGCACTCGAATAAAATAAACCATTCAAATGGATTTCGAAAGCCATCCGCCTGTTTAGTAATTTGACAAACATAAATGAGCCTCATCTCTTGTTATGCAGCAAAGACGACTGTTTTTTCAGCCCAGTCCCCAGACTAAAATGTGGCCATTGTGCTATTCTGCAAACCACGGATATGCTGAATTTGTACATTTCACACACATCATATCAATGCTTGTCATATCTCGGCCAGTTTACATGTCCGGAGGCCGACGGTATGTGGCGGCGTTACAGCCAGGCGCGACAGCTGCCAGGCTTTAGACTGTTTTAGGACAGTGTTTATAAGTAGGAAAGTGCTTATAAGTGTTTCAACATTTATAAGCAAGAAACAACTGGATATTTTAAACCAGATGTCACGACAATTTTTGTAAAATTTTTGTTAGTGGCAACAGAACCAGGTAAGCCAAAACATGGTCTTTTCTGAGCCTTGACTAAGTGGTTTTTGTGCCTAAATCTAACCAGACCAGGCACAGCACTGACCCAAAATAAAATAAAAAAATTAAACATAAAATCAAACACTAAGTTGCAAAGTAATGAAAGAAAGTTTCGACATATCTGGTTTGCAGAAACCTACCTTGTCATCACTTATTCTAGCACTTGGGATGGCTTTTGAAAGGGTTGTGTTGAAGCATTCTATCACGCTGCACTTTACTGCCAGCATACAGTTTTGTAAACTCGTGACCTTGTGCTGAAATTTCTTTGCAATCTGTGTCTTTTTTGAAACTTAAATAAATGGAAGGGCAATTTTGGCATTCAAAAACAGAGCAAACATAACATTTAACATCCTTCACATAAGAGAACGAAATGCATTAGAACAGGATATGGAAGAACTTCATATGCATGATAATTAAAGCCAGAAAGCCGCCAATTACCATCACACTTATCTACACTTATCTACTCAAAGTGGTTCTTTTTCTGTTTTTGCTAACTAGCAGCCCACTACAGCAGCAGATTAATCATTCCCTTGATTGCAGCAAAAGTTCAGCAACTAACTGGACGCTAAGGCGATTGCTCCATTTGACTGAAGGGCAGAAAAGGCTAACAGACAAAGAATGAACCATGTGGCGAAACTGCTGTGTCCAAGGTGAAGAATGATTGGGCAACCTCAAGCCAACGTGGACAAGAAATCAAGTGTTCAACGCAGTGGAGATTTGAAAATCTACAATTACATGACAATAAGGGAAATTCCAGCTACTGAGTAGACATGTGGTGAGATTGTTTTGTAAACTGTTCCGAGGCCAAGAATAAACTCTGAGTTTTATCATGTGACATATGGCGTGATGAGTGATGGAAACTGTTTTTACTCATTCTCAATAAAAGAAAAACTGTCAGTATACATTGATTGTTGAAATATGAGTAATATGTTTTTTTATTAAATCCTCAATCGTGATTCAGAATCAATTAGAAACTAGTGGTAAGTGATCATAAAATCAATCACTGGGCCAATTGGGTCTACTTGCTGACCACATCGGGTCAGCAGTTGAACACCCTGGGAAAAACTTAAAGGTGCAATATGCAAGAATTTTCATTCAGTTAGAAGTGCAGCTAGCGGTCCGGACAGTGAGCCCAAGTGAGTGTTTGTGTTTACGCCGCTTGCACAGAAGCTTTGGACCCAGGCTGGCCTCGACTATCTGGTTAGCATGCTAACTTCAGTAGATATCTCTGTAACTCAATACGCTACATAGACATCATAACGTGAAAACTGTTATTTCTTCTCATTCGTCCATTTTTAGTTCATTTTTGAATGCTTTCAACTAAAATCATTCCATATTGCAACTTTAAGCCCCCTTTGACTTTTAACAGCAAACATGATGAGCAAGCTACTTTTCAACTCCGAATGCTAACATACTGATGTTTGGCGGCCTTTATTGTTTGTCATGTTCACCACCATTTTAGCTTAGCATGCTAACGTTTGCTAATTGGCACCAAACACACAGTACAGCTGAGGCTTATGGGAGTATCATTCATTTTGAAGGTAATAGGTCATAAACCAATGTTTTGGATTAATTAAAAATTTGACCTGATGATTGGATCAACAAAGTTCATCCAGAGGGGACCATGAATGTGGGTAAAAGGTTTCATTGCAATCCATCCAAAAGTTGCTGAGACATTTCACTCAAAACCACAAATGTAAACCTCATGGTGGCACCAGAGGAAAGTTAAGGAATCACCTAATACATTATGATTCATCCCCTGGGGACCTTGAATGCATGTTCAAAATGTCACTGCAATCCATCGAGTAGTAGTAAAAACTCCTCACACTGGATCAAGCTGATGGTAGACCAACATTAAGATTATTTGTGTCGTCAAGGACCGCTCAGATGATATTTGTGACCATGAGAAACTCCCACTCAACAACGATCGTAAAGGCAGACTCACTTATACAGAAATTGTTCTGTATAATCATGCAAAGAAGCTCTGGTAACATCTTGCATAAGGTGTTCTGTGTAAGGTGACAGTTCTTTGAGCTGTGATCCGTGATAGTGATCTAACGGTCTGCGGGTCGGGAGGGAGGGGGCGGGACCTTCCGGGCGCTTTGTGACCTGAACATGTCTCCCTGATAAACTGTCAAGGGGGTCCTGCTGAACTATCTACATTCAGCAGAGGTGAGGGATGCTGGTGGGACGGCCTCGCTATCATCATTCATCACCGACAAGCCGGTCTGCAATCCATATTTGTTTATCGCCAAATGCATTTATTCTCGGGGGATTAAATCATATTTTAATCTATTCTGTAGACGCTGTCATCTTAATTTTGGATGATGAAAATAATATATTGGTCACCGCTTAAATATAGCCGACCCAGAAAATAGAGATACAAACAGAATTTGCAGCAGTTTATAAATGCTGTTTTTCGTCCCTTTTGAAAAATTCCCATTAAACATGTTTGTCTCCTGCACAGAGAATAGATCAGTTTAGCAGTACAATTACCTGTTCTCATCTATTTTTCCACCACCATGTTATTTCTAGAGTAGTCCTGACCTTCAGACGTGTACTGCACATAAAAACAGGCATTTCCATGTCCAAAAGAACATCCCCATACATGAAAGTTGGCATTTGCATCAACAGAAGTAACAGGGGAACTCACTCTACACTGAATGTTGACATAACGTGACTTATTCTATAATGTGACTTTAGTGTAAAAGGGAATGGAAAGGCAAGAGAGTGCCTGGAAGTTAATGTGATCCAAAAACATTCCTTGTGAAGTGACTTAAAAGTGACAAGGAGTCGTTTTCTCTTCATATTTTCCCACCAGCCACCGATGCTCTTTTGCATAAATTTTCATAAAAATATCTAATTTATTCGACTTGATGTTAAAACAAAGACTTGATAGAAAGGATCACAAAGGAACAAAGTTAAATGTGCCTGAGAAGAAAAGTGGAGAAAAGAACCCAAGTAGATTTTAAGAAAAATAGGTAACATTTTGTTTTACAGGTCTACACATTTCACATTAAGTGGTCAGAAATGTCTTTTAAATCAAATTACCACAATAATTACCTCAAAATGTAGTGAATAATAATCTTCTGCTATTTTACAATAAGCACTAATAAATAGCTGGTAAGTTTCTGCTTAACTTCTGCTGATCATTTCCACATTTGTACCACACTACTTAAAATTTAGTTAGGGAAATTGGAATATGGGTACATATATGCATTTGCATGGATTTGCATTATTTTATTTTTATTTGCATTATTTTTCACAAAAATTCAGATATGACACAGAATAAACAAGTGAAATAAAATATCCCGATATCATAACCAAATCTGAGTAGTAAATAATCCATTTAGGTAACTATTGTGGTCATTTTAGGGTCATTTCAAAGAAATTTCAAATATGTTACCTGGTAATTACCATCTAATTACCATGAAAGCTGAGGAACTGTAAAATGAAGTGTTACCGGAAAAATACACTTTATGCTACTCCATTAAAATTCAGAGGGAAATGTACTTTTTATTTCACTACATTTATTGGAGAGAGTTATTTTACAAATCAGGATTTTATATAAGACTACTATACTACCTGTATGCGAAGCATTTTAGCGTCTTTTAGCTCGTTGTTTTGGATTTGCCTCAACTTTACTGTCTCGATTTACTCCCGTTACTCTCATCCATGGTGCTTTCGGCTGCAGAAGGCAGTTGTTTCCAGCAAACAACTTGAAATAAGCCCTCAGTCTACTATCTGCTTGCACCAGCAAACTGCAGACAGACAAAGTTGGCAACTAGCTGGTGAACACAGTGGAGCATTTGGCTGATAAAAAGTCAGATATTTCTCTGAGGAGTTGCTGGAGACCATAAACAAAAAAAAAAAAAACGGAAAGTGAATACTGGATTTACATTCATCAGGTCGCCGGAGACGTGACTCAAAATGAATGCTAATGGTGCCCCGCGTGTGCAGGGTGTGTTAAATATGCAAGTGTTTGCTAACATGTTCGCCATTACATCGTCATTGCTGGTTGAAACAACATTCAGTGGGTGCTTTTACATGTGTTAAAAATCTTGACACTTCCTCGACGGATCCACGTACATAATAAAACATTTAAAACCCTTTGGTTTTAGTTTTAAAATTCTATATTTTTTTCCTTTGTTGTATTGTTTGTTCTTCCTCTCAGCGTTTTCATCTTGTCCACCTGATTTGAACACACATTAAAGTTTAAGTGTTTACCCTCGATGGCTTTCTCCACTCTCATTTCACTTCCAGGAAAAATCACCAGTGGTGCCTCCACGGCAAACAGACAGTAAATATACAGATAATAAGACCATGAAATCTAGATGTTTGGTGTCGATCTCTCGGGAGCTGATTACTGGATCTATACGGCTCCACACTGGTACACCCCAGCGTGTGATTATGTGAAGTAAGAATTTATGTGAATAAGTCGACTGTTTATCTCATACACCTGAAAGCCGCAGGAATCCAGTGGAAACCTGCTGTGAAAGCAGAGGGTGAGTCAACATCAAGCTTACTCACTTTTCAGTTACTTCTATTTATCACACACTGAGTTTCCTTTGCTGTTTATCCTCTGTTTTGAAACAGCAAATGAGTTATAGAACTCTGAAATCACCGAGGGCAGACCCCGAGCGCTGGAGTCTTTTAGGACTAAATAAGCCTGGACAAGGCACTGTTCCAATAATGATATCCTTGTTTTGTAATTTGTTGTCTCCCTGCACATGGACACAGAACCAGCAATTTCAAAGGGCTGTTAGCCAGAAGAAAATGATGAATATTGCATGGCTTGTTTTGAGAGGCCTTTTAGAAGGTAATTGTTCCAGCAAAACAACTAATACATCTGCTTAAAACGGAGACATCCTTTTAAGGTATTCAGAGCATGCAAAAGCCCATCACTAATGCATTAATAATTATCTCACTTCACACGGCGCTACTGTCTCAATTTGCCGCGCAACAATGCAGAATTTTCCGACCTCGCTATCTTCTTCGACAAAGCAAACATTAATTTGTATTTTTCTCACTGACGCAGTGGATATGTATGCGGCAGCCGATAAGAAAGCAGTAATAAATTATTGTCCTTTTTGAAGTAACTGTTTGAGCAAAATAGCGCTTAAACGTCCAAAACTGTGCTCATTTTTTCCCACTGAAAATCAATATGTCACTAACTCCGGCAATTATTCACTAATTTATGAACTCGCCATCAGTGCGAGTCAGGCTCAGTGAACACGAAGAAACCAATAATCAAATAACATCAAAAAGTTCAGCAGATAACGCCAAACTTTTACCGCGACATTTTTCCACCCAGAAGAAACATCAGATCTGTTGATACCGTAATAAACCTGACAGCTCTGCAGCACTGTTACAAAGATGCACGGTATCCCTATGAAGGGCTCTCTTGGTGTCGAGCATAAAAAGAAACTGAAGTGGATGTGAGTCATCTATGTTAAGTACAGCACAAATTCCTCCGAAAATGACCCACATGGGTATAAATCAGCGTGACTGTCGCTCTGCATCGGCCTACTCTCGCTTCTCCTCCAGAGCTCCCACTCACTATCACTGCACTGCGGGGGGTCGTTACAGACGGGTCTTGGTGGGGAATCAACCGCCGCATTACAGCCAAGGGAACCAACCGCAATGGTGCTCACGTCGGGCTGGTGAACAGCTTGTAACGTATGTATCAACAAAACATTCTGGATCATGATTTAAAAGCACGTACCTGCACAGAAGGTTCTCACATACTTATGAATAGTGTTATTACTGAAACAGGATAAATGTAGGTACAAGGGTAGACAGCAAAAGGTAAGAGATAAGGGACAAACTTTGTGTTTAAGTATATTTAGCTATACAGTATAAACTATATATTATAATACATCTAGTTACTGGCTACCTTTAATAATTACAGGACATAATAATAGACTCAAAGGGTAACAGGTTAATGTTAGGCTATAAACAGATGTCAGCAACACTAAGCATCTTACTACACAATTACCACACACGTTTTCTATAAACTGATCTACGGCCTGTGAAGACGGACTGGTGAGTAGACGAGCCTCCGCATTCGGCTTGGTGATGTTAAATGTCCCCAACATCTTCTGTCGTCTCATCTAGCCACTTGTTAGCAACCGCCGTTTTTAAGACACGTAAGCATTTCAATTGTGGGACATAATCATTTTAATTTAATGTCGTAGAACAAAACGTGTAAATAACTTTTGGCATTTAACCGAAAACCCATTCAAAAAACACCACTGGCTTTGAGTTCAGAGAACCTGAAGTGCAAAAATGCACACTGAGGTTTTAGGACTCATTACTTCCTATCTTAAGGCAAGTTGTGATGGACTTGACATTATTTTTGCTGAAGGGGGTTGTTGTTAATTCTAACAAAATATTGGGGAAATGTAAAAATGTAATGTAATGTGGGATCTTCCTCTTTGTCACTGTAATTACAGTTAAAAAAGGGGGAGGGGGGGTTAAAAATAAGTGAGTTATTCATGCTGTAGCAGCCAGCGTAAGAACTAATGTGACTTTTGGCATGTATCTGTAACCTTGTAAGACTATTTTGTCAAACGTACCTGTATATTCCAAGGTAAAGAGCGAATGTTAACACTCAAAGTCTGTTAAGTTTTTTATCCTCGGAGCACATACAACAGCTTATTTCTGTTATCTGTTATAAGATCTGTTATTTCTGAAATGCAGTCTTGATAAAGATGCCAAACTGGTGATGAATTCAGATTGTCATTTCAATCAAGTACTGTTAATAATGTGTTAATCTAAAATACGTTTTTAATTGACACAGAGAAATTTGAATTTTTCTCTTATCTATTATCCTCTTGTTTGATTAACATAGATTATATGCATTTTCTGATTTTCTTGCTTTGAGTATATTTTTGTACAAATAAAACTGATAACTGAACGTTTTCTTCCTTCTATTGTTGTTGGTATTGTTGTTGGTATCTTGATTATGCCTCTTTCTGAAGTGGCCCTCGACTGACGAGCAGAGAAACTGAATTTTCAGTCTGTTTTGCTTGAAGAAGTTGACATAAATATGGTAAAACTCTTTGGATTCTCGTAACCCCTCAACAGCAAATGCAGCCAAAAAAGCCCTCTTTGTACAGTCACCTCCAGGTTAATTAACACATGGAAAAGGAGCCATCTCCCCTGACTGCCACTCTCAGAGCCGTCTCCTGCCAAAAGCAGCTGCAGGTGGGCCAACCAATGAGCACAAACAAATCCTGCCTTTGTAGGTCACATTAATTGCATCCCACTCGAACAGAACATATCAACACCAGGTGCTGCAACCAGGAGGGTGTGTGAAAGCATCACACACACATTCGCCCCCAGTCATTATTGTTTGTCACTGTCTTTGTATCAAGAGAAATTTTCGCACGACAGGGTGCCAAGAGAACTTCTGAGGTGAGGCTGCTCAGACAAAAGCGGTTATTCAGGGTTGTGGAATGCATTTGCACTTATTTAACTTCATGAATTTGATGAAAAAGGAACAAAACAGGTTCAATTTGAAATGTTTGAAATGTCAGTATTAGCTTATCCAACAATCCACTGAACCTTAACCGTCTCCGGCGCATTTGACCTCAAGGTCGTGTCTCATTTTTGATGCGGTACCGTGAAAGATAGCCCCTCTCCACCGCATACTCCCATGATGACCATCGATGCAGTAAATCTCATGCCCGGGGAGTCCCCATAACAGTGCCGGCCAGTCTGCGGGCGGTGAGGAGGAGGAGGAGGAGGAGCGAACGAAGAGGACTCGCCATGGAAGGTTTCTATCACTACACAGTCAGTTCTTATCGCTTCACCCTTTGATGATAGGAGAGTGGGGGAAGATAATGTCTGAAGGTCAACTCTCAGCACCAAGCAGGAACCTGATAAGGACTGAGCTCACTGAGTGAGAGAAACCTTCCAGTCCTGACCGACAACTAAAGCACTCAGAAAGACAGAGAATAGTTTTTTAAAACACAGTTTACACTGTTTCTAACGTTAAGATAAGCGGCTAGTCTATTGTGTGGATAATCCTATTATGACACAGGAGGTTAGCATGCGCTAGCAGCGGTTGAATGACATTTTAGACCTGCTGTTGTGGTGTGCTAGCCTGTGCTAGCAAGTCATAGCCCTGTACCCTACGGATGTTGATACAGAGTGTGATGTTTCAGAGCGCACACAACATTAGCTATGTATTAAATTAAATTAACAATTAAAGGACTCATGGTGCTGTTAAGTTTGCGTTCCACTCGAAAAATGCCAGCAAGCTAGGCTAACTAGCTTCCAATCGGACCCCAAAAGCTAGTTAGCCTAGCTTGTTATTTCCTGAATCCCAGTAGCTGTTAGCCTACTTTATACTTCCCAACCCTCCCGACCTCCTGCGAGGCTGAAGTTCTTCATTTCCCTGTTTCTCCTGTATTTCTCCTGATTTCTGACAAATTTTCACACCTTTTTCCTCTTTTAGTTATCGCAACCTGTTTCTGCTACTGTACAGCATGTGGTCTACTGTACTGTTGCGCCTCGTCCTCCTCAGTGAGTCAGAGATGGACGGATAAATCGAGAAGAGAAATAAATACTCAAGCAAATTTCAGACATCCTGGCAAGAACAACTCTTGTTTCTTTCGTTAAGTTTTAAGGAAAAGGGGCGTGCATTTTGTGAAATCTATCACGTTGATTTTTCTGTCGATCGCGGGGATCGTACTTCCTTCATTCACCATCGAGAGGCTGATAAACACAGCGGCTTGCACGGACTCTATAAGGGGAACTGCTTGATATTACTTTAGGCCACAGGGGCAAATTATTCTGTATTCTTTCCAGAGAATTGAAAGTTAAAGTAAAAGTAGTTAACTTATACATTGCAGTTGTCGCAATCACCAGACATAACAGCAAACAGGAGGAGCGCCTCTTTAAGGTGTTCTCTGTCCTGATTGGATAAATTGGATAAATCACACTAAACCCCAGCTATCAATGTCACACATACAGTAGCATTCAGATGATTTTTATCTGTCTTCAGTCCCAAAGAAAACATGTTGTTGCTTCTTACTACACCAGGACTACTTATCACACAACACACAGTCAAAATGCCTCTCGGCCTCTCCCCTGCAGGTGTTCACCGCTGCTTAAGCGAGAGTAAACCTGCAGAAACAGCAGACGCCACCGCCTTCTGACCAGGAACAGTGACCCTGCTCACACAGTAATATTTGGGCAGCTGTTCAGAGTTCCCACAGTCAGACTGAACTGAGCAAACCTTTGTAATGACACAGTCTATTTTCTTAATCTGTCCGTATATTCATTTGTTAAATTTCCCATTTAAACATTTCTTTATTGCCTTAATGCCTTTGCCATTGTCAATAGTTATGACGGACAAGGCCTATAGAGTTACAGGTACAGCAGTGTATTGTCAGATATGTAATTAAATTCCCCTTTTCTTTAAAACATGCTCAGCCTACGCACAATAGCAAATCCACCAGAACCAATCAGTTGATATAAAGAAAATAAGCCAGTTATTCGGTACTTATTGTATCCATATTCAAAGATGTGGGCTGTTCTCCAGTGATAACAGATAGCGCTGGAATAATATTATCTCCCCCTTTTGTATTTGAATTTAAATGTATTTGAATCACAATGGAATGTACGATATGCCATCCCTAAAAGATATAAAGAACATTTCAAAACATTCGGATTTGTGTTTGTTAGCTGCGTCTAATTTATGCGCACGTCTCAATGAATGACTGAACTACTTTCTAAATGGCCGACGCTTCAATCCGTCCGTCACTCACTCTTGTATTTGCAATAACACATTTCTATCAATCACGTCACTTTTTTTTCTTCTCTCTCTCTCTCTTTAAAGTGCTTCAAATGCTTTCAGGCCAAACAATTGTGAATTTAATTAAGCTCATGTTATCATATTTCTTTTAATGTTGTCTTTTAATCCTCACGCTGTTTCCCTTGCAGCGGCAGCCCTCCGCTGTGGAGACTAATGATCAGTTCCCACAGAGAAAAAAAACTTACAACCCAAGGATTTCTCGCCAGTGTTGATATTAAATTACCAGCAACAATAATGATTATCAGGAGCTGATTTCTAAAAGGTGCTCCAAATGCTACAGTACAGTTAACAGATTACAGGCTAAATTTGACACTAAATACTGAACACCAACATGCCAACAAGTGGATGGATCGTTCTCTTTGGGCTGAGGACATGAGGGTCACTGGCCCTGTAGCGCCTACAGCAACCGTGTACAGTGTGTGTTTTATAGAGAGCTTCAAAATACACACTGTACGTCAGTCATCACCACCCCCGCGCAGGGCTACGACGAGAACACAACAGCAGTCCAAAGTCAGCTGCATGGTCAACACACTCTCACCCTCAACTCGTCAAGCACGGAGAAACATGGTCAGCGGCCTTAAAGGTGCTCTGTGTAACAATTTGAAACAATTTACATGTTTTAATCCCTTTTTTTTATCTGCCATGTTAAATGTTTCCATTGCCCGGACAAGCCTGTGGATGATTTAAGTAGTTTTTTGTGAAGGACGTGGGTCCATTTTCCGGCACGGTCCGCAGGATGTGACTTTGTGTACGTTCCTGAGTGCCTCGCCTCAGTGCCTCTCTCCACTGCGCTAACAGAGAGCAAAAGTAGCTAACGTTAGAGTTCAGGAAGTCCCACAGAGCCCCTTTAAGCTTCACAAACTGAGACGCATTTTCCATTTTCCCAACGACACTAAAACAAGACTACATAAGCAGCTCCAGCTATTGCAATACAGTGTCATTTATTTATTCATATATTTTTGAATTTGACAATGTTTTACGAGAAAGGAAAAGCTCGACATGTCTTTAAGAGCTCAAGGGTATCCACGATCCATGATGGTGAGTAACACTGAATAATAAAAGCTCCACAGGGCACCTTTAAGACACATTTGATGGTTGTTACCTTGGGCGTTTCTGCAGCTTTGTTGTTTAGTTTTTTTTCTCGCTCCCAAAACAAGATTTCTAAAATGACTAAGCAACCGTTCCTCAATACTGATGTGCTTTAAGCTCGGCCTTTGAAGGATCATTATTCAACTAAACATGGCCACAGTGTATCCACCGAAGGATTTTTGTTTTTTTGTTACATTGAGCCGACCATTTTACAGTCACGATGCGAGTGAGAAGCATCTTCCAACAAATGAGAAGTGTGAAAAAGTAAAAACCTTCAGGTCAGCATCGCAGCAAAGAAAGGCAGTTTTGATTCCATTTTTACAACATCCAAATAACCGCAAATAAAACCCCTATTGATGGTGTCACATGTGTTCCAAATGTGCCGTCATAAAATGTGGAGAAAAAAAAATTAGTTGCGGAGTCGACATTTAACCGACAGTAAAACTTCACAAATAAAATTCTGGGCAGGAAACAGCCGGCTATCTGTGAGGGAGTGAGGACAGCGTCTGCTTTCTAACCAGGTAGCCAGTTTTTTTATGAGCTCAATGCCTGAGTGAAAAATAGGAGAGGAAGGGAGGAGATAGAAAATACCAATACTTGGACGGACCGAAGGAATAAAATGAGAAAGAAGAGCAAAGAGAAGGAGGTACAGTGAACAAGAGAGACAGATAATGCCTTATCTCACGGCGGTCAAGGGTACTTGCACCACAAAGTCTGACACTGCAAATAATCCCAGCTGGTAACTCTTTAAAGTTTGAGCTCTTCACCACGAAACTGTATTATTCCCCTTCGATCTATTTTCCTTTATTTAAATAGACATTCTTAAAACTGACCTTGCAGTTTTTCGCTGCATGCTGTGTGATGAAATTGGAATTGATTTTATTGATCTGAGGTCCATATGCATCTGAGTTTCACTCAGCTGCTGTAACCAAAGACAGAGCTGCAGTTTCTCATTTAAACTGCAGAAGTTTTTGTGGGCAATGATGATAGTATAGATCTACTGATGAGGATGAGGCGTCCAATAATTGGAAAGTCCAACTTTACCATCGCACCAGCCTGATACGTATCGCTTTGGTCTCGCCAGAAATCGGTAGCGTCATGTGGGCTGTGCAGTTACTAATGTTGGTGGGATGGAGCATTTGACAACCTGTTCAGACTTTTCACTTTTGTGTGTTGTTTTTTTTAAGTTATTGCTTTAACATTAGCTTATTCAGTGACCATGACAAGTCCATCCACCACTGACCTGTGACGTCCACAACCTTACTTTCTGCCGTGCTACATTTAGGGCACACAACTTTTTGTTTGCCTCACAAGGAAATTGACAGCATCAATTGTTTGAACAACTGGCTCCAAACAACATGTTTACGCTCAAATGAAAAAGTCCACTAGTGGCTCCAGTAATTATGGCTCCTATGGCAAAGGAGGAAGGTGGTGTTATTACCGAGTGAAGTCTTCGTAGGGAGGTCGCGGTGGACAGATGGGTCAGCAAAACATCAGTTTATTATTGTAACTGTGCAGGAGAAGTATTTATGTTGGTGGACAATGGCATTAAAGGTAAATCTCGAGATTGATGAATAGTCCAATATGCAAGTAATTGCATATTTAACAGGCAGCACCACAGCCAACAACCCCAGTTTGGCACAGAAAATTAATTGGCAACTATTTTGATAATTGATTAATTTGTCAGATTAATTGATAGGCATAATCACAGTATTGTGACAAGGTTGCAATGTAAAGAAACGTTTAACTAAACCGCGGTTTTGGAGAAACATACTTAGTTCACATTTATTCTTCTGATTCAGTCGCGCCTAACATACTGTATGACACCAGACATGGATCTCCCATTTGAAGGACCCCGCAGAAGTTTTACACATAAAGAAATTAAATGAGGTTCACGTTTGCAATGTTCTATGCACGATGATTTATCCATCTGTAATGGGTCTAAAATTAATCAGGAGTGATGATAATCCCACTTAACCGAGGATTCATTCCTTATCTACTACAGCACTTGCAGCGTCTTCAGTTCAAATGAATTTGCAGCCCATGTTCTGCCCAGCTGTTCTTCTACATTATTAAGGAAAACTGAAGGAAAAAGAAAAAAATACTGAATGAGGAACAACTGAGTTTTAGGTCTGTAATTAAAGTGTGTTCTGCTCTGAAACCAGGGAGCAGCATGCCACTGATGTTCATAAGATCTGTAGGCACCACGTTTTCCACTGAGGATTCTCTGGGATGACAACCCCTCAGCTCAATCAAACAAGTGTGTGCTTTGTGTGTGGGTACTGTACCACAGAAGTGATGTAATGTTCTAAAATTAGAAATCCATTTTTTTTCTTTTATTAAAGTCAATATTCAAATTTTTATCATAGCCTTCACGCCTCACTACACCTTTGCTTTGCTGTCATCAGGAGTGTTTCACAAATCAATCTGTCTGTTCATCCGCCTGCATGCCCCTTCCCAAATCATTTGCATGTGCTCACACCCACACACTCACTTTTTTTTTTTTTTTCCCATCAGCAGTGAGATGCGAAGATCACTCGTAAGAGGCTCTCCGCGCCCCCTCATCCCTAATATCAGCCTGCTCTGTCTCCACTTGATACGAGTAGTCGGTGGCTGGCAGCGAGGAAATTCTCTCGGAGACTGGGGTGATGCCAGAGAAGCTTTGCGGCGGTTCAATTTTCAAGTTTTACCACATCAGCCCATTAGGTCATACATTTATTACTCATGACAGGCCAGGGAGGTGAGGAGAGATAAGAAGAGATCAGATTCCCAGAAGTTTGAATTTCTTCTGAGGGTAAAATAGACAGAATATACGTAGTAAGGAAAGGAAAACGCCAGCATGCTTCCCCTCCTGCCTGATACATTTTCCATGTCACCCTCTTGGGCTGAGCTGTGTGTGGTTCTTGTAAATCAAAGTCATCAGCCTCATAATCCCATGTTAAACCATTTGGACACGACACAAAAAGGGATGTGGTTCAGGTAAAGGGTAACAACTTAAACAGATAAGCCGGGGGAAAGATTGCAGTCATGACAAAATCACTGAGCCCTGAGGCTATTTTTTTCAGATTTCTTTGTTCGCCTGACCTTTTTGTGTAATAATGCTTGTATAACATAAACCCTATAACGCACAATCAAGTTATATACATCATTTTTTCAGGACAGTCTGGGCTATCAGAATAAATGCTGCAATGATGTCACAATAAGCGGATCCAATAAATAGTGCCAAAGTTTGTTAATGATGCAAATCATAGTCATATGTGACTATGTAGGCATCAGAGAGTTTTATAACATACATTCATTGATTTTTTTTTGGCCACTTGGGGGCAGTGCATCAAGCTGTAAACACAAGTCTGACATATTATCACCTTATAAATGCAATATGATGAATTTGTTAGCAAGCAGTTACGGAGCAACATCAGCTTTCATTTGGAGTCGTATGTATCTGTCCATTCACTCTGTTGTTAGCTCTAATTTAAGTAGCTAGTGCAGTGTTAGTTCAAAACATGTTTTTGCTGTTTGCTGTTCTTTCAAAATGTATCAACATTAAATGTGTTGCTTGTCCAAATTGCACTAAATTCGACACTGCACTTGTTTGGGTTCTCAGCAACAAACCCGTCAAGTGTGAAGCAGATCAGATGAACATTTTTCCGGATATGAGAATAACAGACAGACAGATAGAGCTTCCTTGTTTTGTAGTTCATCTTTAATCTTCTACTATGTTCACCTTCTGACCCCTTAGATATTGAAAAATAGTTACATGATCCATTGTTAATTTAGAAATACTGATTAGAGCCGCTTTAAGTTGTTGTTAAGATGTAGTTCCGATGCGTGGTGTTGGTATCTTGCGAGGCTGCAATAAAGGTGATGCACAGAGCTCATTATTTTTAATTAGCCCTAACTTTTACGTCCATCACAACTATCCTGTACCAAATACGCGTGTCAACAACTGTTTGATGCTACGAACACTTCCAGAGTTCAAATAGAAGCCTCTGTGTTTTGATGTAACAGACCATGTGCTCACTGTTTAGTGGAAGATATAATAAATCAAGATGATCAAACTGCAAAGGACCATTAAGAAAGTTCACTTTTCTGCGCAACTAAATTAATAATTCCGGTTTTTTGCTTTTAAATGAACAATGAAGGTGAAAAATCTAGGGTTTGTTCATTTATAATGTCATTATAAAATAAATCTAACGTCTACATTGCTGGTTCGACAGTGCAACCTCAGTAAGGAGGGCTCTGCTGTCGAATTCAAGCACCATTTATTTTAAAAAGATGATACGGAGTGATTCCCATAGGTTTTTTTTCCCCCCCTTGCAGCAGAGATGCGCTGAGGCTCACAGGTCGACTGTGATAAATGTTCAGCATTAGAGATTATAGAGCAGTCACTTTAATGATAAGTTGTGTTGCACCAAAAATTACTTTGGTCTATTTCCTGAGGCTCACCTTATTTATTAGCAAGTACACGGGCAGCGTTAAAAACAGCCAGCTGATCGCTGGTTTCACATCACTGCTTTTGTCCATCGAGTGACCTGTATCACACACACACACTACTGGTACCCTGATCTCAAGGTGGATCATCCTCACGGGTTGCTGGGTCAGGGCAGCAACATCCCATTTATGGTCGGCTCTTGTCTTGACGCGGGTCAAGGACTCAGTTGAAAAGGAACGATTACCACAGAGAGTAGCCTGTGGGAGTATATACAGAAGAGGCTCACATTGATCCGTCTGCAAAGAACCATTGAAGTCCACTTTTTCCTCTTCGTTATATGGAAATTAAGGCTGAGTTTTGTACACTTGACATCAGGATGAATCCAGTTTGGATTTGTGGTTTGACTCTGCCATCTTTATAAAAAAAAACAAAAAAACAATAAAGCTGAAGAACTTCCTTTGTTTTTCGCAGGCATGCAATTTCAAAAGACTTTCTGCAGCACCTCTGAGATTGGATTTATCAACAGGACACAACACATGGTGAATAACGGCATTTTGATGAGTGTTTTGCCTGTTTGAATTCGTCCTCCATCACGACATATGAAACTGTATTATGGGGGCAGATGGCTTCCAGTGGAGGCAGTTCTTAAATCACCCATTTGATGTGCCAGTTAGGAGCCGCAACAGTCCCGAATGTTATTGGAGGCAGAGGGGAAATGTAAAGGACTCATTAGGTTTAAATCCAGGCAGGCAGCAAGGGAGGGAAGATGAGGAAAAGGAGATGTCGACTTTACAGTTTGCCTATGACGGGGGAAAAAAATGATCCAAGAGGGAGTCTTAGTGGAGAAGGAGGCAGGCAAACTTCCTAGGGGGAGAGCAAAATGATTATGGTAAATGATAGACAGCTGCAGGGGTTGGATGAGCTGCGATGATAAACGATACATAATCTGAGGCACATGAAAATCATGGCTCCGCTTGATTGACAGATAGGCCAATTGGTGGCCGACGAGTGGGGAAGGCAGGCTACAAGTCAAGACTGAGTCGGAGTCCATCATTCCAGCTCCCGATTTATTTGTCAGAGATAAATCTGTGTGCTCAGTATGACAGACGGAGTGGGCTGTGTGCAGCACGCAGGATGGACAGAGACGGAGTGCACTAACTCTTTAATGTTCACACGGGAGTCTAGTTCAAAGGTCCGACTGGGATGAATTATAACACGGCCATCTTTAGTGGCCTGTGGTTACTTAATCAGTGAGGTGCGTCTCGCAAAGTGCTTTGAGACACACATCGTAAAGTCAGTTCAGAAAGTTCAGAATAAACACAGACCTCTGCTGGCGATGGAGCTCCTCTTTATTACATTTAGTGTGAGTGTGAGTGTTATTACAGAGAATGAAAAACACTAAACATTTTACAGTTTAGCGATTAATGGAAGCACTTCAGGGCTGATGTGCTGGATAAAGCCTTTATTAACAGAGTGGCTCTAAATGTTTTTCATACTAAACTGACTTGCCTCACACAAAGCGTGTGAATGGAGGGGGCTCTTCACGTCCCGGTGTCAGCAGTGTCAGTTTTTCGAGCACTTCTTTTGAATTTTTCCGCTGTACTTAAAAATTTTATCTAATTTGTGATGTACTTGAGTAATCATTGCAGTGCAGCAATATAAGCTGCACACTTGCTGTATAAAGGGAACAACCGCTCGGTTAATAGTGGTATTATTGCAAGGCTGTTAGTGTGTCTGCTCGCTTTGTGCAGTTGATCTTACTTTGTCACCATGAGAGCTACAGAGGGAAAACAACAACATAATCTCACTTCATCTATCCCAACTACACTGAATTACTATTTATAGTCAGAGGCAACACTTTACTACTGTGGTACTGACATGATACTGAAATGTGTACTTAAAGGGCAACTCTACCAGTTTTATATGTGTTTACAGGTCTTAGCGAGTACAACTGCATATGTGAAAGTAAAATAAAGTCTTTTGTGGCTCCAAAAGGAAGCTGCATGTAATCTGATAAATCATCTCCAGTGATGTCGCTCTGTGGCCACGTTGCATTGTGGGTAATGTAGGCACCAGGTTTTGACAAGGAAGAAGAATGTGTGGAATAAAAAAAGGTGGCATCTCTGGTTCTGCTGCATCAGTTCTGATCATTTGTTTTAGGAGTGCAATGCTAAACCAGTGGACTGCTTTTCAAAACTGTTGCCTACATTACCCACAATGCAACACGGCCACTGTTTACGGACAGTTTTTAACAAATGATCAAAATTGAAACAGCAGAACCGGAGATGTCATCTTTTTTTATTCCACGCATTCTTCCTTATCAAAACATGGTGCCTACGGTACCCACAATGCAACTCAGCCACTGAGTGACATCATTGAAGGCAGTTTATCAGATTATATGCAGCTTCCTCTGAAGCCACAGAAGCCTTTATAGTACTTTTTCACATATGCAGTAGTTCTCCCCAAGACCTTTAAACACACTTTAATGTGTAAAATTGGTGGAGTTACCCTTTAAATCGTACAGCATCACTGCAGACAAGCAAATCCTGTTCGTCTTACTACAGACACTATTTTACATAGTAAGTAAACCAATTAAAGGAGGTTAAACTATGTAAAGAGTAAATACTTTATTATAACTACTTACTTACACTAAATGTGTTTTTCTTGTCCACTAGGTTCATGCAATTCATGTATTTGTACACAAACTGTCAGTGTATACCTTTAACCCTCCCTGGGTGTAGAAACAGCTGTGGTCACTGCTGTACAAACAAAACACGTTCATTCAGAGTCATTAATCAAGTGAAACCTGCAGTAGCGGGTATCATATATCATTCAACATAAACACTTCCTGGTTTGTTACTGAGCAACTCTCACAGGCCAGCGATCAGAGCTTGTATGAACATAATTTGACGTCATCATCATCACAATATTTGTGGTATCCGAACATTCAACAGACGTGGACTTTGTGTCGTGTTCGGATGTTCTGTGAGTAACATTTCAAACGGCAAAAGAGTCCATTGTACGGCTGATAAAGGAGAATCGGCTCGGTGAGTAATTGCCTCGCCTTCTCCAAACGTTCCTGCCCAAGAGGTGAGGCCTGATTCTTATCAGAGAAGAGAGGAAACTCTAAAGCTGCACTTACGGCTGACTTGTACCGTTGTTCGATTCCTGTGGAAGGAGTAAATGAGCTGTGAAGGTGAGGCAAGAAAAGAGAGGGATTGACACCTTTCTACCATGGAAATGTGTTTACACTAAACCCTCCCCCGTTACATAAGTCAGCAGCTGGGCAGTATACACACAATACACACAGGAGCACACACACTTACACACACACACCTTCCCAGCAGATGGAGACTTCATTATTGGAGAAGAAATAGGCCCTTTGCTTAGAGCTAAGGCACAGCCGATTCTGACCACGGTGGACGACTGGCAGTCTATTACCAGCAGTAAATGAACTCCGTGCGCCATGTGATCTGCCCTTTGTGACAGTCTAGTGTAGTTTATAGATGTGATCAGAGGGATACTGAATTATTATTTCATAGTGTTGTTTTTGTTTCTGTTAGAAGAAAAACAATATGTGGGCCCTTTATAGAGACATCACACAACATTCTCTGCTCGCAGTGGTATTGTTTTTGGGTTTTTTTTTTTTAATCCCTGTGCTGTTTGAATATGGTTTTATGTGTGTGTGTGTGTGTGTGTGTGTGTGTTTTCTTATTTCCCTGTCGCTCTGCAGCTCTGTAGTGTTCAACTGACAGTCCCTCAGCAGGTGGAACAGCATGCTGCTCTGGGACTCTGCTCGGATGTTGCTAACCACAGATTTGTCCCAACAAGCAAAGAACAGCGAGGAAATAGATTGTTCACTCTGCATACTGGCGTACTGGTGGCTGCCAGCCTGCGACCACAGAGACCACATTTCATTACAGCCATACTGCTTCTTTTTGCGGTGCCTCAGCGGAGCCAAACACAGATACAAATATATGATATTGTTTTGATGCACAGAAGACATATAACACCTTGTAGGAATTATAAAGAGACACGAGTGTAGCTCAGGAATGCAGTGTAAAACAGATGTTGTTAATTAAAGGTCTTGTGTTAACTGTCAGGAATGAATTAACTGCTAGATAATATCTGAGAGGCTTGTATCGCGCTATGCTAACAGGGGAGCATCGGTGTGATAAAATCTGTGATAAAAATTAACATATGTGAGATTTAATTAGGGCAATTAAGGTAGAGTACAATATGGAAGAGGAGTGCAAAGTAAGGTTTCATGTTCATTTCCTCTACCTTCCAGTGAGTAATAAAAACGCAGATAAACAAATAACAGGAGGTGCTGGTGAGACTGAGACAACATCTCAGCTCCAAATTCTTCACGTTCATCGAGCATATATCAATATTCCTCACATGCTCTGCAACTGTTCCCACCTTTCCGCCCTTTGCATGTTCCGATACGTTCCAGCCTCCTCCGTGACCCCGCACAGGAAACATCGGGTGAAGAACATTAACAAGTGAGTAATGTTATGTACATGGAATCACTCAATTACACTCACGGCACGGCCAGGCCAGGTGAGGCAAGTTTATCTATGTCGCAAGAACATTTCATGCAGGCATTTCAAACGATGGATGTGAATTCAATGGATATGAAAAGTTAGGGCTTGTCCTTCTATCTTTTAGAAGTTTGTACCAGCTCTATGGCGCATGCTCCTCTGTGTTTAGTTTAGACTCAGGCAACTGTTAGTATAGCAGACCTGAAATGTACGAGACAGCCAGAGAGGGAGGTGAGGAGCCAATGCAGAGACTTAGCAGTAGGTGTGATCTGTTTAGTTTTTTTTTTCCTTTGTAAGGATCCTTGCAGCAGCTTTCTAAATGAGATGAGTCGCTTCAGGGAGACCTGAGAAAAGACTGTTGAGCGTACTGGAAATAAAAACTTTCCCTGAGTCAGGCCTGGATATAAGTTCTCTGATTCATACTATGTTTTAAAGATGAACATCAGCCCAGTCGCCAGGACAAAATGTTGGCAGGTAATGTTTCTGCAAACCACTGATTTTTTCACATTTGTATGTGTCGTGGGCTACCACAGCAACATTTCTACAAAACGTGTCATATCACAGTCACATTAAATGTTTATGACCTGACTTTTGTGTCGTGAGGTGGAGAGGATGGTGGTGCAGTGACCGAAGTTCAAGACTGCCTTTCAGCATTCGTAAGTGTGAAACCATTGGATATTTTTGACAAGGGAAACCCTGGGACAGTTCTCAGCCGTGTTTGTCGCGACAAAAGCGGACATTTTTGACAGGAAGCCCAGACATCTCCAGCCATGTTTGTGCCGACAAAACTGGATGTTTTTTTGTGAGACCTCGGGACATCTTCAGCTGTGTTTGTGGCAGCCAAATCATGCATTTAAAGCCAAAACATGTTTTCTTAACCCTAACCTAGTGTGTTGTTGTGCCGAAACCTAACCAGAACATAAGCACAATGTTGTCACAACATAAAATTGAAAGAAATGTAAAGTTGCAAGATAAATAAATGTAAAGTTTCAATATAACCGTGGTTTGCATGATCGGGTTGAGATGATAGTGCTAAATGTTCATGGCTACATCAAATCAGGTCAGGTTTTCTCCTTTTCTACCAACAGTTATCTCAGTTTTATCTTGATGTAGCTCATGAAAGTGTAAACACATTCTGTCAGTAATCTGCTCGATTTACTTGTGGGAATAATCTATGGAGATGTAATTTCATGGTACAACGGAAGCATTTGTAAATAGAAGAGGCCTCGGGGAACACTGCAAGCGTTGTTGGTTGCAATAGATACATAGTTTTAAATGAAACTGCTCTTCGATGTAAACATATACTGTACAGATGCGTTCACAAACAGCTCGTGTAAATGGGTTTGTATGTCTTTTTGAGTGTGAAGTGTCTGTGAGGAGCCCACAGGTCTTTGGGTCAATCTGTTGACCAAAACGTTTCTCTCTCTCTCTCTCTCCCTCTCTCTCTCTCTTAGATCAGCAGTGAACCACAGGAGAGTGAAATGTTAACGTACCTGTAAAACAGGCTGGAATACAGATGTGACATTTACAGATTACATCTAAAAGACAGTCTTGCCCTTGTGCATTAGAGTGAGGTTAATCAGTGACAATGACGTCTGCATTTTTCTGCCTCATTCACTCTTTTCTAGCCCTCAATGACCAGTCATGGCAATAACTCTCATCTATCTACCCCTGATGTGTTTTAACATCATATTGCCAGAGTAATAGAGTCTTACTAAAAATAATTCCCCTGTGATAAAATAGAAACCTGAGTTTCACTGTCTGATCAACAGATGGATGGATGGATGGATGGATGGATGGATGGATGGATGAGAACTGATATTGTTATCTCATGGAGAGATGGGCATCATTTACAGTGACTTTCTGAAACTGAGTCACGTTGAAAAAAAAAAGTAATACCGTTAGTGCGTGTGTATACGTGTGTGTGTGTGTGTGTGTGTGTGTCCGGTGTGTGTGGGTGTGAGTGTGTGGAAGGCTGTTGCCCCATGAGTACCATTGTATCTCAACAAACCTCCTTTCTCTTCTTCAGAGGCAAACAAGTGATTATGCAGCTAACTAAGCTTACAGGCCGGATGAAGAGGAGTCTCGGAGGATGTGTGTCTCACCACACGGAGCAAAGCTTTGTGGTTTCAACACAAACACACACCACACAAACGCGAGAGGGCTTTCCGTATAATAAAACAACCTACCAACTATGAGGGAGACGGCCACACACATTTCTCTGATCTCATTATTTTTGAAAAGATACGCTGACACATTTCTTAATAAGATTGAGAGGTTTTTAATCCAACACCTCAATACTTGATACCCACTCGAGCTACATTTTCATTTAACAGTATTTATGCTTGAGTTGAGCGTATCATGGGTAGATATTAAAAAAAAGCTGACTGATACATCTCATCCAAATATTTCCAGAGTGGATCCATGCAGCATTTAGGAGTCGCGGCTTTGAATTTCTTTTGGTGAATACAAGATTACGCCTGCGTGTGTGTGTGTTTTTTGTCTTATGCTTCACACTAACTAGTGCAATGTGGATGCTGTGTGTTTAATGGTCCATTGGAAGTGCAGATGCAGAGAGGTCAGCGGCGATGCCCTCCGATTGTTATTCCCCCTCTTTTGCATGCACGTGCGCGACAAGCCACGCCAGCTGCTGTCTGCCACTTTCACGACTGCTCCTGGAATTGTGTGTGTGCGTGATGCGTTTGTAGCTCCACATCACAGATTTTTAGCTCAATATTATAAAATTCATAGATTCACATCCCCCATGAGAGTTGTTTGGATCTTGGGTGGGATAAATCTCCTCATCCTAATTGGCCACTTTACAAAAGGAAATGAGGTAGTTTTGAGAATTGCTGGCAGAAGTAGCAGTGTAAACAACTTCAGCAAATCCACTGCTTGTTTATCACACAGCAATATTGACTCTCGCCTCATAGTTTCCATGTCTTATTTGTTCCCCAGATTTTCAGCTCTAAATATGTAACATTTTATCGTACTAATAATACAAACAACTAATCATTCTGGGTGTTACGAGGCAGCTGGTCCGCTCTAGGATTGAATTGGACATCAAGCCACACTTGTGTATCTCCACACTGTCGACGGCAGCTCACATGTTCGGACTGTCCTTTGATGTTGTGCCTTACAGCTGTGAGTTATGATCACCATGGTTCAACTAGCAGCTTTCTGATACCCTGATACTTACTTCCTGTGAACTTTGAATGAATATTTTGTACCTTGGGTGAGAAATTTAACTATTAAGTGTGTATGCCTCCTTTGGAGACAAGATGGAAGAAGACAGTGTCTGGGGTCCCCTCTCTTTAATAAAATAATTCTACTAAAATTGTAGTACTGTCAGCCTCGTCCAGCTTTTAATGCCAAGAATCATCTCCTCATCTTTTATATCAGACTGACAGCTCCGCCAAGGCAGTGTGAGGAATTAAGCTGGCAATATTTCATAGTCTTCTTATTGGCAAAAAATTACATTAAAGGAAGCCAGAGCCAACAATACATTGATCTGACCAACTGGGCTTGTCTGTGAAGCCAAGGCTTGTATATTAGCTCAAAGGCAGCTTATTTCTCTGTTGCCACTGTTGTCCAGAAACTTAAAAACACATCAGTGAACCACAGTGTTGACTGAGTGAAATGTTCCTAAAGTCCAATAAAAAAAAGGGAACTGTAGTTTATTTGGACTCAATGAGAGCTTCCCGATTAATTCAATAATAACT
Source organism: Pagrus major (assembly GCF_040436345.1). NCBI lineage: Eukaryota > Metazoa > Chordata > Actinopteri > Spariformes > Sparidae > Pagrus > Pagrus major. The sequence continues at coordinate 10,864,166 of NC_133215.1, forward strand.
GGTTTGTCTTCATCCACAGCTGAATATCGCCCCCCACAAATTTACAATCTCCTCCTTTTTAGTTTCACTTACGAACCCAAGAATCCAGAGATATTATTGAAGGAATAGTCCAAGATATGATCCAAATATGATTTGATTTTACACCATCTATCTATCTATCTATCTATCTATCTATCTATCTATCTATCTATCTATCTATCTATCTATCTATCTATCTATCTATCTATCTATGTGGGGTTTATGTCATCTCAGATACTGTAGATAGATATACAGTATGTAAGCTCGGGATATACATCAGAAATGGTCAAAATCTCAGAGATATCCAATTATAATATATCAGGATTCTGGCTATTTCCATGCAGAGGCTTTCTGAACAGTGAAACTACATAGTTTTTGAAAGTTTTACATCCTCAGTGGCAGCCAATGGGCTTGGGGCTGATTGCCATAGACAGAGCACATAACAGTGTTCTTGCACAAATAACCCATGATGGTCTAAACTTTATTTTGTGTGCAAATCTGAACCAGATGCAGATTGAGAACAATTTCTCTCACCACTGTGATGCATTCAGGGGATGGTTCACCCTCGGCAGAGGTATGCAGTGTTTTCTACCATTGATTTGTGTTCATAGTTTCAAGTGTATGTATTTTATCCCAAAAATAGACAATGAAGGACTGGCAAAGCTGGATGTTGATTGTGACTTCAAATCCCACAACATCCATTAATCAGACAGGGACTCTTCAGGCATACTTAGCATCAACTTGCGATCAATACTCTGTCCTTGCTCCACACTTGGAAGTTGAATGTTATTCTCTCAGTCACCACTTCTTTCCACATTCCCCATCATCCTCTGCCACCACCGTCACAAACTTACACTCTGGTTCCCTCCCTTCAGGCATAAAGCACCGGGGCTAATTTGCTCTGTCTGCACGGCGCTTTGAGATCAAACCTATCAGGCTACATTGTGAAAAAATGGCCCGAGGCGAAATCCAGGTCTGGAATGAGGCAAGAAGCTAGAACGCCTGTGTCGATGATAGTATAACTGTGGGATATACAAGATAACAGTGATCACATACACATGTAGGTGGCCATGAGCAGCGCTCTTACAGCTGTAATCAAGTGCAGTGGGGTGTAACATCACTGCCCTCACCATACCGTAGTGTAATTCACTTTTTATGTGGGAGTTACCAATGGCCAGTGCTCCATTTTCTGTCATATAGCTTTGAGCGTCTGAATGGTCTGCACACACACACACACACCTATACAAATGAAGACATCACACATACATACTGAACAGCTGTCTTACAGTTTCACACTCCCTCCAGGCTTGTAGATGATGAATGTGAGCAGAATGTAACCTTATTTAGAAAGCACATAACATTCTCTAGATGGGAAACGCTGACATTTTCACTATCCTAACTCCAGTCTTTTAATGTTTTTGAATGTGATGTCAGCTTCGCTTTGAAGGCGCATTACAAACCCTGCAGAAAACAAAATCTGCGTGGTTTTTTTTACATATTTTGTGAGAAGCTCAGCTCTATCTGTCTGTTTGAGGAGTACTCTTCTATCGACCTTCCTCTATCCTTTCATCTCTCACACCCTATTTCACTATGAGTTCTCATTTCCATAACTAAGGAGGATACAATTAAAACCTCATACCATATCGAAGGAAACGCACGCGTTAATGAGATGTTTTATGACTTGTGCGCGAGGAGGTTGACAGATGAGACGCTCTGAAATGGTTCTCCGAAAGATGAATGATGGTGGATTTTTACTCGTTATGTTTGTCAGTCACACTGAAGTGAAACCCTTCCCTTATTCTCAAAATGACATGCGTGAAGTCAGTTTTCATCAGGCTGTACAGCACGTATGTACAGATCACACAGGTAATTGAGTGTTCACTAAGCCTCAGCTCCTCTTAGTAACTGTTCCTATGTCTGTGAAGCTTTTCATTCTATAATGGTACATAATAGTTTATAATGATATGATGACAGTGCCACATTTACAGTTTATCAGAATTAGCTATGAAGAAAATTCCTTGCACTTTTTGAAGCAGTGGTTCAGGTTTACTCATTTCTACCTGGCAACTGTTCAGCTGTAGCTGGCTTACTATGGTAATGGAGATGGTTGAAACGCTGTCTCCTGCTGACTTGTTTTAAAACAAGAATCCATTAAAAAGGGTCTTAAATGTGCACTCAACAGCCACATACTTGTCATAATGATAATGATAATAATGTCATGCTAAAAAGACTGAGGCTTGAGCTCTGTGTGCACGGCAAACATCAGCATGAACACATGGAAATAAAAGGAGCAGCATTGTTCTTGCGTTGCGGAGTGGATTGGACCAGCGAACACAGTGAATGTGCCAGTCTTAACATATGAAACTGAGGTTTAGTAAGATTGAAAAACCCAGCAAGTCTCTATCCCTTCAGGACTGCCCTGTGGCTCTTGTTGAACAGCAGGGAAATATGCATTAGCGGCTAGCTTGCTAAGTTCCACAAGCTCTCTCGTCTGTTTTATTCTGATAAATACGTAAATAAACCCCTCTGTTAAATGCTACAGTCATAAAAACACAAGCAAAATAGCTGTCCCGAACATACTTCTGTCCGATAAGGCTACCTGGCAGGACAGTTACTCCTTAATGCTGTAGGTGTGTGCTTTGTGCTTCTGAGTTGGCTGGCTGTTGAACAACAGGCGTAGCACCTCATTGTCATAGCTAACCATATCCAATTAGTGTTACCTCATCTCCCACATGTAATAAAGAAACCTATTGTTAGCACACACCGCTGTCAAGCTAGCATGTTAGCACTGGAAAACTTTGACCACACTTTCTAGTTTACGATTACAAAGCTACGATTGGACAATTGCTGCTCAGGGGAGGGGCTTAGTGAGGCGGCAATTAATGACAGAATATAAAACCTATATTAATGCATGAGTCACATTTTATTTTAGATTTCTAAATTATAATAATTTGTGTCACAACTAATACAGTTCTACTAATAGACTAAGAAGTATGTTTAATACTGCACACTGTTGTACAAGCAGTGCCTCTCTATATCTAAGGCACATACTTTAATGTTAACTAACGAGCCAAGTGAGTTGGTGTCACTGTATTCTCCATAGGATAGATTAAAGCGGCTGATCAAGGGATCTGGAGAGCAGAGATCACATTAGAATGAATTGTAAATTAATTAGGTCTATTTGTCATTGCCACGAATGTGCTGTGGGCCTGCACAGAATCTGTACTTGTTGATTCTGGTAGCTGCAGCTGTGGGGGTATCAGATTTCCCCGGAGTGTCCGTGAGGCGCAGGCGGGCTGAGAAAAGAGTGAGCGTCTGGCGGCTGAGGTGCAGACAGACACGGCCCGCTGACCTTTGAGCCAGTTGCCGATCCTGCGGTTGGTGGCATGAGAGTAAATAATGGTGACGCGCCTGTCACCTCAGGGTACAACTGCTCGGAAGTTCGCGGGGGGAGGAAGCTGTCATAAAGTCACCAGGGGCCAGATTGGGTGGTCCTCTGACTCAACTGAGGGGCATTTCCATTTAGCTGTAGAGGAAGCTTAATGGGACTAAATGCACCGGCAGGAAAAAGAGCAATTTTGACATATCTTTCATCAATAAACATAGCTACTGAGGCATTAGCAAACAGAGTGGCTGTTTAAAGCGCAGCGGACACCAGGGACCGTAAATTACACATGTTCTGGTTCTTGTTTTGGTCATAATTTGAAGCTTAATAAATCAGTATATTCTATATTAACATTGAATCAAATGTGTAATATGAAAGAGGTTACTCATAATGATGAACCCACAGATTAAACATCACTCAACTTGTTTTGTTTTTTTTTTGCCTCTTTAAGCTCCCAGTGTTCTCATCAAAACCTTTTCCAGCAGCAGCAGGCGGGCTCTGATAAAAATGACTCCGACCAGCCAAACCAAGGCGCAGGCAAATGAAAACTGGCAACTAGCTGGTTGAGAAAGCTGAATGTCTGAGCAATCTCATTAGTCTTAGGTACCATTATACAAATATAAAGATTTATCCTCTATATCACCATTATTTCTGCATTGCGTGCAGTTCATATCACTGCATCTGCAAGACCACCATAGCTGATAAAGGTGGCCACAGAGGAAGACACTAAAAATAGCGGATATTGCACTCTGGCCTACAAAGATAAATGCCTTATTCTAATTCAACAAAATCAATTCAGTTCATTTGTCTCCTTCCACTGGCAGAACAGTCCCAGCACCAACATGCTACTTAGCAACTTCAGTGATCAATAAAAAATAAAAGGCTGACAGAGATTTATGTTGGAAGCACCATCTTAAGAATAAATGAGTTGGAGGGGAAGAGGAAGTATGTGCCTTTTGTTCACAGAGTGTGGTCAATACACGGGAAATGTATAGGTTGCCGGTGACAATGTAATTGTATTGTGGCAATTCTCGACTGCGAGCTCACAGCACCAATTTTTCTTGTCTCGGTGGAAATAGAAAGTTGTAATTCCAGATTGTTATCGTCGATATGGTTGAATTGGAGACCCTAATTGTTCGATTTCCATCAGACTCTGTAGATAACACCCAGACACCATTTAGCTGATGTGATCTTGATAAAACTTGACAAGAAAATACAGTTGTGGAGATAAACAGTTTGTGTTAAAAAAAAAAAAAAAAAAAACACATTACAGATCATCAAGATTTAGCATTGCTATTCATTTAGTGGCCGGTGGGCTACTACTGCATATTACTGATGGAAGAGCCGATGACCTCACCTTTACGGGTTACTATTACTTCTTATAATGGGGACCAGTGGACCAGCTGACAGATAAATGGATAGAGATCTAATGGGAAAAATGGTTTCAGGACATTTTCGCATTAGTAGGCTATAAACACTAAAGAATGCTTTCTGTGATATACTGAACAGAAGAGTTGTCTCACTATCAAACAAAAAATTAAATATACAACAGATTTTGAGAAATGAAATGTTATGTATGACTAATTTATTATATATCTATGTTTTACCAAAGTACTTAAAAACAGTTGAAGTGGTTTTTTTCATGAATAATCTGTAAATTATCCTAATGGAACCATGATCTGTGAGAGGTTAATAGCACCATTGCACTAAATATTGAATAAATTGTTGGTAATGAGGTACAAACAATGTCAATAAGGACGTTTTGATGATTAAACATGAGCCGGATCAGACTGACACACAAACATTTTTGCCGTAACAGGATAACAGGAGGGTTCATTGTTGGTAACGGACTCCGCCATTCCTGTGCTGGATTTGAATTACCTATCTGCGCACAAGGGATTCACAGGAAAACGTGCAAAGTGTTCAAAGTGACAATGTACGTCAATCAAAAATGTATCTACGAAACAAAACAACAAGGTCATTTTTGGGATTTCTTGACAAGAGATCTGTTTTAACTATTGGCAAAAAAAAGAATAAAAATGATTCACTGATCTCTGAAACACTGGCTACACTATAAAAAAAGGCACACTAGTTGTATTTCTGAAGAAGTAGCTGCACAATGACCCTTTGCTGTCGTATTAAACCACACGTACTGTCACCACAGATGTCACGAAATAAACCAGGACTGAAATCGTAAAGTGGATCTTCAGACATCATCTGTTTACAGGTCACGGTAGTACTACTGCATATCTGAACAAAAATAAAAATAAAAAAGCCTCTATAAAGCCTTTAGAGGCTCCAAGGGGAGCTCTGCAAAGTCTGATTTTCAAACCACAAGTTTAAAAACAAAAAAATCTGCAGGTGTGGAGTTGGAAGAATTCTGTCTGCTCCCCATTTCAATAAATACATTTTATTAAGTAGCCATCAAAATGGTCCCTAAAGCACGCTATGGTCAGCATTTGAATGTGTTATTCTCAGAGGGAACCTGAATTAAAGAACATAATAACATATGGCCAAGCATAATGCTGCAGAGGCATTACCCTCCCCTTGACTTGTGGGTCACAACATCAGCATCTGTGAAGAGAATAAATGTATAAATATGAATTTGGTTTATGTCTTACCATGAACCCACAAGCCTCGGTCATGTGCTCATGGCCCTTTAATGACATGCCTTGATGCCCGAGCCCCGGCCATTCGAACACTGAAAAAAGACTAAGGGCATAAACATGCCAGAGATTTTAAAAGGCTGAAGATTGGACTGCGTGTCTCACTAGCCAAGGGCAATTTCAGGGTGGAACTAAATGAATGATGATGATAATAACGTCTCAGGTTACCCCTGCAGTTCTGTGAAATATTTCTGTCCTATCTAATGTATTTTTGATTCTCCAGTATAAGTGATGTCCAAAGGCTCTCCAGTCACTGGTGCCCAGTTTGCTGCATATTGTTAGCCGGGGATGAAATAAAAGGATGAAATATTCACTTCAATTTCACCAACTTTGCAAAGGCAATGACATTTTCATGACTTCTTTACTGCTTATGATAAAATAGTTATATTATTCTTTATCAATATTTTAACTTCCATCCTGATGGCTTTCATGCTTCTCGCAAAAAGATACAGATTTACGAACTGCACACATTATTGCAAGGATATTATTCTTTTAAACTGAGCACTCGGACATTAGCATACGGTGAACTAATGACCATGTGGATGAAATAAAACCCATTCATTAAATCTGACAATTTCATAACATATAACTGCAATGACTCAGTGCTGCTCTACTTTACATTCTCTACATTATCCCGATTTAAAGACAACTTCTTGTCTCCCCTCCTCATGGTCCGGATCTCTTCAGTTTGTCTTCAATCCCACAGGAGTTGGGAGATAACGCGGTCTGATCAAAGAATTTGAATGAATCATTCTGTAGTCTGTGGGCCTTTAGCCTCGGGGAGAGTCACAGCCTGATTGGATTTTCCACTTTCAGGAGCAATCCTCTGTAATGTCACTGACACCTCACTAAAGCAACACTGTCATAGTCTGTTATCTGGTTCAATATTCTCCTATTGGCATTTTCCTGTCGGTGAAGAGTGGGGGCATACCAAGAAAATGAGACAAGTGAGGGGAATATTCCCTTGTTATTACCAGCCAGCAGGAAACAGAGGGAAAAAATGGTGATTTGTTCCACTGACACAAATACGAAGCGGCCTTTCACTGCGGGGAGTCGACTGTAACAGCATTTTGATACAGGTAGCTTTCCAGAGGAGCATATCAAGCTGTTAGATCCACAAGTACAACAGCACTTCATCAATTATGTGCAGAGAATAAACATGCAGGCTTATTGAATCTCATGGGAACACTCTGTCTGTTCAGTTAGCTTGTGTGCTTGTATATATATATATCAGGGTATAATAGCACACTGTGTGCATTGTGTTTATTTATGCAAGAACTTAAAGCATAAAATCTCCAAAGGAAATGTTGACAAAGAGAACTCTTTTAGTGGAAAATGGACTATACTGGCTTTTTGTGACTCAAAAAGAAAGAGGGTATAAAAATTGTCCAATTTTCCCCTCTTGCATTTATTCACCTGAAAATGCTGCAAGCTTAAAATAGTAGATGAAAGCTCTTCTGGAGATTATTCACGGCAGTCTGTCAGTTGTACTTATGTTCATTTTCCCTCTCAGTTGGATTTCTCCCTCATCATAATATATGAATATCGGATCCCCTCTGAAAATATTGAATTGATGTACCTCCAAATCAAAATCTCACGCCTTTCTTGCCTATTTTTTTCTCATTTTTGTGTTTCCCTTCTTCTAGTGTGATGTGAGTTTGACATTTCCCCCGTGAACATCACCTAAGTTTGACCAGGAAGCTCAGAACTACGACAGCTTTTACATTTTATACCCCTAATAAAGTAAAACAGTAGAAATATGGCTAACACAGTGCACTGCACCCAGCATACAGTACCGCCCTAATGTTAGTTACCTTGTGTTAGCAACGTTATCGAGCATTAGCAACATTATTGTTTCCTATCTAGCGTTACCGCTTGAGAGGGAAAATGATTCGAATAACAGCGGTGTTGTGACGCTGAAGTCAACAAACAGCACCTACATCAGAGTGCTGTTTGATGACTTCAGCTCTTATGCAGACGACACCATCATCGTCGGCCGCAATGCAGACAACGACGAGAGTTCATATTGGGAGGAAATCGAGTGGTGCACAGAGACCAATCTACTGCTCAACTTCAGCAAAGCCAAGGGGCAAAGACACCCACCTCCGTGTACCTCAGTGGAGCTGAGGTGGAGCAGGTGATTTAAAATTTTACATTATCGCCCACCAACACGTGCAGCAGAAGAGACGAGACAATGGAGAGAAATTAGCAAACCTGAGTTCACTGAGGGAGGGATGAATACATTTATATCTCTCTTTTTGTTCCATAATTTATTCCACCTGAACCACATTCCAACCACGAGAGCACAGTTGGATAGATGTAGGTACCATATGTAATAATATATAACATGCTACAAGGCTTGGTGAATTAAAAATGAGATATGAGCCAGGCTGTCTCTGATATGATGGATGTGATGAAAGCTGTCTTAAATTATTATAGTTATTTTGTCAAATGTCAACTTTTTGAATATGAAAGAAAATTATTTTACTATCTAGAGGTACATTTAACTCAAAAGTTATTCAGTTATTCAATATGCATTCTTACTTGATTATAGTTTTTCAAGGGATAGGCCCAATACAATGCAGATATTTAGTCTCAGATTCTCAACTAATCCATCTGCTTGCTATTAAACATCTATATCGCCAAGATATTCAGTTTCAACTAGCTGACTTCTTTTTTTTCGCCTCCGTCTGTACATCAGCCTCTTGACATCACACAAACCAGCCTCGTTCCTGGCAATTTCAAGAAATGAGCACAATTTCGTAAAAAATGATAAGCTTCTCTGTGCAAGAAAAATGAGAGAATTATATTTTTGCAGTCCCGTCAGGATTATATGGCAGCAATGCACCTAGAATAAGGCAGTAGATTGACACTGAAATAGAGTGGTGGAAAGGGAAGCTGCAGAGGTCAGGGTGATGGATGGTTTATATAAGCTTGCAGTTCCTTGTGAGTGAAGCTTTTGTTTTTAGAAAAAAAACCTTTGCATACTGAGTTGCTTTAGCTCATAACACAGGTGAAATACTTCATATACTTCATGTGTAGGACATGAGATTCATCTTTACACGCCCTCACCCACATGACATGTTTTACATTTCAGTGTTTGTGCTCATTTCTCCAACTCGTGTCTCGTTGTACTGACAGTGCTGCCGGTGGACTCTGGGAAACTGCCACAGCGCGGAACAGCCTGTTCCCAGGTGCAGTCATATCAAGGCTTGCACAGGACAGTGATGTTTGAACACCCTAATCCTCAGCCTTCATTCTTCCCAAACTTCAATCGCCGCCGCTGTTGCCACTTCCCCCCACAACAACTACCTCTGTAATGTTTTGCACACAAACCCCAAAGAGGGCCCGGTCTGCAGGAGACATTCGTTAGACCTTCAAAGGGGAGCCAAACCTGCTTGATGATAAAACACTGTTTCGACCCATCTCTTTGAAGAGTGCTACAATACATGAACTGTACCAAAAAGCCGGAGCACACATGCGCTGTACAAACTCTCCTGTCCAAACACACATGGGCATACATACAAAATGACACAGGGAAAAGATGGATAGCGGGAGCGAGTATAGTCTATTTTGCAGCAGCCTTCAGATCAATCCAAAAAGGAAAGGGCAGGGTTCTCGCCCTATCAGTATAACAGAGTCTGTTGACCTTTTTAAATGAGTGAAAGATACGCTAAGGTAAAGCAAACAGTGGTTTGTTTGCAGCATCATGGCAAGCTGTATTGATCCCTGTTCTGGGAAAAGGTCGCGCACTTGAGAGGTGATTGTTATTAGATAAGCAAAAAAATAGACTGTGAACTTTTCAGTTTTGCCGGCGCGAAGGCTGACAATGACATTTAATTGCATTAGCTCAGTATTATTTCAGCACCGGAAGTTTATTTCCATTAAATGCACATCGGAGTGTTACGTACAGCTCGACATGGGTCGAACATCTGCGCTGAGTCAGCAGCGGAGTAGTGTGTGTGTGTGTGTGTGTGTGGCAGGTCATTAGCTAACGACGGCCAGTCTAATGTCTGTTAAATAGCTAATAACTGCAGTCTGAGGGAAGGCAGCCAGAAAAGAGATGAATGGACTTTCAGCCGTCTCACACTGGTGCATTAAAAGGGGAAAATGAACTGGGCCCTATATTTAAGTGTGTAAAAGATTCATACTAACAAAAAGTTTTTGGAATCGGTCCAGTAGATCGCCTCAGCTGGGAGCCGCAATACAGCTGCGACGGTTGCAATTTAATCCTTTTGGGCAACTCCAACAGTCAAAGTTACATCCACTAAAAGTGCTTGTTTTTATGAATCATTTACACTTTGAACCATGTAAATAGGGTTTAAAAATTGCAGAATTCCCCTTTAATGTCTACAGCCCTTTGTAGTCCTTTAGGCGATCAGGTAGGGAGATATAAAGTTAATAATTCATTTGCCCGTCTGTCTGTCTGCTTCTCCTTTTCTTTTTGTCTTTTTACTTTTGGATCTGGAGCTCAAACATAAATAATTCAAGACTACCAAATTGTTATTGGCATATAAACAAACCCCCTGCTCTAATATATTTTCTCTACAGGGGGCACCCCTCAGGTGCTGTTGCTTCTCTGCATAAAAATGTCACGGTGAGCCGATCACAAATTTAATATGCATCAAATTAACCAATGCAGGACACCAACACATGGAGACACATTTGGATTTAATCTGATTTGGCTATTAATTTCGGCTCCTAATAGCTGATTTAACGTTTATGAAATGTATTGTTTAATAAGGGCATATTAAGGGGAACAAACTGAGGTGTGCTCGCTATGATTGGCAGGCGTCTCAGGCTGTCACTCTCGACAGCTGCTTGTTGCTTACTCGTCCCCGTTTGCGAGTTTACAATCGTCGACTGCCGACATGACAGCGAACAAATCAAACCCAACTCCAGACTTCAAAACATCTGTTCACAAAGTCACACGCGACATCACAGATGCAATATTCTCATTTTCCTAACATGTATGACACGAAATGTATTCTGATGCCAGATGTGAACAGCTGTCCCTCTCAACTGGATTTAAACATAATCTGGCCTCGGAAACCTTCATCTGAATCCCAAGACTCCTGCATTCATCTTAAAGCCGCCTTTGAATGTGTGCATTACACCTTTATAGCCACAGGTTGTGGTTCAGTTTAAAAAAGCCTCATACAGAATGAAAAACATGAATTATTGATAATCAGTTGGCTGACTTGAGCCTAATATCACAGCGGCTTTACCAGTTCCAACATTTACTATACTAACCAATCCACAAACGTTACAGTTGGATTACTGAGTAAACCTGCCTCAAAGGCGACAAGTCTATTCTGCAACAAGTGTCAAAATGTCAGCAGGCATTGTGTGTGATGTCGTTGTTTGAGGGGCAGAGGGTGGAAAGTGATGTGTTTAAAATAACCCTGAGCACTCCAAGCAGGGAGCATTTTACCCCATTATATTAAATTGAATGACAGACAGTGAAGAAAGGGCTTTCACTCATGGAGCAGCTGACAAGCTCCCGCAGCGATGGGGGGGAACTTGATGAAAATGGAATGAGTTATTCTTTCAGGGTCTTTTTAATTCTTCTGAAATGTTTACATATGGAGAATTGATTTAAACAAAACATGACGTGATAATGACCCTCTGCGCCGCGGTTTGGCTGTGAGTGTTTGCTCTTACTCATCCCTCCGTGCTGTCCTGAGCTCGCCAGAGTGCCACTAAGAAAGAATGAATCCCATCAAACATTGATGAATGCCATTCTCCACCTGCTGCTCCACTGATTTGCATCTCTCTCCCGGCACTGTTTTCCAGCTCTGGGTCTTGCAGGGGGGGGCATTCGCATATCTCAAATATGTGAATGCACGTCGATTATAGTCCGCATCTAAAAGCCAGTTCATCTGCATAAAATGTTAGATATTTTAAAAGACACAAGCATGACACGTACACGCACACACATGAAAAATATTACAATGACAACGCTGTGGGTGCCACCAGCAGCCCTCTCTGAACATGTCCTGGGGGCAGATCATTTGCCACCGAAGCACTTTGCTGTTTTCCTGCTGCGCGTCTGTGAGGAGAAGAGACAGCGCTGTTATTCACCTCACAATATCAGTTTCTCGCACATGATGAGCACCATAAGATTACATTTTCATGTCCCGTGTAAGCAACAAGCAGTGGCAGTACTGGAAATCTGTACGAGTGCAGTTACATTACAGAAATATCACTCAGTTCACACACTGTTGGCTACAAAAAGCAGATAAAAGGTTTGGATATTAATTCAAATTGTACTCAGTCTCAATTATGATTGTAAAAGTAACTAAGTAGATGATATGGTGTAATGCATACTTAGGTATAAGTAAAATTACACACTTGAAAAAATAAAAGTACCCAAAAAAATGACTTCATTAAAGTAATTTGAGTAGTTGTACTTAGTTACTTCAACCCCTGGTAACAGGTAGCAAGAGGCTAGGTTGAAACAATATAACAATACAAATGCTGAGCTCCTTGGTCTTTGGTTAGCCAAACATGCTAACATTTGTAGCTTACGTTTAAGCAGAAAAGAACTTACACCAAAGTAACATAATAGCTGACATGCTGGCAGGACAATGCTTTAGGAGCATTAGCTAAGTGTGCTAACCAATAATAATGCTGTTTGTAGAATTTACTCGACTAAGAAACTAACCTAGATTTTCATGAATGAATGACACACCATGCCAAAGGCAGATTAGCACCCTGTTGTCAGGGAAAATTATGGTTCAGATTAAGTGACAGGATGCACCAGAAGTCGCGCCCATAATTCATTCAAGGTGCCATGGGAGTAAGACACCGTGCCTTGCAGTTACTAAACCATGAATGGTCAGTTGCTGCTCGTAGGCTGGGGTTTAGCACATTAGCCTAGAAGTGACCCATAATTTGTGGTACCTGTGTCAAAGAGCTGGTGATTCACACATTTCAGCAACAGGAAACCAACAATTACACTAGTTTAATTTGTACCTGCTGTGAGTAGGGATTCGGTCTGAACACGGTGGCCAGTTTGTTTACTGCGGATGTGATTACTCAAAATATTGTCTGTGGGCAAGGACCAAGCTCCAGTCCTCTGATGTGGCTGTGCCAAGGACGTACACACATTATTCCAGCACTTAGTCGCATAAATGTTCCCTGTTTTGTACACAAGACTGAGAGGGGGAAAAAAAACGGGAAACTTTGGTCCTTTTAGGTCCTTTTATTCACTCCCAGGAGTGCGATGACATCCCCCAGATCTGAGGATTAGGAAGCAGTGCGAGGGCCTTAGGGCATTCCCTAAGCTGTCTAAATCTGAGACACGATATGGCTCCTATTAGATAAGCAAATGTGTCTGTAAATACATAATACATGACTGCCAGAGGACTGTGATTGGCTTGTTTTTGTACAAAGAATGCGATTGAAGAGCGAGGCGGTGTCTTGCGGAGACCCAAATGAATACACTGTGAAGTACTTAATGGTTCCCTTTTATTTGCAATTTTCTGTTTTCTGAGCACCAGTTTGTTGAAGGGAACATGTGGGCTGGGTGAGAGTGAAAGGCAACATCATCCTCGGGGGGTTCAAAGCACCCCCAATCCTCCGTATCACTGACTTAAAGCCCTGAGCTGTAAGTGAACATACAGCATTAGGGTGTCTGTTGTTTTGAGTGGCTTGTTGACATGTGAAACTCTCCTTGCAAAGCAGAACGTTTCTGACTCGGGCATCTGTTTCTCGCTGATATATACAAATTCACAACTTTTTATGGCAACGAATAATTATCTGTGCTCCCAGGGTGGGAGATGAGTAATGTGTGTTAACATGAAGTGGAGCACCGCATCATTTTAATGTGCTACAACAAGAAGATGGAGGTTTCTCTACAAACACGAGCCTCCATTACAAGGCTTTACTAATCCATCCATGCAAATCCATGTCCAAAATGCGCCTTTTGTGTATAATCCCGACACAATTTCTGTGGGATTAGGATTTAGCAAGGGAAAAAAATGACTGGTGGAATACAGTACATCAAAAATATCAGTCAGTGTTGTGTTCAATTTGGTTTTTTTATCCCCCACAGCCTTTATATATTACATCACATCAAAGAGCTGGCCTCTCAAGAGGGAGACAGCCAGAGGAGGTGTGCTTCAGGAAAGATGTAACTAAAGTCTGTATGTTCACATGCTGCTTACGTGTGACAATAACATGTATACTGCAGGAGATATTAGTCTGCATGTTAAAGCAGATTAAATTGCTTTATCCTAAATCATAACAATTTATTCTGCTTCAGTCGAGCTCGTTGCCTCACACTGACACTGCGCAGATAGACTGCACTGCATATGGTAAGCAGTGATGATATGCTTAGCACACACACACACACACACACACACACACACTCTCTCCAAAGATATTATCTCCCCGAGCCACCTACTCCACCAGCCAGTCAATCAGCACTCCACAGTCCAGAGTCTGCGGGAAAGAGGAGGGAAGGTAATGTGACAATAAGCGACGACAAATGTGTTTCGGTGCATCTGAGCCACGTAATTAAGCCAATTTCGGTACTTCCATGACATTAATGGAATAGTTTGATGGACTGGGAGTTATGCTTGTTGGCGTTTCCTTTTCGGTAGTTAGACATGAAGAGTGATACCACTCACTCTACTCAGACTACAGTCAGGCAGAATCTTGCTAGCTTAGCTTAGTATATATACCGGAAAGAGGGGTACATAGGTAACCGATCCCAACAAAATCTTGCTACCAGGACCTCTAAAACTCACTAATTTACAAAAAAAATGTTATTCATACACACAAGTTTTTGTCAGGATCAAACAACGAGATCAGCCTTTCCCCATCAGATAAACATCCACAGAGGCCACAGCTTATTATGACCCATATTTATACTTGGTGTTAGGTAGTGACCTCTGGTGGCTGCAGTAATAATTACAGAAGCAAAGGAGGAAGTCAGGTAACAGAGCATAAAGGGCGATAGAGTCCACATAGCGAGGAGGTTGTGTTGGGTCAAACAAACACAGGACAGTGAAACCAAAAGTCAATGGTAAGTTATTTTAACTTAGTAGCGTACCTGCCTCATGTCACGTACATAACATAACATAATGTAACCTAGCATAAAGTAACCTAGTGTAAAGTAACCTAAAGTTACATACCGCGTAGCGTAGTGTAGCGTAACGTAACGTACAAAAGTTAAGGCACATGAGTAGCTTAACATAATTATCTTAACCCAAACCACATTCTTTCCTTAAAACTGACCAACCAGGGTTTGTAGAAGGTCCGGTACGCCTGCTGCTGGTACGTTCTGACGCAAAGGTCGTGTTGTTTGGGGGATGGTGATAAATGTCGTCATGGAAGCCACAACCAGCTACATATTTATTGTGCATTTGTACAACATGCTGTGTGTGTGTCACTTCAGTTTTTGTTTGTCTTGGGTGTAATTTCTTCATTAGCAGGCCAGCCTAAGCCTTTTGAGATGCTAGTCAGCAGATTTTGTTACCACTGGACGAAGCAGGACTAACTGTTTCCCTTTTTCTAGTCTTTATGCTAAGCTAAGCTAACTTGCTTTAGCCTCATATTTATAAAACAGAGTATGGTGTCAATATTCTTGTGTGATGCTCAACAAGAAAGTGAAGCATATTTCCAGTCATTTTTAAAAATATTGCTTTCATATGCAGTTTGAATTTATAAAAGGAGTTGCAGTAAAATATTGAAAAAGGTCAAATCATCATCAGTGGCATTTCTCTTACATGGACTTCGTTCTCAGGGCTAATAAGGTGAACAGTCTGTTTACCAAAAAATTTGAATGTACTACTGTGATCCACCTGGGGACATCTCCAGGGACAGCCATCCTATTTGGATTATGAACCAGTGAATAACAAAGAGCTTTGAAATGCAACCTCAGTCCAAAGCCAAATTTAGAGTTTATAAGCAGGGAGAAAAAAAAAAGATGGGGGGGGGTTGATTTCCCAGGTGGCACGGTGCAGGTTTTCCATGATGGCCTTGCATGCAGAGAGAAGTGCACTCATCTATTTCACACGTTTCATTCTTCACTTGCATGCTCTTTTAAAAGCAACCACACCAAATAAATAATGCAGCAATGTTAACTCTCCAAACAGGTCGCTCCAGATATAGCACAGTGTCTTCTTGTGTCAGTTTTTTAGGTAATTACGGAAGCCTCTGCAACCGAGGGGCTTTGCTCAGATAATCTCCTGCTTTGCTTGAGGCAGCAGAAGACTTTATTTTCAGAGCACAGCAGTTTGTCTCCAGCTGCGGGGGAAATTTCAATTGTTTATTATTATATACCACGCATTCGTTATGTTATTTTTCTAAAAACATGTCAGGTACATTGTGTGACAAAATAAAGCTTCATTTTGAAGCCAAGCAAATCAGTTTTTTGGGTAGTAGTTCATTTTGATAATGTATTCCCTTTTTTGCACAGAGGGTCATTGTGAGAAGCGGGGCACCAGCTCTGGGAGGGTCAGGATCTTTACTTGAGGACAGCACAGAGAGGGTAGATATTGAATTATTCTAATCTCTTTTACAGTTAAGCTTCGCCTCCGGATTCAGATTCTACACAGATTGGGTGGTGGGAGAAACAGATACCTGGGTGCTCCATTGCTGCAGGCACACTACAAATCATCTGTATCTTTCCCTGATCTCGATCCAGTTTCGAGTTGCAGGGGGAACCTTCAGCTTAAGACATTAGTCACGGGCAAAGGAGAAGTAACTCACTCGGCACGTCAGTCGGGGCCCGTTCCTAACATCTCTCAACAACATGAGGACAATCTGTAGTGGATTAGTATGATTTTAAGAGGAAATTGAGCCTGCAGTGTGTTACATGAGAAACAATATGCAGCATGCTGCAGACTGAGGACGAGAGTGACACACGATGTAGAGACATACCTGACGTGTCATTCATTAAGATTTCACACTATAAGCAGTCAGAGTGCAGTGGTGGGATTAGTGAGTAGATTTACTTAAGTACTGTACTTAAAACTACGACAAGAAACTTTCATTTTTTTGCTGATTCTGGCGGCCCCTTTGGATGAAAGACGATGCTGGTGAAACAAAGTCAACGTTGTTTTACCGCCAGGCGACACAGCAGCTTCTTCCCTCAGACAGAATACTCAATTCATCCTCAGCAATATAACAAAAAAAATTAGCTTCAGTTTTATGACTTATCCAACCCAAACAAGTCAGAATCCGACCCAGTGACAGGCATTCAGAATAATTACAATAATTATATGTAGCCAATCTTATCACTGATGGAATCATTTGCTTATGTGGGTCATAAAGAGGCATCAGTATATAATTAACACTCTTTAATAACTACTTAAACTTAAAAAGTTCCTTGCAGTATGTTTAAATACAATTTGGAGGCACTACTTTCTACTTCTGCACTATATTTCATAAAGGAAATACTGTTTTTTTTTACTGCACTACGATTATATGACAACTATACGAGATTTTTGCATATAAAATGTATCAAGAGCTGATAAAATACAATGTTTAGGTAACACTTTAAGACAACCATCATTAATACATGGTTAATTTATAGTTAATTAAACTTTAATTAATAGTAATTTCACTGTTAACAAGCGATGAAATGATTTATGAACCATTTATTGAGTAATTGTTGTGTAGTTCATCTATAAACATTATCTGGGTGGCCAATATAAAGGTGCAACTGATGTTTTACAATTGATTTATAAATGTGTTATAACTTAAGTTTAATTAACTACAAATGTACCATTATTAATGATGGTTATTATAAAGTATAACCATGTTTCGTAAAACATGTTTCATAAATTAAACCAACTTACTTTTACTTCAGTAACATTTTCAATGCAGAACTTTATTACAACAGAGTATTTTTTATAAGGTTGTGTAAGCACTTCCACTTGGCTCTGAACACTTCCTCCACCACTGTCAGTCTATGAAGTTGGTTTAACTTGTGATTAAAGGGGCTGGAGATGGTCCCCAATGCAAACACTATACATCCATAAGGTCTATACGGCACTAGGACCTGACCCCCAGCAGCCAGGACTGCAAACACTTGGCGAGATCAAAGCAGTGGAACCAGCCCAGGGCATCACCTGACCTGAATTCAATTAAAGCTTTACAGGCAGATCAGAGGGGAGGCTAAGAGAGGCAGAGGGAGAGAAAAAAGCTGTTTCAGATACCTAACATTGTCTTGAACAAAACTGGGAGCGAGATAGAGGGGCGAGCCAGAGAGAGGAGAGAGATGAAACATTACACACTTGCTCTCTGACACACGCTCAATCTTTCCCTCCCCCCTTCTCCCCCCTTCTCTCCCCCCTTCTCTCTCGCACACACACCAAACCCATAGGTCTCGTTCGTTTACTTAGCCTGTAGGCAAATGTGACTTTAATGAGCCGGTGCTGAATGGACATTAGGCAGAGATTCTCACGCTGGACTCAAACAGCCAACCAACCCCCCACCCCCCCTCTCTCTGCTCTGGCATTTTTTGGCAGCCACTTCACAGCGCGGTGTCGAGTTTAGCCGTTAACCACATGTTCGAGGAGCTGAATGAAGACATTTGATTCTCTGATGCTCAAGTGCATTCACTGATCACTATCAAAACTACACAGCGGTTTCGCAAAAGAGGGCACGAGAACAGAAGTCATAAATGGAGAGGATTCAGAAAGCGATAAAAAAATGGATGTGATGGAAAAGTGATGGAATGTAGCCAACTGAAGTACAATTTAGAGGTACTTGTACTTCACATGAGTTTATCCATTTTCTGCTACTCCATACTTCCACGCAACCGCATTTTGGAGGCAAATGTTGTACTTTTTACTCATTTTTTTTTACTGCATCAGAGCCAAAGGAGCACATGTTTACATTTTTTAATTATTTTAAGTCAAGTTGGAGGTCAGGGTGTCGCAATATTGTGATATTCATGATAACCGTGATCATAAAGTATGGAATAATACACATATCATTTCTTGTGAATAAGCCTGTGAAGACGTTTGGCCCTGCGCATCTTTTGTTTATGAGTTCATCTGATTGCCTTTTCACTAGTAATTGAGTGACTCTCCAACTCCCTTCACTTGTATTTTTGGGGCTAATTTATTATAGGTATTTTGAGGTATTGCGATAACAACGTTATCGTGAATGCGTATGGCCACAGTAATGGTGTCGCGACGATCTGATATCATGACAGCAATGAGTCAAATGTATTTCTATAGCACATTTACAACAACATGAGTCGACCGAAGCGATTTACAAACACGATATCTTTACTTTTACTCAAGCGTGACTTTTGGGTACTTTTTAAAGCACATGCTGCTGTGAGGTGGTTGCTGTGCAGCTAAACTGCAGGTCAACACACTGAGCTGTGCATGCACGGTATGACGGAGGAATCCGTGACGTCAGAGCTCAAGCTGTCGGTGTCTGACCCTGATATGCACCTACTTTCAAACTGTGGTTTCTCAAACTACTTATTGTATAGAAATGATAAAAGAAAATATCCCTGTATAACAAAAACAGGTGTTTCGATGGCTTTTGTGTATTTAAGAAATGCATCATATTGGGCTGTGCTGAAGGAGAAGGTATGCACCATGCACAGGCTGCAATTTGAATTAATTTATCAGAACAAGTGAGATTCATCAGCAGAGCAACAAAAACATATTGGCTATTTATAACCGAAGACAACATGACTTTCTCCTTCAGATGTTGGTGTGACTTCCCTTCACCCCGCCCCCTCAGTAGCTCTGTCACTTTTCCGAACGGGACTAATGTAGGCGAGAAAATCACGACTTTGCCTTTTCCTTGAGTTGTATTTTTGTTGTTTTGACTTTCTTGCGCGCTTCTATCAGGAGTGGCGATATTTCCGATATCACCTGAAGGCAGCAACATGCAACTCCACCTGAACCGCTGTGGAGGAGAGGAGCGAGGCAGCCCGTAGCCCACAGCTCTACTGTATCAAGCCACCAAGTGTGATGACGACTCTGAGGCTGCGAGCGGATCGGAACGGAAGGCTCAGAGGTCTGTGAGGGACTGAAGAGGAAGAGGGTGACGGATTCTCGCAAACAGAAACCTCGCTCATCTGAAAGAGAGAGAGATGCTCGCAACAACAACAAAAAATCGTTTTCCCCCAAAAAACTGCCAGGATTTATGTGAAGTGAAGTTTTGAGCGGCAGCCGGCGATCATCCAGCTGGTCTGGTGAGTAGCTCTGAGTGAAATTACAAGCGTTGAGCTCACGCTTTAGTTTCTAAAAATGACTCTTAAAACTTTGCGCTCAACTCGGAGCATCTTTGAGAGGGCGGCGAGGGAAAGTGAGTAATTCTGACTGACTTGTGCCAAAACATGCCAAATGCGCAAATACGCACGCTGGGCGCACTCGCACGCACATGCACTCACACACACAGGAGAGGTACAAGTTGACGAGTTTGTCAAGCTGCATGCAGCACAGAGCTTTCTGCAGGCGCACCGGCTTGTATCACTGCAGTCCGGGCAAGAGCAGTGAGACAGCGCCATCAATCGCATAGCAGCCACACTCCTGAGCTCCTGTGGAGGGAATGTGCTGCAGCTTTGGTCTGAGGAGCAGTCAGCATGACTGTGTGAGGAGGGGGGTTGATGGGATCAGTGCCTTCATGGCGAGTGCACCTCCACCATCAGTCACCCTGCTCTAATGCAAAAAAAAAAAAAAAAAACCCGGGACGCGCTGCTGGGCACTATATTTTCCGCCTAACCCAGGCCATTAAAAAACAATTACATTAGTAAGAATAATGAGAAGAAGATAATCTCCGGAATTGATGTTAAAACACATCAAAAATGCAGCAACACGCGCGAGGAAGTTTGCATTTGCAAGTATTATTAGTCTATTTATCAACATCAGTGATGCCCGGACCGAGATTTCAGTCGCACGAACAGACTTTATCCAGCTTTTCAAGCTGGCAGTAAAATTATGATGTGAATTCACGGGTCATTTTTCAACACAGCGAGCATAAATTATTGTCTAGTTAAAACTATCTCTGTGCTGTTTGTTTGCCCACCGCCAGCTCGAGGTCAAACTAAACTCGCCTTTTTTGTTTATTTATTTTTTTCCCCCCACAAAACAACCTCGTTACGGCGCGTAAGTGGTTTGGGCTGCAGCTGAGGAGCTGAATATTGGATTAAGGTTAGTCCCATTTGGGCAGGACGAGGGTTTTTTTGCCCTTTGTGAGGGTATCTCACGTGGAGTGTCCGGTAACCTCAAGAGAACTTTGTTGAAGGCTATTTTAGTTGAGTTTATGAGCATAGATGGAGATAAAACGGAACTATAAATTAGTCATGTTTGGAGAAAAAAAAAAAAAGGTTGCTAAATTACATCTCATGTATAGCCGAATAATCTAAATGGTCACAGCGAGCAATGTGAGCAAAAATCATAACGATAATAAAAAATCTGTATAATCAAAATGCCCCATCAAAGTATAAGTGACGTTTTTTTTAAAGGGAGGCTCGTATTACAGAAAAGGCTGCCCTGGGGCTATAGGTGAAGTGATGTTTTCCAGATTTAAAAACTGATCTGGTTTACTTAAACACAGCTTTTTGGACCTTTTCACAACATGTTGGGTAAATATATATAATGCAGACACAGGGAAATTAAAGTCCCCTGGTCCTGGGTTCACAGCGGAGAGGTTTTATCCCGCTGCCAAGCCGGTAAGTAGATCCGGACGTGCGCAGCGCGGAGAGATACCGGCCAGCTCCAGTGTGGGAGAGAAAGGGAGGCGGTGAGGTGGGAAAGAGAGAGGCTGCCTGCTGCTGGTAGATGGAGTAACGGAGAGGAGGCAAGTCCACGTATTACCATGCCGAGATTTGGACTACATAAACTACATGCAAAACCTCCAAATATACGAGACTTTTAAGAGAAGAGGTATGTGAACCGTTGCTTTTACACTCGCCGGTGCTTTTAAAGTCGGCGGCGTTTGAGCTTCGGCATCTTTGTTGCGTTTCAAAAAGTTGAGCTCGGCTGTTCGGCTATTGTGAGCTGAGAAACCAGCCGCCGCTGCTCTCTCTCTCTCTGTCGAGAAGTTTAGCCTCAAACTAAACTTATCAGCTCGGTGTGGTTTTTTGACACATGGGGGGGTTTCGTGTTCATTATTCCCGTCTGAGAGTAGTTTGCGCGTTGCTTTTTTGCGCCGTGCTGGAGAAGAAGTGCGAGGAGGGTTTTTTTTCGAGCAGATTTGTGCTCTGCGCTCGGCTGCCATCGTCTCACGAAGTGAATGGCTCTTAGTTGGGGGATGGGGGTCAGAAATGAAACAGTCTGGAGGCTCCTAACTTCTTCAAACATTTAGTTTTTTTCTTAAAGAAAGCGGCTCAGCTGCGGAGAAACCCAATACAGCAAATGCTAAATGTGTTTTTTTTTATTGCATGTGTAAAGAAAACTGCAAAGAAGTTTTTCTTGCCGGAATCTTTTTTTTTTGTGTGTGTGTGTTTACAATGGTCGCCCACAAGCAGATGGTTCTTTTGTACCTGCAGGCGATAGTTTTAGATTTAAGGTGACTTCTGCTCCACTCTGTCACTTATTAACCCCGCATAAAGCTTTAATAACTAAACCCCGCTTGGGTCATTTTGACACGCCATAAGTAAATATTGTAGCTTTTTCTTTTTTTTTTTTTTATCTTCTTTTTATGAGCGGCTCTCCTGCGCAGACACAGCAATGTCCTGCTTTTTATTCGTCTTTGTAGGCTCCGGACTCCCACGCAGCTCCGAGACGTTGTAAAGCGGCTGTAAAAACGAATGAATCTGCAATTTGAAAGCGTTTTCAGAGTCATCTCCTCTGTGGCTTCAGCAGTGATTGCAGTTTGATGAGATGGGAAAGGAGCGATCACGTGCTCGGGTTTTCTGTATTTGGTCCTGCATCTTTTGTAAGTTAGTGTATTACACAGTTGTGTGACTTAAGATATTTTCAGATCCACAGACAGATATTAAATTACATTGCATTTCCATGCACGAGTAAAAAGAAAGCAGCATTAAATGCGCAGCCTTAAAAATCGACAAGGAAATTAAAGATGTACATGTTTTCATAGTGCCAGTTCTGTCTCCGAGCTAATTAAACTGATGTTTTTGGATAAATGAGGCTCCTCTGTTGTGAAGTGTGCAGAGTTGGCATCTGGCACCGTGCAGACATGGGAGCAGTGCAGGCTCACATCTCCTAACCTGACTCACTGCTCCGCTTTATCTTATTTCCACATGGAACCTATTTAGCCATTTATCTGCCCAGCCATCACTTGTAATGATATTTAAAGCAGACAGGAAAGTGCTCAGTGAAGAAATGGATATGGTTTGAGGCGATCTTTCCATAGGGGGTGATAGTAGAAACTGATGATTTCAATGTGGTTGGCTGTTATCTTAATTTTATTACTTGTTATTCTGTCTACTAAATGAATTTTGCATGATAAAGTATTTAAATGCTAACTGTCCAGTTTTGTGTGTTTCCAGGTGGTTCTGTGAACATCACGGTACGATAATGGGGAAGCACTGGGTTTCACTGCTTGTGCTGCTCCTGCAGCTCCTCTGTGACTGCGCAGGGAACCAGAGGACGGTGAGGGCCGCCTCCATGCAATTCACCCACCCTGTTTACAATGCCACCATATACGAGAACTCTGCTGCTAAGACTTTCTTAGAGAGTCACACCAAGATGGGGATCTATATCTCAGACCCAGCCTGGGAGGTACGGTACAAAATCATCTCTGGAGACAATGAGAACCTGTTCAAGGCAGAGGACTACCTGCTGGGAGATTTCAGTTTTTTGCGAATAAGGACCAAAGGAGGCAGCACTGCCATTCTGAACCGGGAGGTTAAAGACCACTACATGCTGACTGTTAAAGCCTCAGAGAGGAGCACTAATGTGGAGTGTCGCACTCGAGTTAAGGTGCAGGTACTGGACACGAATGATCTGAGGCCTCTCTTTTCTCCGACATCCTACAGCATCTCTCTGCCAGAGAACACAGCAATACGCACCAGTGTGGCCAAGGTCACTGCAACGGATGCAGATATCGGTACGAATGGAGAGTACTACTACAGTTTCAGAGAGTGGACGGACATGTTTGCAGTTCATCCAACAAGCGGCGTGGTGACACTGACTGGCAAACTTGACTTCTCTGAGACAAAGCTGTACGAGTTGGAGATCCTTGCGGTGGATAGAGGGATGAAGCTGTACGGCAGCAGTGGCTTCAGTAGCATGGCCAAACTCACAGTGAGGGTGGAACAGGCCAATGAGCATGCACCTGTTATCACTGCTGTTACTTTGGTCCCCTCTGATGCAGACAATGACCCCACTTATGCTATTGTGACAGTGGAAGACAGTGACCATGGACCAAATGGAGAAATAGCATCATTGAGTATTGTGGCCGGTGACCCTCTTCAGCAATTCAAGGCTGTGAGAACCAGTCCAGGGAGCAAGGAGTATAAAATAAAGGCAGTCAAAGAGGTAGACTGGGATAGCCAGCCTTTTGGATATAACCTCTCTTTACAGGCGAAGGACAAAGGCAGCCCCCCTCAATTTTCATCCGTTAAATTGGTACATGTCACTTCGGCGCAGTTCAAAGTGGGCCCTCCTATATTTGAAAAGGCAGTTTACAGAGTCAATCTGAGTGAATTTGCCCCTCTTCATACCCCTGTCACTATGGTAACAGCCGTGCCAAAGTATCCACAGCTAAAATACGCTTTTAGACACAAATCTGACAAGAACAGATTTACCATCAATCCAGATACCGGCTTAATCAGTACTGCAGGACCAATCAATGCTGATTCCTCCCCCCGATTTGAGCTAGACGTGATCACCACTGACAAAAAAGCAGCAACAAAAGTGATCGTCGACGTGATTGATGTGAATAACAATGCACCTGAGTTCCAGCAGACATCTTACAAGGCCACCGTTGATGAGAACGTACCCACAGGGACCAGTGTGGTTACGGTTAAAGCCACTGATCTCGACAGAGGTGAAAACGGCTACGTGACCTACAGCATCACCAATCTGAGCCCTCAGCCGTTTGTCATCGATTACTTCTCTGGTGTCATCAGCACCTCAGAGGTCCTAGATTATGAGCTCATGCCAAGGATTTACAATCTTAAAGTCCGGGCATCAGATTGGGGATCCCCTTTCCGGAGGGAGGTGGAGGCATCAGTCACCATAACATTAAATAACCTGAATGACAATAAGCCCTTGTTTGAAAATGTAGACTGTGAAGTGACTGTGCCGAGAGATCACGGCGTGGGAGAGCAGATAACTACAGTGTCTGCCATAGATGCTGATGAACTGCAGCTAGTACGGTACAACATTAAAGCTGGGAATGATCTTGATCTGTTTGAACTGAACCCGAACTCTGGCGTGCTCTCACTGAAGCACACGCTGAGTGAGGGAGAGGCAGCTAAAGTGTCCCTTCATAGTTTACAAATCATTGCGACAGACGG
This sequence comes from Pagrus major, assembly GCF_040436345.1. Taxonomy (NCBI): domain Eukaryota; kingdom Metazoa; phylum Chordata; class Actinopteri; order Spariformes; family Sparidae; genus Pagrus; species Pagrus major. Next base: position 10,889,649 of record NC_133215.1, read on the forward strand.
CGAACACGAGACTCAGCCAATGATCATGAACATTACTGTCATCACGGCACGCAAGCCTGTCCAGTTAAAGTGTGTTGAAACTGGTGTTGCTACCATGTTGGCTGAAAAGCTACTTCAAGGCAGCAAAATCCACTCGCAAACTGAGCCGGATGACAACTTAATGGACATTCACTCAGTCAACCGGTACTCTCCGCAGTTCGCAGAGACTTTCCCCAGTGTTATTGAAGTTAAAGAGGACCTCCCTGTCGGTGCTCGGATTGTCCATTTAAGTGCCACAGACTCAGATAGCGGCTTCAATGGGAAACTTGTGTACGTTATATCAGGAGGAGACACAGAAAGCCGCTTCATAGTAGATATGGAAACTGGATGGCTTTTGGTTTATTCTCCTCTTGACAGGGAAACAACTGACTCTTACACCCTCAATATCACAGTTTATGATCTTGGCATACCGCAGAAATCCTCATCCCGCCTCTTGGGTGTTAAGATCCTAGATGCCAATGACAATAGCCCTCAATTTCTGCAAGACTCGTATTCAGTTGAAATAAGTGAGAGCACACCTGTTGGGACAGAAATCATCCAGGTGGATTCGACAGACAAAGATCAAGGAGATCATGGAGTCGTTAAGTATTCAATTTTGGGAGGCACGGATCAATTCGCCATTAATGAGGAGACAGGTGTGGTGACTGTGACTAAGCCATTGGATCGCGAGCTCCATCCAGTTTACATCTTAAAGATTGCGGCACGTGACCAGGCAGTGAACGAGCCTCAGTTAGTGTCCACTGTGCCGCTTAAAATCAGTTTGGAAGACGTGAATGATAATCCACCTAAATTTGTCCCCCCTAATTATCGCGTGAAGGTGAGGGAAGACCTCCCTATCGGTACTGTGATCATGTGGCTGGAGGCTCACGATCCCGACATTGGACCTTCCAGTCAGGTACGATACAGCCTTATTGATAACGGAGATGGGAATTTTGAAGTAGACAAACTCAGCGGTGCTCTGCGCATCGTGCAGAATCTAGATTACGAGACGAGACAAGTGTACAATCTGACAGCAAAAGCTAAAGACAAAGGGAAGCCCATGTCCTTGTCATCAACCTGTTTCATTGAGGTGGACGTGGTGGACGTGAACGAGAATCTGTACAGGCCTTTGTTCCGATCGTTTGTGGAAAAGGGATTTATAAAAGAGGATGCGCTTATTGGGACTTCTGTCATGACTGTGACAGCCGAAGATGAAGACAGAGGACAAGATGGAGAGATTCGATACTCCATACGAGACGGATCCGGCCTGGGGATATTCACCATCGACGAGGAAACTGGTGAGTCTCAGTCTTTTCTCAGTGCCTCTGTCGAACAATGTGAAGATTGTGCTACTTTCTGAAGTAGGCATACATCATCTTGAAATAATTTGCATAAGGAAAGTTTTATGCAGTTCGAGTTTATTCAGTCATATCAGAGTGTGGAACAGTGCAGTAAAGGAAGTCTAACAGGAGGCGGGTGAAGTTCCTGATTCCAGTCATTTTTTCTTCTTTGGGAGAATTGACGGCAGGAACAGATGGACCAGCTGTCTCTCAGACCTGTGTAGACATTCCTCAGTAGTGGCTGCGGTAGTAAGAAGATTCTGAGTGATCTCACCTCCTCTTTCCACACTAATATTTAATAATTTTTTTTTATATTTTGAGTTTGAAAAAGTGGTCGTAGACACAAGGTTAATATCTTCTTACAACATTTTAAAAAGAAGTTTCTCATAACCACTAAGTTTCAATATTGTACTGGAGGCAGGGTTTGCTTGCTTATTATTTTGAAGAAAATATGTTAATACTTGCTCAGCTGCCCCGAATGATTTTAACAGCTGACTCAAATTAGCTCAAAATAAGCAGTCTGGAATTCCAGGAGTTCCTGCCCAAAACCTAGCAATCACCTGATTTGGATGTTTTGGACTTGGCCGGCTGCCCTCCTTTTTAAACCTGGTATCCACATTCTCGGGCAGCTTAATGGGATTTTTTTTTTCCCTATTTGAAATTAAATTTCTCTCTGCATTATACATATTTAATGTCTAAATGAAGCAGTGAAACTTAATGCATAATACATTGATTTCTCTTGGCACATGTAACCTCAAAGGTTCATATCTACATAAGGACGCTGGGATTGGAATTTATTAGTCTGCTGCTGACTTTTACTGTTGTAAAAGTACTTTTAATGTTTGTTTTTTTTACAAATCAGGTATATGTGAATAATTCCATAAGTTGACAGTTCTCTCAGTGAACCTGTTGGGAAATACTGTCTTCTGCAGCATGAGCAGAGAGCCTTTATGAAGCATCTGTCCTCCAGAGCTGTGTCAGCTGTGGTGTGTTTGTGATTGTTTCTGTGGTGGTGGGTTGATATTTGATTTGTAATAAGATTTAGTTTTATGAACAGCGATGCTGTGATATTTAAAGCTTGATCTGTCTGTGCTTTTGTGCAAGAATGACAAGTGCTGTCTATGTTGTATAAGTTCAGTTTCTTTGTATTTCTGTTCTTCGTGCTCATTTACGAGGAATAGCATAGATTTCAAATGGACTGCAGTGCTACAGTGTAAGTCTTGGTGGGGCCACATGCAGGCCAGCAGCTAGTACATTTTTTAACTGAAAATCCTGTGTAGGGTACAGACTCATGGAGCCTGGTCTGATCTTCTACTTAATCCCAGAGGCCTATATTAAGTGATTATCAGGAGGTGCAATGATAGGATTGTCCTGGGTTGGGTCCTGTCATTATGGATTACATCTGAGGTCAGTAGACAACTAAATACAGCCAAGGTGGTAATGCCCCTCCTATGATTTCACTAGATGAAGGGTGCGGTCTTTAAGGCAACCATATGCATTTAGAATATTTTGCTTCTAAAAGAAAAATATAAGCACACCCCACTTTATACTCAGCGCTGCAGCTGCATGTTGTGAATCTTAACCAGAATGTTTTAAAATGGTCTAAAATTGGAAAACAAATGAAAAAGTGGTGTGAGGAAAAATGCCAGGAGCCACACACCTTCAGTTATGGAATTTGTGGGAAGGAGTGAGGGAAGACTGTTCAAGTCTTTTCCTGTTTTAGTTGACGCTTGCAATCCTAAACCCATGCAGTTGTGTTTGTTTTGAGTACACAGCCTATTGCATGGTTTTAGCTATGTTGTAGTGTTTTGTTTGTTCTCTATTACCAAAGTATAAATTACCATTCCTTCAGCTTTTCCTCTTACAGTAGCATCCACAAAAACACAACAATACTACTTTGTGGGTAAAAAAAAAAAAAGGTGTTGCTGTGCAGTGGACTCAGTGGTGTCTGACGCAAGTAGAGAGAGAGTGATTCTCACAGAGTAGGTGTATCTAAGAATTCTGAACAAAGGTTGTATTTTAGATCGGGCAAACGGGCCGTGCTTCCTACCCACTTGACTGACGTTCCTAAACCACAAGAGGAACAAACAACTTATTTGTTTGTGAGAAATAGCAGTTCTATTTAGGAGTGGTTTTCTTTGTTAGCTGTTTATTGAATGCTGTCCTGCTATAATTTACTAACAATTTGAAGTAAAACACTGGTATGCAAGCCACGTCTTCTCCTTCTCCTGATATGGTTCCTTCCTGTCAGACTGCTCAGGGAGTCCATGGCAACTGTTTGCCCAGACATTCTCCGTGTTATTAAAAGCTCTGTGGTCACTGGCTCGGTGCCATCTTAATTTAAACTTACTCTTATCAAGACTCTTTCTTTTCTGGGCCCGTTCTCATGCTGGTGACCAAATTTACCTTTCCTCGCTTTAATTGGAAAGTTTACTAGTCAAGCCAAGCGATTTTTGACTGATTGTGACCTGAAATACCAGGAGCAACAAATCTGAACTTTGACATACTAAAAGCAGGTTTATGTTTAACTCATTAACCACATGGAGACTCGGCCGAAACAGAGCAAGCTGGTCATTCTGCTCTTGAAAATGAGTCCAGCATTAGACTTAAGCCATGATCTATTCATCTAACTTTATAAAAATGTACGTGCATGCCATGGTTTGCTAGAGGTTTTGGTTCCTTCACCAGCCAGTAGTACTTTGTTTTCCACCATTTTGTGCTGGGGAGGAGGCATACTCTGTACTTATGAGGGCTTGTGTGCCAAAAGTGGCTGGCTCCAGCTTTACATATTGGGGCCCGAGAGGTCGACCGATATGGATTTTAAAGGGCTCATGCCAATTTTGTGTGCCAAGTGTGGTAAATGGCCGATGTAATTGCTTTTTTTTTTCTTCAACATTTCCTCTTTAGTAAGGCTCTGCAGCTGGTGCCCTAAAACCATGGAAAACAATTTTTAAAGATGTTAGCTCCCCCTGGCTGGACACGCACCCTCAGCTGACAGTATGACTGTAGAGTAATCCAAAAGAGCACTGTGTACTGTATGTGGGTCAGTACTGAGGAAAGTTGTGAGGATTATAACTCCTTGTACAGAGCCCACAATTTAAATATAGCCAAAGAAGTATGTGCGTTTACGGGGTCAGCTAATCAGCTGAACCCATCTGAGGTCGGCTTCCACTGCTAGCCATAACAGACGAGCAATAAAACAATGCTTATCATGAGGAACGCAAGCAAGTCACCACTCCTCAAAGTACACCTGACTCACATTCATCCGGACACACCTCACTTCAGGCATCAACCAGCAGATATAAAAGGCAAGGTTTTTCTTATTGTCAATGAGTAACTGTCTTTTTATTTCCTATCGTCTGGGATGACTAAGGGAGAGGGTGCAAATCAGGAAGCTTAGTCCTTATTGATCACAAGTTCAGGCAGACAATTCCAGGAATATGGGAGGTCAAAGAGAAAGAGACGCCCTCTCAAGGCACCTTTTTTTTTTAGCACTTTTAAATAGAGCATTGCATGACTTGCTGTTATGTTTGGTGAAAAATGTATTGAGGGTTTGAATTAAAGGCTCTGTGGCTCTGCTTTTGGACAAAACTCCCACACTAGGCAAGAATCTGTAGTCAAGAATGCTTCTAGCCAAACACTGCTACTAAATTAGCCCCAGAGCTGTAAATGCAAATGTGTTGCATCGGCAAGAGGCAGGAAGGGATGATGGGCAGTGCTTCATGGAAAATAAAGGAGGTAAAAGGTATGCTGCTGTTAGACCAAGTATTACACCTAAATTCTCTTCTATCGATCTGTCTTTTATTCAGTCAATATGCTCTGATTTCGTTTTATGCAATATCACCCAATCCTTGAGTAAATATCATTCAGCTTAGGTCAGAGGACAATCAATTTGTGTGTCTGCCTCACTTGAAAGTGAAGGCCATATTGCACTGGAGGTGATGATATGGAGCAAGACACAACTTACTTTGAAAGTGTGTTCAAAGGAAGTTGTGTCTCAGCTTGAAGTGAAATCATCCAGTATACAAGGTGACCATGGCAGAGTGTGTTCAGTCTAGATGAGACGCAGATGCTGATTGTATAAAATATGCATTGCCCTTTCTCGTTGGATAATATATGCATTGTCCTTTCATTTGAAGCTGTTTGCAGCCTGTGCTGTAAATGCGTCCTTTGTGAAAGCAAATGAAACAGTTTGATGCGTAATGACAAAGTCCTGTTAGTGTGTTTTCCATTTCCACCAAAGAAAAAAGTCCATCCTTCCTCACTTTTTCCACTGTCCTTACGTTAAAGAAAAGCGGTTCTTGACGATAATGAAAAGAATGTATGCTTGTATTTGTTTATAGTCTGTGTTTTAACACACGTATAATTTGCTAAAAGTGAAATCTGTTGCCCTCTGTCCCTAATTTACAATTCACCGCCTATATGTTTGAGATGAAAGTGGGACTGCGAAGTGGCACATGATTCCAAATAGTCTTTGCTTGAGTGCTGTTACTGTGGAGACGGGACCAGGAATGTGCAGCGGGACAAAGTTGATTGTAGGTTGCTAAATGAAAAACACACTTTCCCTCGTTAAAAGATGTTGTTCTCTCAGTCCATTAAATCTTTTTAAAGAAACTTAAGGCTGCCTTGTGCAGAGGATGTGCAGAGGATGTGCTTCATTGTGCGTTAACCGTTGTCATGCTAAGACTCTCATGAATTAGATTTATGCTTTCTATTCCTGTTGATGTAATAATATCGCAGACTTTACATTTTTAAAGCAGTCTCTCTCACAGCGGCACATCCATAAGTTAATTATGATATGAAATACCTTTGCTTATTAAATTTAACGCTCAGACAACAGTTTTATTAAACACCTTTAGTTTGTCATTATTTCATACTTCACTGGTGCTAAATAGAAAAACTGCTCTGAACAGCTGTGTATAGTGTTCAGTAGAACAAACAGCAGTGATATTTTAAAAAACATTAGCATTTTCCCCACAGACACATCTGAGCATATTCACCAGGGGCTCTCGCTGCTAAATTATGGCAGAGATATAAGAGATACTGACATCCTTTTATCCTTTTATTCAAATTTCAGTGACTATTTCAAGCATTTATAGCCAATTTCATGCTGTCTGATACTTGACAGCCCTGGCCACAAATACACTCAGGTGAAGTGAAGTGAGTGTAGAAAAATACATTTTCCTGTCTGTCAACCAATAATCGCTATGGCCATGTTGGCTTTTAACAAAACTTTTCATCTTTAAATTTTAGTCTTCACAGACACATTTTTATTGGTTACTTTAAACATAATGGTTAACAGTCTTTGAGGGATTTTTGAATTTATTACAAAGTGGACATAATAATAATAGCAATCCAAAATCCAATTGAAAAATCCCATAGTCTTTTTGTCGAGGGAACCAGGGCAATGCTTACTTCTGGGTTATTCTGCAAAAATAGTAATTCCTGTAGCACTCTAGTTGTGAATTTTCATCTATCAATCTCATCGAGCTGTGAGCAAAAAAGGGATGAAGTATACTTCCAAAAATACTGAAGCTAACAATGTTTTATTTGGTTATTTGGTGTTTTGTTTTTGCAATGATGTTTTTTCTGACAGTTAAAGAGGTATTGATCTGTAGTCTTGTACTGTGGTGTTTGGCTCAGCTTCATGGACGGGAAGCCCTGAGGCCACTAGGGTTGTACCTGGGGAGATAGCATGAATCTCGTCTCATATTATCCTCTCTTGGGAAAATTGTTTGCCGTCAGCTCAAAGTCAATATGCTCCTTTGGCCACACTGGGGTTGCCGTATGAAAAGGAAATACAGAGAACTACAGTGTAGTAAGGTAGAAAAGGGGTGGGGGTATAGAAATGAATGAAGACGGACTCCTCATTGTTATCAAGGACACAGGCAGAGAGCTCTTCTGAGCTAGGAGGTATAGTAATTGCTCCAAAATAATAGTGTGATATTGAATCAAGAAGTATTGCTCTGAGGCCTGTTCAAAGGCCTTTGAAATAATGCTGTTCCCAGTAACAATGGAAGCTTTGTATCGTCAGCTAAGTCTCAAAAGCTATCTCAACTGGAATTAATAGGCAAATTTTTAAAAATACGAGCAAAGAAAAACCCATTCAGGCATGCATCACAGAGATGTAACAACTGTATCAAAAGATTTTTTCAGTCTTGTTCCAAAGCTCAGTGCACAAATAAATAAATATATTTTTCCTTTTGACGTGTGTCATAAATACAATATGGCTAAAGGAATTCTGAAGCCATTATCAGTACTGGCTGTGTAACAAACAAACATAAAAACAAAAGGATTACACTGACGTATACAGTATCAGTGTTCTGCATTGTTAGGCTGCTAAAATGATGGAGCTTCTCTTAAGTACCATTTTCCCCTTAAGCCAGCTGTCGACAGCCATTTTTCTGCCAGTACTGACAGTACACAGTACAGCGTGCGCAGTAATGCATGAAGTGGAAAAGTCTCACTGGCTCAATAGGCCGAGATATTGAAAGAGATAAGATAGACATGTTTTTTTTGTGTGTGATACTGTGTCATCGCTATGATTATCTCCGAGACCTATCCTAATTTACTATGAGCCTTTTGTGGCCTTCAAACAAAACAGAGGTATTAATGTGAGTCAGAGAGCCATGGTACTTACCGTAAGCCTGCTCATAGTAATACTTGCAAGTGGAACAATAAATGCATAAAAAAGATTAACAAAGAACTCTGACTATGATCACTTGAGATTATTTAAAATCTAATTCCAACACCAAAGTGTTACTCAGTAGAGCACATACCTCCGCCAAGGCCCTACAGTTCCCTTTTATAATCACACATAGATACCAGCCAACTAAATACGGCCGATTTATTTCATCAAGATCCTTGCTTTATTCCCTGAAACTAACCTGTGCAACCGAGCACATTTTTCTCCAATGGCATGAAAAAAAAAAGTCTTTAATTGAAGGACCAAAAAAAATCTATTTATATTGACTAAAATCATCGTTGCCTTAACCAATAACCACTGCATCATATTGCACTGACATGATGAAACCAACGCTTCAGGCAACACTTTTAATACACAACAACAAAATATATTTTTGCCTTGGACTGTACTTCAGATTTTTGAGTTTTTCAAAGGTTTCAGGCATTAATACCAACAGGCTTAACTTCTTTGAAGCCTGGATTTTGGCTACAGATGTCTGGGAACTATTGGGATGATGTGATATTAAGTTGCTGGGTAACAGAAAGCTTCGTTTAGGACTCTTTCTATTACACCAGGCCCTACAACGTGGTAGAGGAATTTGAAGCATTTTGCCAGGGCTGTGGAAAGAGAGGTGGGGAGAGAAAGCACTGAGAAAGTTTATGTAAGCATGTGAGCTAGAGGCCTGAGAGACTGAGGAATGTGGGGTAGGGGTGAGCAGAATTAACTGAGGTAGTTCAAAGCAAGCCCCAACTTTTCAGCTGCAGAGTGAAGGAAGAAGTCCTGGTGTACGTTAAGCTGGCTGCAAAGATTTACAACATTTTAGTTGAATTGTTAATGCTTAAAGTTTCCAGGAAGAGTCTGAGCAGAAACTAGAAAATCAGTACACGAGACAATCAGGATTTTGTCTTAATCTTGTATCTACTATATTTAGTAGGTCTATTTTCTTTCACTTGACAACTTGTGACATGCAGTGAACAGTTTCAAGCAGCTTTTCGAAAGCAGATTTCACCCCCTTCAAACTGTGCCCTCCCTGTGACTGTAAAGTTTGTAGAGAATGAACTCATTGTGTATCTGCACAGGACGTTGCTTCAAGTACACTCGCACATAAAATACCTGCTGGCCTTGATAATTCGAAATCCTTTGACTGTCTGAAGACTCCACCGCACAGCCACTGCGCTCAAGTAACTTTGAAGAACAAAGCCAGAGGGAAAAGAAAAGAGCAAGAGAAAAAAAGCGGAAAGCAAATCTGGCAGAGGCTGGTGCACGGTCTGTTTTTATTCTCCTTGTGGCCTAAGGGCAGGTTTTGCTTCTGCGTTAGTGGGTAGGTTAGTTATATGGGATGGGTGTGGCAACTAAATTCTTCAGATTCACCTTTCAAGTGCTTTGTTACTGACTATCCTGTCAAAGGCCATTGCAGATAGATTTTCGCATTCTGTGCTATTGTACACATTTATGGTAATTTGTCTCCTCTTGAGCTAATTCTGAGATAAATATGAACAAAAGTTGGCATTGGCATTTAGCTTGAAAAGGCCAAAGTGTGTACAGCAACAGTGCTCTCAGAGCTACAGCTGCATTCAAGTTTTTTAACAACAAAATATGAAGTTATCTCCTGTACGCTGATACGAGACGAAGAGCTGTGAGCAAAAAGCATGACCCTGGTGAAAGTGGAATTGTTCTGCTACGCTGGTGTCTGCCAGTCAAACAGGGGAGCACTCAAGCATGGGCACCTCCTTGGCAGAGGCACAAAAGATGTCTCATACTTCCCCGTGTGCCTCTTCTTCTCTCTTGTACTTTGTCTTATTAACACGTGTGCCTGTGCACACATGACCACCTCTGCTCTGCTGTACCTCTTCCCCCTCACACAAACCTCTCTAAGCATTTTACCTTCCCATTCATTCTCATCTTTGTTTAAAGGGCTCTTTCCTCTAATTCCCTCTCTGCGGGAGTCTGAAACATTTATCCTCCTACTCATTTGTGTCTCCGCTAAGGACGGCTCACATAAGCATCTGCATTTCTTTTATTTATGTCTAACATTTGCAATTTTCTATACATGTTTGGTTCCACTGGCGGTCTTTATTTTCCACTGCCTCAGTAATATCATAAATCAGTCATTACATTGTTATCTTTTTGGCTAAATTATTGCAATCAAACCATAACGTTGTATCTGTAACTCTTATTTTATGACTTCTCTGAATGTTTAGTTGTGCGTCTGTGTATTGTCAGCTTTAAGCCATCACTTTGATTATACAGAAACATCTAATTTGCATTTTTGGTCGACTGGGTGATGTTGTTTTTGCTGGGGGACTCTTGGCTTTAGGAAACATTGGGGAGCTACCTATTTTCCTTTGCCTGACTACCCTTCTTATTACATGCCTCAAGCTAAGTTGCAAGAGCTATAATGATGACTAATGACAAGAGAGGATCCCAGCCCCAAAATGAAGGCTACGCTAAAGTAAAGCAGGGCGAGAGAATAAATGAGCTGTACCCTCTCACACCCCCCTGCCGTGTTGAATTTGAGAATTTTGTGACGAGTCATTTGGAGTGCTATCTGCTTCCTGAGAAATCTGTCATTACCCAAGGCAAGTTGTTTGGCTGCTCTAAGTTACACCCCTTCATAGGAGTTGATCGAGTTACCGTGTGCGAACAAAGGCAGCAGCAGCAGAGAGATAGTCTACGTAAACTACTTGAACCTTTGAAATGTGTCCTTATGTGTATGCTGTTGCAACCCTTATCTGGGCCAGCAGTTACTGCCTCAATGTCGCAAATTGACAACACCCACGCCCAGTAATGATACGGGTGTGCCTATAGCATGATTCACTTTTATTAGTTTCAGATGATAACAAAATCAAATAGAGCTATAAATTTCCATCGTAGTCATCCAGGTTATATGGGTATCACAGATAACACAATGAAATGGTTGTTCTTACAATGGTAGTCAGGGTTTCCATTGTTTTCGAGGATATGTCTGTTTTTGTTGTCCTTCTTCACTGCCTTAGAGTTTGTGCTTGTTGATATAATGAGACCTCACATGTTCAAGTCATCCAAATGATATGGTTGTTTCATTATCAGCAGCTCCATCCTCATTTTTTTGCCCTCAGAGGACCTTGATTTTTGTTTTTGTTAAAGTAACAAAAGGCAGTCATATCAAAAGGTTCAATTTAGCATCAGTCAGTTTGTTTATATTCAAACCATAACCTGATTACAGTGAATAGCCAATCAAGATGACTGCCGTGTTATATTAATGTCTGCACTTTATGTTTTTGTCTGAAGTGAGTCATCTGAAAGATGTCCTTCTTCCATCAGAAACAGCATAAGAAAAGAAAAGGAAAAGCACTTTGTTCTTATGTTGATGAAAATTGATGAAAACATATGTAAATGTTCTCATTCATTAGTTGGAACATGAAAGCGCTTATTGTGTCACATCAAAAATGACAGCGTAACCACTGTTTGTTTCTAGAAACATGACCATATGTCAACTTCACTTTGAGATGTTTTTCATGCTTTTATAGGATTAAAATAAATTAGTCGTCAGACATTGAAAAGATGTAGGCATGTTTAGATCTGTCAACAAGGTTATGCTTGAACCAGGTAATCTGGTCAAATGTTGAATGACAGCAGCAGAAATTAAGAAATTGCCTCAGTGTGGTAATGATTGGATTAGTTGTGTGCATGTAAACACATTAAGTAACACTTTTCACAAGCAAACTAACACACCGGCTTGTGCACACACCCTCTCCCTCAAAACACCCCTACACCTATTTGAACACATGTGGAAAAGTACACACACTCACACACATACACTCTTATCCCTCTCCTATAGTCAGTCCAAATGTACCTACTGAGCACCTGGTGAGTGCTTGTAAGTGGGGTCGGGTGGAGATGAAAAGCACTAAAGCAAATTCACTCCTGTGAACTTTGCTGTTAGCTTTTCCCCGGAAAGATCAGAACGTTCACGCTGCTGGCCAGTTTGAGATGTTTTAACATCTAAACTAGTGCTGACGGGTGAAGCATGTATATCTGTGTCCAACAGAGCTGAATTGCTTTAGTCAACCAATTACAAATACCTTTTAATGACATTAAAATGTACCTGATTTTTGTTTCATACGAATAACATTTTCTGCCGCAGTGCATGGAGGCATACTTACAAGACATCTTTGTGCTATTTAACCTTGTTCCAAAGTGCATTTAGATTTTCAACTTTATTTTTAAAGCCAAGTCAAACCCTCCTCCCATTTAACCATTGCCAAACTTTACAACTCACAGACCTTTGAAAGCTCTTTTGTTTGCTCAGCTGAAGGCTACAGCCCCCACATGGCAGTAAAAAAAACCTTCCCTGCCAGTGAATGTAAACAGGAGAGCACTGACTGGTTGTTAATATCCCACCTTGACATGTTTCAGTCGAGGTGCCTTCAGCTGACCTTACCCATTCGGGGGGGGGGGGGCTGTGTTGAGGTTTCTGTTCTCTTCATTGCCAGAAATCGATTTCAGAGATCACTGATTGTGCAGGCAGTGGTGTGAGACTAAGGGCACGTGTTGCTCATAAAAATGTTCCCTGATTTGATGCAGGCTAAAGCGTTTGTTTATGCTTCTCTCATCTCTTAGGTATTATCCGAACACAAGAACTGCTGGATCATGAGACGACACCTCACTACTGGCTCACAGTCTATGCGATGGATCGCGGTGTGGTACCCCTCTCTGTATTTGTCGAGGTCTACATCGAGGTGCAGGACGTCAATGACAATGCACCACAAACCTCCGAACCTGTCTACTACCCCTCTGTCATGGAGAACTCCCCTAAAGACGTGTCAATCATCCAGATAAATGCAGTTGATCCAGATGCCAAGGCCAGTGATAAACTCACTTACAGGATCACCAGCGGCAATCCCCAGGGTTTCTTTGCCATTAACGCCAGGACAGGTAAGATTGCTGTTACTGTGATGGCAATTCATGTCACTATAAATTGCATCCTCAGAGCAAGAAGTCCCTGATATTGTATCTGAGGACAAATGAATCAGGCTGCAAGCTTGAGAAAGACACTTAACTACGACAGAGAAATCAGCTCCTGCACTTTTAAAAGTAGCCCCATTTTCCAGCGTGCAGTTTATCTAACCAGTGGTCCAAATGATTAAATATTAAAAACAATAGCTTGTTGTAAAGCCTTATATCGCAAAGGTCACAATGTATTCTTTTTCTGTAAGTAGGTATCATCTGGGATATCCTGACTTATTGGTACATATGAACTATCAACTATTCTAAAGGTCATAAACATGAAGCATAAATGAAGAATTGTACTACATATTAAATTATCTCTGAGACTTGGGGAAGGTTCTGAGATGTACTGTAGCGCACGACCGACAAGCTGCTGAGCCTCCATTTCCCCTTTCTTGTGGAAAGGAAGAGCAGTGTGAACACAGTATTTTAACCCAGGACAGGAGTGGGTTGAGCCTACAGGGGTTTTTTCCACTCTAACACTCTAAAGTGTGTTCTCATATGGTACTCTAGAAATGGTGTGATGATTAATATTTCATTGGGTTCTTTTAAAGTTGCAGGAGCAGGCTATGTTTAGTTGAATAGCAGAGAAAATACTTGTAATAGGTGCAAAGTGAAGCTCCGTGTGCGAGCAGAGCCTCTCAGTAAATGTACAGATTTATTCTCGCGATGCCGGATTCAGGACTCAAGTGTGATTCCATTGAAGAATTTGTTCTACGTTTGTATAAACCCATTTGGAGCTATTAAGTTTATCGGGGTCATTATACAAATATAAAATAAACCAAAGACATCAGTTAGTGTAAGATTTAAATGACTTCCATTTTCCCTAACATAAATCACAGTAGCAAAATGAGATGGTTGAATTCTGTATCCGTCTTTGAAAGTGCCAATTACTGAATTTGTTATTCTTTCTTACATAGCTTACACACGTGGCTTATTGCAACGATTGCAAGTGCTCATTAAACTGAAATGAGGAATGCGTAGTGAAGCAGTTGCTCCAGTTTGTCCTTACTGCCGTGTGTGGTCCTGTTTCCCCGAGGTTGTCACATCAACAAACTGGAGTTATTTTTGCTGGAAGTGGCAATGTGAATTTTCTGACCAAATAAGGGTTGATCATGCAGCATGGCTCCCAAACAAGCCTCGCAGTAACACCGGGCACTCCTCAATGGACAGGAAAAGAAAAAGAACAAATAAATGATAAAGAAAAAGGGTGAACCTTAGGTATGTGGACACTAAAGGTCGGTGCTTCGTGTACATGCATGACAGGATCAGCTAACATATGCTGATAAGAAGTCTGGGAGGCTGAAAAAGTGGAGTGCGGGGAAATCGAATGTTTATCTTCCAATAAAGCAGTCATACATAAAGCTATTTTAACAACATAGGCAGACTTTCATCCGTGAAGAAAATATCTCTGCCATCATTTGGATCTCCAAGATGAATTGTCTTTATTTAGCCATTCGATGGATGAGTAACCTGCGATAATATGGTACCATAGCTGGAAATGCATGTCTACACTGAAGCACCTGATCTTAAACAGAATGCCATTGCTTTTTGGTCTAAGATTTTTCAGACAAGACTGAACAGTAAAGTTACAGTGAATCACATATTCAGCAGGAGTTTTTATGAGGCTTATGGTCAAGTCCACTGTGGGAAGAACCTCTTTACAGCAGAATTGGCTGTTTATATGTGTCAGAGAGCTCTCTGAAATGAAAAGAACAAACTGGTTATATGCAAGAAACTGAAGCATAAGGATAAAAACCAATTCATGCATATCAAAGCATGTTTAAACTTTTATCACCAGGACACCACGGCCCCCTGCATCAGGTTCAACAAAGAGGAGTTTGCAGGAAGAAAAGTTCATTAAATCACTGCTTTGCTGCATTGATTTTCCTCTTTCTTTCTTGTTTTTGAAGATTGCAGCAGAGTGAAGGTAGAAATGTAGGTGGGTAGAGAAAACAAGCAAAAACAGGGAGCCAAATGTAGCTGGTCACTAGAGAAGACAAGGATTTATGCAAAGTGCCAGTCAAAATGACAGCGGCATGATTATACAGCCATTTTTTTTTTATTTGAGAATTGGATTAAATGTGTTGAGGAATGATTATAAATTCTATTTTCTATTTTTTTATCCGTGGTATTAAATGAGATCAGAATAGGCCTGATATCTGTCCACATTATCAATTCAATATGGCATTCTCGCCGCTTATTACAGGTTTTTGAAAATGTTTAAATTTACAACATGCAAGTCTCTGTAATTACATGTTCTAAAATTGCATTGGAAGCATAGGCCCTGTCTTGGCATATCTACAAAGCTCCACAAAGGGGTGGGAAAAAGGAAAAGACGTTAAGGCCTATGTTTTGTTTGTGGGTTCTGGAACTTTGCAGGCATGTGTTTCCAAGCTAACTAGCTAGCTAACTATCATGGGCTTCAGCCTTGTGCAGATTTCCAAGCTGCCTGTTAAGCTTCAGACACATATGAAGGCTTCGCTTGACGCCTTGGGTGGCGTTGGTTGCCCTTTTTCCGCAGCAGACCCACAGTGGCTCAGTGAAGTCCAGGATGAAAGGCTTAGGCTTCCCTTATTTCTGCCAAGTAAACAAGTCCTGCTGTTTTGGCTGTTCTCTGACTTTAGTTTGTCATTAAAGTGCAAGGCCAGCTTTTCTCTCTATAGCAGACACTATTGCAGTCCCAACGTCTGAGAGCTTAGAACTTAACGGTTTGATATACTCTCGCTTTGGAAAGGATTGGAACAGGGATGAAAAAAAAAAACAGAGGCAGAGAGCCGTGTGGGGTGAAAATTGTGCCAGTCAGCTGGATATGAATTATGTGTTCTAAATCAGTAAGAGATCAGTGAATTTGAATAATGCTGTTGGGGTGTGAAATTTTAAAAGATGAACCAGTGCTTAGTTGTCTGGTGGCACGGATCTCATCCCACCCACAGACATGACCATGGTTGTTCCAGCCTCCTAAGCCCTGATTTGGCAGCTGAGGAGAATAGTTTTTCCTGGATAACGACTCATAGGCTTGCTATCAGAAGATCTCAAGAGGATAAGGGCTGTGGAGATGGAGATGCGTAAAATGTCATCTGGTTGCGTTGTAGAGTAGTCAAAGGTTGTTGTATCATTTGGGTGTAGATTTAGAATAAGGATGGTTCTTCTCACACACACAGCACTTGAGACAGCCAGCCCACTAGCTGTCTAGTTTTATTTTTCTCTTTATAGAAGAATTGTCAGATCTCTAGGCTAGTTCATCTGAGGTTGTTGGCATGAGATGCCCACATTTTCTGTGGGAGACTGAGCAGTGTTCATTACCTGGTGAATCACTATCTCTCTTCCTTGAAATGCTGTTACCGTGCTGTGACGTTGTGGATTTCAGCAGAGCACTTATGCAAGAACACACATGTATTAGAAAAGAGCAACAAGGCAGACTGTGTAGTCAGGACACACACACACAAACACGCACAAGAAGTTTTTTCATATATCGAAGCTAAGGTGAGAGATGGAGCAAAGATCACTACGATAGTGATCTTATCTAGCTGAATGCTCATTAATCTACTTCCTGTTGTACCTATTCTACCTTTCTGTGTAGTATTAGTACTTTCTCGAGCCTCTCTAATTGTCCCAGTGTTGTTCATTGACTTTTTAGAGCATATTATCTTTAGTCTATGGTGACCTGATATATGAGATTTGTGCTCAGAGCACCTAAAGCTTCTGTTGAAACTCCACCCTATAATGATGGCGCCTGAATGTATTCGTCACCAGACAATGATGTAGTTATTGCTGACAAGACCATGCCTTTAATAGGATATGACTGACTATACCTGATTGTGTTAGACCTATAAATACAGTTTTCATCCCAGTGGTTAAACACAAATGAAGAAAGATACACCCAGGCGAATTCTTTCAGTCGTATTAAACAATTGTGGCCCATCTTTTTTCATCGCCTGCAGCCAGCAACTCATTGTCATCAATCGAAAAGGAATGCCAAGGGTAATGCTTTGGCAAGCTTGGATACCTTCGACAGGTTTTATGTGCATTTGTCATCCTCAGGGCTGAATGAAAAGGTAAGGGAAAACAGCTACTGGGACTGCAACTGAGAATCATCCACTTTCTGTGGCGCTCAACTCATATCAACTTTCAGCGACACCCTCTCTGTTTGATGGAGAAAACACACACACACACACACACACTCACACACAAACACACTGGTGTTAGAAACACACTGGTGTTATCAGTGGCTTACCAAAGCCCCAACGACTATCAGGGGAAGTGAGATAGGAAATGGATACTTCCAACAACTTCCTGATGTTTCCGGTGATTAGGAGGCCAAACAATTGTCACAGCTCTCAAAAGAGATTGTGAAAAGAGAATGTGGAAATGAAAAATGGCTGTTTTTCCTCTTAAAACTTCAAAGAGTGGTCACGGTGGCTTATTTGGCTAAGATTTAGGTAACCATAATATCTTTAAACATATCCAACCTGGGATCTTTTTTACATGATATTTTTTTGAAATATGACATTCACCAAAGAATGCCACATCTTGGTGTTGTGGGTGTCTTAAGTTATAATTAAAACTTGACTGATTTCTATGAACATAGGGCTGAAAATTGAATTGAAAAAACAAACATGTATCCACCTCTCGACTTTGAGAAACCACACAGGAGAAGTGTGATTTACTCTGCAGAGTAAGGCTGGAAAAATGAATGTACAAGTGCCAGGTCGACCGAGGTAAAACAAAGCTTGCGTACAGTCAAACAGCTGAGTGGATTTAACACTGTTGCTGACATTAAAATATCACTACGCAGGCAGCTTACAGTGTTTTAGTTTGAATGTTTTATTACTTGAAATATTCCTACTCAAGGGTTAGGGCCTAATGTGGAAGCGCTCTCAGACACCACTGTTAAATGGACTACGTCACTATTGTTGCTACACATGGCTCAAAATGGCTCACCTACTCAAATGAACCATACAAGTGAGCACTTTAGATGTGAAAGGTGTAGAATGCCTTGAAAGCAACACATTTGACTGTGTTTGTATTTATGGACATTCAATGTCTTTAAGATGCCATTCTTATGGATGATACGGCGTAAAGGCCTGGTCTACCTATAATTTGGCACTGTGCATTTTATCCAAGGCCTAAGCTTGGTGACACAGTGGCTACTCGCAAAGCTAGTTAATGAACAGCTTACCAACCAGAGTCATGCTAGCCTTAGCCTGACACAATAGTTGTCCAAGCTTCTTTATTTTTCTCTACTGAGCTAATTACCCCCCAGGGTATTTTGTCCCTGGGGCTGTACATTATTTCATTCAACAAAGTGTGTTGTTGAAGATGGGAATTAAGCTGTCTAAGCTAACGAGCTTCCTATCTCTCAGTTAGCAGGCTTTGTTTTTCGAACGGGACGCATCCACAAAGTTAATTATATTGTCATATTGTCTTCCAACCATTTATCTTTTGTGAAGTAGTTTATGCTACAATAGCTGAGGTTAAATAGCAGCGTCCGAGTATTTTCATCGCCGGGAATTCGAGCCATTTTGGCTTCAAAGTGCAACTGGACAGCTTTTATAAGAATGATTGGGGCTTCGGCTGTCCTTGAGAGCTAGACATTAATTTATGACCACAGAAGCATTTACTTAAGGACTTAACATACGTACATATTTGGTCTCTGTCCACGTTCGTTCTACAGCTCCTTGCTAAGGATTACATCAGCCTTTCCTTGGAACTCGATAGCTCAACTTCTTCCATTTTTATGTTCAACAGTGAGCAGTTGATTGACAGAAGGTCAGGAGTCTAATTGGCCGTGCAGATTTATTTTTAAGACATACTACAATACAACTAAGGTGGCTTTACATGTAAATTTGACAGATGCCTGATGACCAATGTGAAATCTTACGAGGTTTTGAGGGTGAAAAGGTAAAATCACTAAACAGGACTTCCTTTGAGAATACAGGCCAAGCAATATCAAAACCAATTAATCTGCCTGAGATCTCAACACGCACGAATGTCTCTCTTGCACAGCCCACACAGTCTCATACCGTTACTATCTGTGCTGCCTTTCCTCAGCTGCTTCACTGCTTCCAAGCATCCCATCCACTTACACAACTCCCCATAACATTCACTTTCACAAACACTTGGGAACCCGAACCCCCCACAGCCCCAACTCTTCCATGACGTGCTTGTCTTTTCAGATTACAAATAATCCCTGCAGCTGTGAGGTGCTGATATATCTCAATCCTAATGTAAATAATGCTCCCCCCATTCAATGCCTTCTACTCATTTTCACAAAGACCATAAGTATACATCTATGTGTTTGCTTTAGCTTATAGGGGCTCCCTCGCAGCATTTGTCAAATTCTCTGTTTCTGGACATCACATCGTGACTTCAAATCAGGCTAAACTGCCTTCTAAATGGCGTGCCAAGCATCGCCTTCCCTCTCAATAAAATAGAACTGTCAGTAGCTCTGCAGTATTTTGGAGACTTGGTTATAAAGCGACAAACAGCTCCTTCTTTGATGTAGCAAACCTTCTTAAACGTCCACAGTCCTTTGGATTTTGGTGTCCCATAGTTTTCATTCGAAAGTATAGATGGCATCATGAGCAGTGAAAGCAGATATGTTTCACAGTGTTGTTTTAGGCTCCAGAGGCAGACACTTAACTCATAATGAGGCTGAGAATATTGATATAGTTGTCTGGCGTTGAACGTTGGGTTTCGGAATAAGAGATGTCGCACTCTGTGTTCATTATTTTCCGCACGCAAGAGAGAAATAACAGGAGTTTGAATAATTAATTTTCAGAGCTTAGTGTCAATTCATCAACAACAAACTAAACATCTCAACGACTTTTAAATTACACAATAAGTCTGGCAGCTTCAGACACCCAGCACATTCCCGATTGTCTGGAGTTGCAGCTAAATGCGTGTCGCATAAATATGTGTGTCACTCTCAAGACTGCTAATCACAGCAGCAGTGCCCGGGTATGAACCGGCCCCAACAATGTCCTGGACTCCTTAACTCCCTCCAGGCCTCCATTTTGGAGCAGCGGTTGTAGCGCTCAAGGACATGGTTGAGAGTGCCACTGCTGCTTTGCTGTTGTTTTTCTATCCCTCTGAAAACAGCATGGCTATAATTACTGTCGGCCCAGCTCAGCCCACGCCTGAGGATGGCTTTCGTGTGTGTATATATGTGTGTGTACACGTGTGTGTGTGTGTGTGTTGTGACAAAGACTGTGGGTTGGAAGCGCAGACTTCTCTGGTGAGGTCTGGCTTACCAACCAATCATTTTACAGTTCCTTAACGTTTAGGTAGAGATATAGAGGTATGCACCTTTATTGGCTGGACCACTAGTGCCAGCACAGCCTTACATAAAAGGCCCGTTCCTGGTCAGCATGAAGCTTTTGCATGAGTGATCAAACTTGTGAGATGAGTTTAGAAAGATTTGGATGTGTCAAAGTTCAGAAGTTGTGAATTATTTTCTGAAAATGATATCAGAGCTTGTGTATTAAAGTGGGCGGCAGATCCTGTGCCTGAGAGATCCGGCAGCATGTCGGACAAAAATGGAACCGAAGCAAACAAAAGCAGTTTAAGCCACAACACAAATAGCTTCACTCATCCACAGTAGATGCCACATATTTTTTGCATTTCAGAAGTGATTCCCCACCCTTCAGACATCTTGAAGTAGATGCTGGTTTCATGCGTCATCAAAATTCTTAAATACTTTAATTTAGAAAATGTGAGTGGGCAGTAAAATTTAGTTTGTGGTTCAAATCGTTTCGCCACGAGGCCATGCCATAAAACTGCTTAGCTGACTGTTGTTGAGCTGAAACAGTAAGTGAATTATCATTATTGATCAGTACATTGAAAGAAGCATAATCAGCAGCTGCTTTGACAGGAGATTGATCATCATTTTACAAGAAAAATGCAATCTAGTATCTCGCTTCTTTCATCCAATTCAAAAATAATCTGCTTGTCTTTGTCCAGTAGGATAGTAACTGGATATCCTCAGGTTTTGGACTTTTGATCTTTGAAGACATCATGTTGGGCTTTAAAAATAGTGGTGGACATCTAAAAAAAAATGCTGGCATTTTAGAGACCAAACAATCAGTTAATCTTTAAAATAAATGCTAGATTGATCTATAAGCCTTAGACTTCTCAGTACACCCATGGACCCACTTTATGCCATTGGAAAAGAGGACCGTGGCAGACCATAGGATTAAAGGTAGAAGCTCGCAATATTACAGGATTGTCTGTTGCATTTGAGATGTGTATTAAGAAAACACAGTTTGTCAGAAAACGTCACAGCCCTGCTGTGAGAAGGTCAGCCCCCCGCTGTTGCCAAAGGCACAACAGTATCTGGAAGGAGTCCCATATTTATAAAACACGCTTGATATTTATGACACTTTGCCAACTGTATCTCCTCTCTGGACAATAGGCTTTCAGCAGGAAATAGTACATGAAAGCTGAGCGTGCTCTCTCGCTGAGCCTTGTTCAGCAAGTAACTGCAGTGAAATAAGGACCAAATAACTTTTCACTTCCTCTTTAGTTTTGCTTTCTTAATTGCCTGTGCACTCTCTCCAGCTCATTTTTTCGAAACAAATGTCCTATTCTTGTTTCAAGCTGGAGGAGAGAGATTACTCCTGAACCAGAATAATTACGATTGTCGAGCAAGCATGTGCGCCAGTCAACAAACAGCGTTCAGTAACATGCTCCCTCGTGTCATTAACTCATGTTCCGGTGTGCCCGCTGCTGCAGCATCAAGGTGTACATTATGTTTATGAAATAGGACTCGTTTGTGGACTTTGGATGAAGGCCGCTGGTTTTGTGGTTTCCTTGGGTTTTTTTACTATTATGTTTGTTGTTTGATTCTGCACTGAGTGTATAGTGTTTACATTACAAGCACGGCGTCTGTTATGACTCCCTGTCAAGCTATGATTAGGCAGCTGATTTGTAGAGGATTTATGAATCAGAAACGTAGACTCTGTGTGGATAATATTGTCATCTGTATTCTGCTCTATAATACATGAACAGAGAAAGGAGTTACCTAACACAGCACACAGGGGAGTTTAAAAACATTATCATCCATCAGCTCCAGCCTGGCTAAAGCACATGAATAATTAGTCAGCATGGTGTGTTTTGATGTGGCACAGCAGAACTATTAGCCCTGATAGTAATAATCTACAGCTCGCTGGCTCATGTAACCCATGCTGATTCTTTGCAAACTTTCTTGCAGACTCCATGCATGCAAAGAGTAATTCCTGCAGGTCGTGTAAATTTACTAAAGTTAATTTTTGTCGTCAGTTATGAAGCACTGTTTTTTTCACTCAGTGAGGGGGTGTTCTGTATGTAGCACTGTTGAGACGGGGAGGTAGAGGCAGGTTTTCTCTTTGTGTTGATTTACATTTGTCGTCTTCTGTATTTGCTCCTGCAGTGGGTGCTATTTTATGTTAATGTCAAATTAACATCTAAATTTGTTGCCAGTCAATATGTAGCTGTGTTGTGTATGCAGAGAAGAAAATGGGTTGCACCTACAGGAAATGTTTTTCCTAACGGAGTATCAGTAGACCTATATCTTTGCAGCTCGCTGTGAAGATTAAATAAAGCCTAAGAAGGAGAGGATAAAAAAGGGGGAGCAGAAGCGCCTCACTCATATGCCTCAATTGCAGTGCTGAGGGAGGGCTATTTCAGGACCTGTAAGTTGTGGCCTGCTATTCTCGTTGCAAGCATATGTGCCATTGATGGGTTTGGGTTTCGGAAATCCTTTGCTTTATGCTAATCAGGCGCAGTGTGGCAAGCAGACAGCTCTGGTGCGGTTGAAGTTGGCATGTCTACTCTACACTCAGCGTCTCTGCAAAGTTGCAATTACATCGGTAGTGAGAACAGAACACTGCCTATAACGTAGCCATGTAGCGATAGCCTTCCCCCCATTTCTTATTTTTCTTCCCTTCGTTTGTGAATTTGATTCAAAAGTGGATTGAAGCGGAGGAACTGAAGAATCAGACTTGTTTTTTTAGTTTTTTCAAAGCCTGGCTTAACAAAGCCCCCTCTGTGTGATTGATGTCACACAACATCAGTCCCTCCACTTAAAATGAACACTACCGCTCAAAAAGACCCTTAAAAAACATCAACGAGCAGCAGGATTTTTTTTCCCTGAAGTTTCCTTTTCTCTGTTTCAAAAAGTGCTCAAGACTACGGGCGATGTGTGACTGGCTGTCTATTTATTCAGCTTGTGGAAGAATTAAACACAGGGTGTCAGGGCTATGCTGCTGTTTGGGCACTCTTTGCAGACCTTTGTGATATTTCACATATGTAAGGCGGTGTGGTGGGCTGTCTGGAAACTGGCTTGACAGGGAAGACCTACAGGGAGAGCACTCCTCCAGATGTAAACTCTTAACTCAAGGGTGACTGATGAGATAACCAGCAGGGTTCACATTATGTCACCCAGCAGTGAGTGGGCGGAATTTCTTTTGTTTAATTAATCAAATATTATTTCTGTTCGAGCGTTTTCTGTCTGAGAAGTTTCTCTTTGGTTCTCTGTTTTCAATTTAAAGAGGAGGAGAGGAGCTACAAAATCAATTAGTCCACCTTATAGCCTGGCTTTGTTATGCTGATGCTTCCAAACAGGTACCATAAACAAGTCGGCTGAGTCGGCCATTTTACAGATGAAAAATGAAATGAGAGAAACTGTGAGACTGTTTCTAACCTCCCTCAAACACATGTTTGGGATTTCTTTTCTGTAATTTGTTTTGGTCCTTAATAACTGACATTTACACTCACACCAATATATCTGCAGTGCACTAATATTCGCTGATAATCAGCCTAGCCCATTTATCTGTTGGCCCCTTGTCCAGCATTTACAGTGATATCTATTGCTTTCTCATGACAAAAGTTGATTTAATGTACACAGTTGTTTCTTTATATGATTAATTCTCTATCTGTGTAATTAATGTTATTATCATTGACTGTCTCCAACAGGTCTGGTTACGACTACTTCAAGAAAGCTGGACAGGGAGCAACAGGATGAGCACATTCTTGAGGTAAGCACTTTATTTTGGCAATTATTCAACTCTGAAGAAAAAGCTGGAGGTCAGTGTTGGCCTCTCTTTCATGAGAAAATTAATCAGCATCATATAATCAGAATCCTACGAGGTCAAAACATTCAGTCACCCGGTTAAAGAAATGAGATTTTCTGTCTCTGAGGAAGGGTTGTATGCAAGAAGGGAATCATTCCTTCTTCTTCTGATTTCCGGATGGGGTAGGAGAGAGAGGTGGGAGGGGTGTGGGAGATCCTGGTGACTGTTCCTTTGTTCTTTCCCACTGTTCCGTCTTGTGGATGGAGCAAGCCGGGACAGGAAACTGTTGTCAACCCAACAGGCCGATGTCTAAACTTGTGGGTTTTAATTGAGCAGGGCTCTGTTCTCTCCTGATGCTTCCCTCCCTCTTTCTTGCCACAGACCCAAGGTTGATAATAGCCGTTTTAATTTTGCTTCCGGTGCTGACAGGGAGCAGATTGGGCGCCTTTTAATTATTGTTAGAAGTTACACAATTCAGTGATCACTGGGCGACAGTTAATGCTTGTGCATCTGGTGCCAGAGCGGTGTTGTATTTCATACTGTGATTGTACATTGCTGCACTGCACTAATTGCATTACAGGACTGAGAGTAAATGATAGGGATGCGAGAGAGGAATAAGTGAAAACTATTCCATTTTAAGTTTAGCTCACGATTTAAATTAAACAGTAAGGTTAGAATTAAGCAAACTTGTTAAATTTGTGTAGACTAGAGGGTATCAAGGTCAGAAAAAGGTTCCCATGCAAACCCAAAGCTCCTCCGATCTCGCGGTTTGCTGTAGATGTCACAGTGCTACCTCAAACATGTGGCAGAAAGCTGTTGAATGTTTTGAAACTGGTGGCTGATTCAAAGTCTTTGTGTCTGTTTGAAAAAAAAAGTAGCTAATTCCTGCAAAGCCGAGTTCATGAATGTTGTTATTTTTTCCCTTTTTCACAAAATGCCTCCAGACAGACATTTAATAACCACATGAAACACTCAGCTTAGACTCTTGCGGTCTTTAATGTTACGCCAAATTCAACACGCCTATTCTCTTTGTGCTAATATTCTTGCTTTTCTTTGTAATGTTTATTACTAAAGCTTGCACTGATAGATATTCTAATTCCAGTGCGCAAAGAAGCAATATTTTTTCTTAATAGCTAATTTAAAGCTTCTCTTGCACATGTCTGTTTAATTCAAATATGAATTGCAGGGATAATTTAAAGCAAGTAACTTTTGACCTAAATAGGTAGAAAGTGGCTGAGCGAACACAGCCTGGGAAAAGCTGTGTAACCAGGGCAACTTAAGAAGTTTGTTGGTCACTAGGAATTCAGCAGGAAGCTCTTTATTGGGCTAAACATTGGTGGGGCAGCACGGACTCCTTAAGCCTACAATTTGCCCTCCCCACACTCACACACACAAACACACACCTTTGGTGTATCCGCAGGGCAGCTAATCGAGGGCTAATCATGACTCAGAAGAATACATGTGTGTGCACATGCCTTTGTGTGTGAACTGGGTGCTGGCACAGCAAATCAAGTCGAAGTCTCAGCTAGTGTTGAAGTTTTTGTACGAGCTTGTTGTAGGAGAAGAGACGAAACATGTGGGGCCGTGTGGAACATGTGGAGCAATTAGGGTGGGGGCTGTGTCAGCATTGTTTGCACCAAATGCCAAGAGGAGGTGGAGGGAGCGCAGGGGGTTTTCAGCTTTTTATGATGAGATGGATGGGGGTTGGTAGGCGGTAGTCGTGTGCCTGTGTGTGAAAGAGAGAAACAGAGAGAGAGAGCTAAAGGCAGAAAGGCAGTGAGGGAATTTGAGAAAGAGGCATTGCAGCTCCTGATGGTCTGAGTGTGGGCTCTAGTGGCAGGATGAGAGGCATCCGTCCCAGGAAGGAGGAGGGGTGGGGGGTAAATAGCTAAAGTGGGACATGCCAGGACATGCTTAGGATTCAGGCTGGGACTGTAGAGGGAACATTAGAATGGAAAAGCAGAGGTGAATGGGTTGTTCACATCTGTTGTCTGGACCCTTTCCCAGCATGCAGCTGGCGAGATGCAGGGTACACCCCGGACAGGTTGTTAGTCCGGCTGATTTGATGAGGATATTCCATCCTACTTAGTCTGTTTTTTTTTTTTTTTTAATCTATAAAAATGAAAACACACCAACATATTTAGTCTGCAATGATGTAAAGCAGCAAATCCTCACCTCAGAACCTGAAATAAGTGAATATTTTGTTCATTATCAACCTCAATGATGAGTTATTCATGCTGATTCATTAATGAACCGAGCCCATGCTATAGTAAGTCACAGTTATGACACAAAAACAGTTTAGATATAAGTACTTTGCTTTGATCAAGTTTTGAAAGCTAGTGTATAGCCTTTCGTGACTTAATAGTTCCAGGCACTATGAAAGCAAAGGGAGTACACTCAGGCCCTATAGGTTCCTGTTCCTTCGGGAAGGCACTTTTTTTTACAATAACTAAATTGTTTCCTCTGGTCGAAATGCTTTTGATTAAACTCCTCACCAGCTTCAGTTCCTCAAACGGTTCTTGGTCCCTTGGGAAAGTTCATGCAGTGGAAACAACCCTGAGAGTAGCAAACTTGTAACAATGAGATATTGTTTTTGCTCTGTTTAATACTGCAGTTATTACAGCAGGCATTCGTGTCTGCTCTGCAATGCACGTTTGATAATTAAAAAAGAATGAGTTGCTTTATTTAAACAACTGGTGTGGAGCGCCAGCGTCAGTAAGTCTCTCCATTACGATAGCCAAGCACAACATACATTTCTATTGTAACTAACTTAAAAAAATCTTGCACAGTTGAGCCCAGTTCCCAGGTTATTTTAGTTAACATAGAATGCATTTTACTTACATATGGTCACTGAGATAAACCTAAAAGTTTTGCAAAACATCAACAGAACAAAATGGGTTGGCTTAGTTCGCGTCACTTCAGAGCAGTGCTATGCAGATGTGATGAGACACACTCCCTCTGGTGTAACTTCTCTTCGTGTGGTTTCCCTAATTATCACACTAAAGGCTTTTGATGAAAATGTTCCAAAGAGAGGCACACGGTTGATGGACAGCTGGGTAGCTACAGTGTTAATGTATGCGAATGAGGTACTGTGCTGGGACATTTCAATTCAATACTTTATGTCTCCTTCCAAAGTGTCTCAGGGTGTTAAAATATAATTAGGGACATCAGGCGCTACACCTACATATATGAGGCCGAAGAAGCTCATGTGATCAAAATGGAAATGTTCATTACGGAGCGCAGAATGGGCCCCAGCATGTCCTCCCTGTAATAGACACTCACTTTCAGGTTTCTTGTAATCCCATTTAATTAATTCTGCTCATGTGAATAGCACAGACAGCTGCAGACACTGTGAGAAAAACAAAAACACATTACTTTAGTAATTGAAACTATGGTACCAAATGGTGTGTGCATTGCCCTGGACTCCTGACTGGTTTTAGTGAGGCACTTAGCAGATGGTTTTAAATGACTGTGACATTTGTTCTGCCCTTCTACAGTATTTTGCAGCTCGAAGCTAGAAAATGCTCACATCTTTGCCAGCGCTCAGATGCACAAACCTGCGAGTGCATTCTTCTTGTTTAGGTCAGCCCGTGGCTCTTTGCTTTTGATTAAACTCCTCAAACTGTGCATTCAGACGTCTGAAGACACATAATCATGGCACAAATTACAAAGTGTTAGCTTGTGCCGCCAGTAACGCTTGATGTCATGACTTAAATTAAGGGCCCATTAATGATTTAGTTGTTTGACACTGTCTCTTATACCAAGTACTTCTGGGGTTTAAAAAAAGCCCCCGGCCTTCAGTGAAGGGCAGTAAGTCTTAATGTTTATTAGCAGTTCAAAATCTCCGTTTGCAAGTTTGACACACACAGCAGCAGACTCAGTGCAGCTGGTGCTATCAGAATGAAGAGGTGCAGCTAATTAAAAATAATTAGCTCTGGTGGCTTATTTGTGCAACAGCCATACAAGCTACTGTTATCACGATCACAGGCAAACACATTAAATGTTATTTCTGATTAGGAAAGTTTTTAGTTCACTGTGGCAACCTCCAGATGAAACTAATTATGTTTACCTGAATACACCAACTCTAGCTTGTAACTAGTAGTTAGAAAATGTCTCTCCTGCTAAATCAAAGTGGCCCTCTCACCTTATTGTGTTTTTTTAAATGATCTGTTAATTAAACTGCCATGTGCATAAGAGCTGATACTGGAAAGTACACTCCCAAATCACCAGATGTGGCTGCTTGTGTAACTTTATGCATAAAATTAGCTTATTTAATGCTTATTAGGCTACAATAGGGGCTCAAAAGTCTGAAAGCCTGTGCTGCTCCTTACATACAACCAGACAAATGTGGTTGGACCGCCGAAAAAACAAAAAACCAAGAGACCAACATTTTGAGTGTTGAAGTCCTGTACCCTCTCTGAAGCATGGATGAAAATGCATTAAATTTTATTTAATCTATCTTGTATTTTCCTGCTGGATAATTTTGCCTCACAAGACTCAAGATTTCATTTGTAGTTCTGAAAGAGTCCCTTTTTACAAGATCAAGAGATTTTTTGTGAAAAAAATCATCATCCTGTAGAGATGAGATTATTAGGTTAAAAAATAAAGAAAACATCTCATCCAGCAGTGTTTGGGAGCCTGTTACTGAGGTGTATTTGTTGTTGTTTTTTTTTTAAGTAAAGAATATGTATTAGAAAAGACCACCAGACAGCAAATCTCAGAGGGAACTGCCTTTAAATTTAGCTGCTAGTTGAGTTGCACTGAAAGAAGTGCAGTGGAAACATGAAGGAACACACACATCCTTTTTTCCTACTCTTTGATTAAGTTTAGACTTTTGAATGATGAATTTCTATCACAGCTGCCTTGATCTTTTCAAATTTCTGCAATACATGATGTTCAATGAAATTGCTGACATTATAAACCTTTTATTAATTCCACTGTGTAATTATGGAAGAGATCCAGGTTATTGTGACTTGAAGAGATACAAATGATCAAATGTCATTTAAAGTTCACTACTCAGATAATATTTGCTTTGTTGTGGTTCAGCCTTCTTGATTTGAGGTTTTGTATTCTTTCTCCCCAGATCACGGTCACTGACCATGGTGTTCCTCCCAAATCCACCACTGTCCGCGTCATCGTCCGAGTCCTCGACGAGAACGACAACAGGCCGTTGTTCCTGGAAAAGATCTATAAGATCAAGCTCCCAGAGCGGGAGAGGCCTGAGAGAGAAAGAGCCGCGAAAAGAGACCCTGTGTATCGGGTCATTGCCTCTGATCGTGATGAGGGACCTAATGCAGAGATCTCTTACAGCATCGAGGAGGGAGATGAGAATGGGAAGTTCTTTATCGAGCCCAAGACCGGCCTGGTGTCTGCAAAGAAGTTCTCTTCTGCTGGAGAATATGACATTCTTACAGTGAGTATCTAATCCCAGGGCTTCTTCCTTTCATCAGCCTGATAGTCTCTCAGTGAGCAGTAGTTTCTTTTTTACAACGGATGGTTGTTTTTTACTGTTTTATTCTTCTCTTCTGTCTTCCTTTTTTATCAGTTTCTGTGTTGGAAAATGCAGTAAAAGAAGTCTCTGTAAAAGAGGCCAAAAGCTAATTGGTCCACTTATGTTCAGAATATAAGTTTCAAAAACCTACTTTAAAATTTTGAGGATCATGTTCCAAAGCCCACAATATCCCATTAGGATCTAATTGCTACAGCTATGCCTTCTTTATTTCTACAATCTTATTACTGTGGTACCTCAGTCTTCAGGAGCCAAATTTCTCAATGTGACACTTCTTTTTGGCTGTTACAGTACAGCACTTGATAAAAATCATTTTCTGCTCATCATGGCAGCTGTTTTTAGCTGAGTATCTTAGAATTTCTGGGAAATAAATGTGTTATATATACGTGTGAAAATGAATGTAATCTGTCAATCTTCCACCTGTGAGAAGATTACCTCAGCAAGTAGTCATCACAGTTGGCTGTGAAAACTGCTGTGGTGATACTTAATGCTCATCTTTTTTTGGTTTCAACTGATTTCACCCAGATTTAATGTGCACACAAGTTGTGTTTCCTGCTGCAAGAAGACTCTGCACACCACAGTTTAGAGTAATTGAAGTCCACACAAAAGGTTGAATCACAATAGAACAGCACACAAAAGGTGTTTTGTCATTCAGAATATGAGGTTCTGTTTCCGTGTGGACAGCTCAGAGTACGGTAAAGCTTTTAGGATCGAATCACAACCCACTCTGTGGCTTTGTGCCTGAAATCAGTGGTTCTTCCTAAAGTATGTAGGCACTGTTTAGAAAATGAAATATTTTATGCTGGTATGTTTCATCTGTAAGCATTAACAAGCAATCCACATAACCAAACTTTCTTTACTTCTAAAGAGTTTCAGGCATAGGATCCACCAGAGAGCTGAATAACATGTACCATAACACTGTTTAACACAGCCCACATTCTGTGCCTCGCTCTCAGATTAAAGCTGTCGACAACGGACGTCCTCAGAAGTCCTCCGCTTGTCGTCTGCATATTGAGTGGATTCTCAAACCAGAATTGCCAGCTGATGCCGCTCCCTTGCTTTTTGAGGAGTCGCCCTTTACTTTTTCTGTCATGGAAAGCGACCCTGTGGCGCACATGGTGGGCGTCGTTGCCACCGAATCCTCCGATGTTCCTGTGTGGTTTGAAATCACAGGTATTGCCTCCTTCACATGAATCTCTGTTGTTGTGTGTGTGCATGCAGACTGTAGAAATGCCTTGTAGGTAGAAAAACTCATACTTAATGACTAACATAGCGTTTGTGTGTGGAAATGCTGGGAAAATATGGAAATATCCTAAAAAACTGTATTTGAGAAGATAATAATATTGTATAGTATACTAGGAGTCCAGGTCTAGGAGAGAAGTCAAATTTGAACAGCCATTTTCATAGTTTCTGGCAGCCATTTTAGCTGCCTTACAAAGCCAAAATACAGTAACTATATATTTTGTAACAATTAACTTTTTGGCATTTGCTTAACAATATGTTAAAATATCATGATGATAAAAAAAGGTGAAATAACACATTTTCCTGAAGATTGTCCAAAGTTGAGTGCAGTATCTGCATTTTTTTTCATGTAGGTTTTATGGCGGTTACTGTATGTAGGTAATCAGTCTAAACATGCATTAAATGAAGGTAGGTTCTGATTGTTAAGCACTTTGTCAGCCAGCCTCAGATTTTATTTTGGTTGCTTTCTGCTTTGGTAGATAGTTTAGATAACACGATTGTATCATGACTTCATAGTTACAAACAATAAATATTGATAGTTTTCTGAGTTTTCCTGTTTGAGCCAATTGAAATATCGTACTTTTCTTGCCAACTCTGTTTTGAAGTGCTAAAACTTAATTTGTAGTTTTCTTGAATGTGTTTCTCTGTTGAGCTTATGATAGTCACTGTATGCATGAGAGGATTTAAATTGACTGCTTTGAGAAATGCTCGTCTCTTCTGCCTTCTTCCCAGCCTGTTCTTCCTCTAATTAATGTCTGACTGACACGTCTCTTCTCTCCTCTCTTTTCTGTGCTCTGCTTCTGCTTTCCTCTTTTCTCTGGAATGTTCTGTTTGGTTGGATTTTTGCAAGACGGCATAGAGGATACTGAGATGTTTTACATCCTTCAGATGGCTTGTGACCACAACTGTACAGCAGAAGGTAGCTGCTGGGATCTCCTAATAGGCTGTGCTGTATTAAGAGATCATCCTACATTGTGTGTTGGTGCTGCCTGTTGGCTGTGGTTGAAGTGTATTGTGCCACTGGATTGATGTTGTGCCACATTTTTCCCCTTAAACCTGTGACCTGATTAGGAATCTCAAGAGAGCCAGGAAATCCCCCTCTCCTTACCTCGTATGAATTAGAGCTCCATTTTATATCCACTGTTTTATAGTTTATCCTTGAGAGTTAAGCTTTCTTTTGTACTATATATCAAAGGAAATGTTGTGTTGTTACACATCCACCACTTTGTATTTGTGTACCCATATGTGCGCACAGTTTTACAGTTAAAATGCATGAGCAAGCTGTTCTGTGGATAATGTTTTTACAAAGAGCAATCTCTATCTATGTATTATTAAGTCAAACATCAGCACGGCAGTAAATTGATGTTTGTATGTCCATCTCAGCACCTCCCATTTAATGTTTGTGTAACCTTGCTACATGCAGACAACCAAGCGATGATTCGTCTCTAATCTTTTGTCCTTCCTTGTTGTTTTTACAAAAAAATGATTCCACAGGTGGTAATTATGACAGCCGCTTTGACGTGGGCAAGGCCAGCGGCACCTTGATTGTAGCGCGGCCCCTGGACGCAGAGCAGAAATCAAATTACAACCTGACGGTGGAAGCCACAGATGGGACACGAACTGTCAGCACCCAGGTAATTGAAACACTAATGAAATGGTTGGAAGCTGATGAGGCAGTTGTCATGGTTCTGTTTGTCTCATGTGAGAAATAGAGTGAGCAAAGGGATGGGTAATGAGTGAAGCGGTGGCCAAACTGTCCTGTTTGTTGGGATATGTTTATGTTGTGAGGCTATCATTGCTTTCAGCTCGCCCACGAAAATGACAGTTTAGACGTGTGAGTCTCATTACATCCCTACACGACCTGACTTCTAACTGTATAAAGCTGCCTTGGAAAAAAAGTAATACAAAAAATATGGGATATGATGAGGCTGTGCTGTATGAGGAGATCTTCTTATATTGTCTGGTGGTGCCTGGGGGATGTGGGTGAATTGTGTTATACTCCTAGATTTACTGTTGTATTTTAATGTATCAGCTCACCACAAGAAGACGGGTCTTTTGATAAAAACATAGTTTGACATTTTTCAGAAATTTACTTATTCACTTTCTTGGCGAGGTTGTAGATGTGAAGATTCATAACACTCTCATATGAATTCAATATCAAGCTACTATACACCAAGCAGCTGGTTAGTTTTTTTCTCAATGTTGAGATATCCTGTAGACTAGCCAGTCTTGAAATAGCATCTGAATCTGCACCATTAAAACACAAAGTGTGAACAATTGTTCATGCAGTGTGGGTTATGTGGAGTTAGGAAACAGAAGCAAAAGGACATTAAACACGATTTGCGTAAAGCGTAAAAATGCCAAATTTTACAATGGTTATGTGTGGGACTATTTCTTGGCAGAGCCAGGCTAGCCTTTCCCACCTGTTTCGAGCCTTCATGGCAAGCTAAACTAACTGTCTCCAGGCTGTAGATGCATGTTTATCGTACACACATGAGAGTGGTATCAATCTTCTCATTTAACTAATCTAAGAAAGCAAATAAGCATGATCATCAAAATGTCAAACTTCAGTTGATTTAATTAGAATTATCAGTTATATTTCTTTAGAAAGAAAGAAAGAAAGAGAGACAGAAAGAAGTCTTTGAAGATTGTTTTTTAACTGGTTTTTAAACCCCATGATATGGGAAGACAATGCTCCTCCTCCACTGTTCTCTGCTGTCCCAGTTGAGCATTGAAGTTCAGGAATCTTCCATTGTCTCATTCCTGACGTGGGTCTGCTGTGATGATGGTGCCGTCTAGCCAGAGTGTACATTCTTAAGCCCCCTCCTCTCCTCCCCTCTGCTGTGTCTCTCTGAACCTGTGAACCTTCTCTCACTTCTCGCCCAGAGGAACAGATTGCCCTGGCCTTTTCTGAATGGACTCTAAATTACCAAATATTTTACACTTATGCATATACAAGTATGCTCATGGCATCGTCTGGAAACTGCAAAATCAACTGAAAAGTTTTATGAAGAGGAAAACTAAAAAAAACTAAAAGATACTGTAAACCATATGACCCCGTGTGAGCCATTTTGTTGAAAGATGAAACTGCCAAAGCAGTTGCATACTTGCATTTTAATTTATTAATATGCTGATTTATTCCTGCTTGCATATAGCTTGCTCCCCAGCTGATACTAAAGCTGAACCGCCATGATAAAAGAGTTTAAGCATGCGAGTTGTCTTCGGTTTTTGTTCAGATGGTCATGCCTTGTCCATGAGATTTTGAACGTTTTTACATGATAGTTTGGGTCATATGGGATGGTGGCATTCAAAATGTTTTGTCCTTTGTCCTCAAAGGGGAGCTTCAGAGAACTGTCGCTGGAAAAGAATCTATTTGTTGTCACTCTGTATGAATAAAGCCTTTCATCATCTGGCTGCTGTGCTCCACTGAGCCTTTGGATGAAGCGCCTCCTTCACTGGCATTTTGCAACTCATCCGAGGAAGCAGCACGTCCTTTACTTCAGTGCAGAACCTCAAAAACAGCCATAAAGCGCCTATTTTTTTTTTCTTTTCTCAGCCATGATTTTCTCTCTCCATAAAGCACTTTTTAAAAAGTCCTGGCAACAGACACTTATTTAAAAGCCTCTCAGCAAAACTGCATGCAGTGACATTTTAAGTCAAATTAATCACATTCAAAGGTTAACCTATTCAGAAGGTCTTATTCTCAGTGGGCCTCGATTCTCAGTGGAACTGGCTGCACCAGCAACCCTTTCACACTACAGGGAATGGTTTAATTCAGTGTTGATATAAAAATACAGGGCCACATTATGGACTTCAAAACTTCTTGAATTTTTTTTTTTACTCCACAGAAAAGCTATGAAATTGTATAAAATGCCACAGTGATGTCATGTGTAGTCGCCACCACATCATGAAATTTGAATTACACCAAAACATCAATACTGCATTACACGGCCACGTTTCTCTTCAGCGCTTCAGCGTGTGTAGTCTTAGAAAACAATCTGTTATTATTTTTCAGTCTCAGTCCTGTGTCAAATGTCTTTGTTAGGTTTCATCATATTTAGTCAACCTCATCCTGTTTTAGTTGACCTAAAGACTTTGGCAAAACAGTAATTATTTGCATGAAGTTTAAGTCAATAAATCTGTTTAAAGTCCTTTTAATCATGTTAGTCTTTTTAGTCATCAGATTATATTGAACAGTTCAGTCAGTCGAGTCTAGCCAAAACCGTTCATCTTATCATTATCTGCCAATTCAGTTTTTGCCACTTTATCATTGCCAGCCTGACTTACCAGCTTGTTTACGCTAATGGGCTCTCCTGATTCATTCGGCTCAAACCCAAAATGCCGCCACTCCGGAGCTTTAAAGCGAGGCAAGTCCAATGTCCTTATTCTTTGAAATCGTCCTGGCTTTCATTATGCAGTCATTGGGAAAAACACCTATTAGCCTCGAGTAGCACATTATCTTCACTTCACCTGGCTTCATTTGGCATAGGCACTGCGCCCAAGTCTTGCAACGGTGGCAAAATTCTGCTATTTGTTCTGTATTGGCTAAAATTTCGGTGACAGTCCTATGAGGATAAACCTGAGTATGAACACAACAGGGGATATTAAGGTCAGCCAAAATGATCTAGGTCATGTACATATGTCGATATGTGGATAAGATATGATAAGTTGATAAGCTAGTCGTCACGACAGACCTAATGTTACGTTTTGTTAAGGACTGCTTGATGATCAGCTTTATGAATTCCATCTGTACGAGCCGTCACATCTCAGTTGAACCCTCACACAAGAAAATGGGTCAAAGAATAATCACTTGTACAGTATGTCAGTTGAAGCTTATCGCCTGCAACAGTGCACTCTTTCTTACTGCCTGCACACTTTGAATGTGCACATTTTTTAACACATTATTAATAGAGCTGTGACTAGCTGTCATGCAGATGGTTGCTAGTGTGTAAGATACAGACCTGCATAATCAGCTGACCACTGTAAGTCAGCTGTTTTTCCGTAGAGGGAACGGATTTACTGAATTTGTGTGCTCCATAAACCACACCATGAGATTTAGGACAGCTGCCTGGGATATGCTGAGAGCCAAATAGGTGACTGAAAGAGGCATCCAGTAGCAACAGACACAGTAGTAATTACCCAAATTTTGTGGGCTAGCAATAAATACATCCTTGAAATTAAAAATGTATTGTTATCAATTACTTTTTCCCCTCACAAAAGGGTTGTGAGAGAACCCTATCGTGTGCTGGCCTCCTTGCCTTCAGTAGTCTTTAGCGTTGCCTTCATATTACCTGCATTTTTGATATTTGACTGTGTTAAATGTCAGCAGCATACTGAGTGCTTCATGTTTCAGTAAAGCCATTGAGTGTTTTGGCTACTAACTTGTTTATCCGACAACATTGTTCAGCAGTAACAGTATTTGATCAGGGGGTTAACAGACACTGTAAATGTACCTGCTGTGGAGTGCTTTCTTTGTAGCAGAGAGTAATCAGTAGGGACAAGGCTAAACCACAATGAAATGTATTGAGGGCTGAACAATTAATCAAAATATTGTCAAGATTTCTTGATAGTTATGATTGATAGTGAATGCAAATTTACCATTCACATTAAAATCGTGACTCGCGTCACAATTTTAACAGTTGTCAAATAATCACAATATAATTTTTTTTACAGTTCAGCTCTATTCTTGAGCTAGGTGACCAGCAATAAAAAAATCTCCACCAGATTGTACAGTATTAGGATTATCCATTGAGCACCAGAAGGAATATTCTAATCTGTAGATTATAAATTCAAATACAGCTGTAGACTAATCAATTTTCTCTGTCTCTGCAACATAAAATGAATCCGAGAAAAGAGAATATCAGTAGGAAATCATATGCAAAAGCGCTGGTAATTGTTACTGAGTATGAATTTGTTTTCTCTGGGGATCGTCTGTTGTTTACCTTTTTAAAACAAGTCATACAAAATTTCCCTGCAGATTAGATCTATTAGATCACACACATGCAGTGCACCTCGTGAAAGCTCAAAGTTGGATTTATCTATTCCTCAAATCAAAGTCATGTGGAAGCTGTGCTGCCAGACAGGCTGGCCTATTTTCTCTCTCCTTGGAATTTTTTTCTTTCTTTTTGTTCTCTCTCTCTCTCTCTCTCTCTCTCTCTCTCTCTCTCTCTCTCTCTCTTTCTGTCTATCTTTCAGATTTTTCTTCTTCTCCGCTTCTCAAAAAGCTTCTCATTTATTGGCCAGGCATGCAGAGATGATGATTATTCTGTTTGGGTAGAATAAAGCGCAAACAAGGGCTCTGGATCTCGATGGGTAGTGGGCTGTGTTAATCCTGTTTTGGGAACATGTTGGAGTGCCCAGTGCCAGTGCCCTGCCTTTGCCCAGAACCTGCCACCTGGCAGGGGGGCTTCCTCTCCTACGCACTGCACAGGAGGACAATGAGCACAATGAAAGCTCCCCCGTGTCCTGTTCTGGATACACTGCACAAGGTGTTTCGTTATTCAGAGGGCTCCCTTTGTGGTCTCTTAAGCACGCTTTTGTTTTTGAACGTCTATTTTATTTTCAAATGGCCGTGACAAACTGAGCTAAATTATAAATAATTTTAAATCCAATCTTCTTGTCCAGAGGTGATATCAGCATGAAGCTCTTGGTCTGTGGGAGGTCTTTGGGAAACAGTCGGCCCTTCTGTTGCAAGCTTTCCATTTGACCGTTGCAGCTCTGTGAAGGCGTCTTTGAAGGATCAGCTGATGTAGACAAGGGGTGCTGCATTCTCGCTCGGGCACCTCATAGCCAGGAGCCGCGCCAACAAGGCAGCCTCGGCATGCAGCCCAGCCTCCCTTCCCCCAATCTCCAGCTATATGACATCCTCTCTTGGCCATGCAGAAGTACCTCAAGCTGTTCTGCTCACAATCTGTTCCCGGTCTCCTGTTTCTCATGTTATCTCAGCCCACAAGACTCTCTTTATGTCGAAGGTTCACCGTATTCACTCATACTTGCATGCTTTCTTGCCTTTTGAATGAAAGCTGACTTTTGTTTTTAGGACTCTTTTTCACCGTGACTTTTTTTTAAATAGTGTTCTCAGTTTCATCTTTTGTTTGTGTGTTTTTTTTTCATTCTCACCCACAACCTGTGTTTTCTATTTTTGACCATTTCCCTCAGATTTCCTTGGTTTTCCACTACCACTTCTCTTTTTTACTCTTGTCTCACCCTCACAGCACTTTTTTTCTGTAGTATCTCCATCTGTCACGTCTGTGTCTCAGTCCCAATCTTGTTCCTCCCGAGCATTCCCAGAGGAAGCCTTGTACAAAGACTACAGAGTTTTCTTCCACAGCAACATTTCTGCTGCAGTCAGGCTGTATCATGCTGTTTTGTGATGTTTGGGGGGCAAAGTTCCTTTGAAGTGTTGTCGAGCCTCCTTGAAAAGGGAAAGGCAAGTTTGTGTGCATACGGGGGATGGGGGGTTGAATAGCCTTTTGTGTGCTTTCTAAACTGTATGAAATAGTACATTGTGGATAGACGAGGATACTACTGACCAGGTTCCATTCCTTTCTGCTTCTTGGCAGCACTATCTGCTGTCGCCACCTTACTCGCTATTCACAAGACGTGCTATCTGACGCTGGCCAGATTGAGACACATTGGACAGCCTCTTTGTGTGGATGTATGTGTGGAAGTGCACGGTGTACAAGCCTGTGTGTGTGGGTGCATGCATGTGCATCTATGTGTGCAAAAGGTGGATTGTGAGACATCAGGGATCCGGTGCTATATGATGTCTGGCATGACATGAGAAGACATGCTTGGAATGAGATAGATTGCCAGCCCGCTGAGGGTGCTACATGCACCAGAGGCCCAATTTCATGCACTTTTTCAGGGTGAACGTCAGATTAGAAAAGTGTATTTATTTAATATTACACGTCCTGATTAGCGGTGTGACATGGGTCGCTCATGACACATGTCTTGTGGCAAACGGCCAGCTTACAGCACTGACAGACAGCATGCAGCCCAGCGCTCCCCCTGCAAGATGACATCTGTGAGCCTCAGCAGCATTGCCAACATCACAGCACACAGCAGATTGTAAATGTTATCAGTGCTGTCAGGTTGAGTCTATATTTGTCTCTGATATAGGCTCACACTGCTCAACAAACAGTATTATGACAAAAAACAACAGTGGACAACAGTGGGACAAATCCTGGTCAGCTAGTGAGCTGTCAACTGGTCAGAGGTTTTTGTGGTTACAGCCCCCTCGACTGTTGCTGCAGCAAACAGCTAGTCCTCGTCTGTTTCCTTATGGGACATCACCCCCTTGTGTTTGGTATGCAGGTGTCTAATCTGGGCTGATCCCTTTGTTCCCCATGTTTGGCAACGGTAGAAGCCCCTCGCTGGTCTGGGAAGCAGAGATGGCATTCCAGCAGCTCTCCATAATCCTCTGTCGGAAGTCCAGTAGACGAGTGGCTGGTGTTGATAAAACATGCTCCCAGTGGAATTTTACAGTTTGGGGATGTTGTCTTTGTTGTGTGCGGGGAGAAAAAAACCACAGTGACTGCACTTTTGGACTGTCCAAAGTGTGCGGCACACATGTGTAGAAATTTGTTTCATGGATTTGAGTCTGAACAATTTGTTTGTGAAAACATGAGCAGAATATTTCAAATGCAAACTTCACTATCCTAAAATTTCTATTTCTTTTCACGGTGTTATATATAATTAATGTCCATGGGTAGGCCTTCTCAATTTCCACAGTTGACAGCTCACTGTCATATAGTTTATTACACATATACTCTCAGTTTAATCAGCTGCTCCTGTACCTACCTCAGACTACATTTAGTTGCAATGTGGTTATTCAGCATCGATTTCTTGTTTTCACTGTTGGCTGCATCAAGTGGTCATTCAGTTAAAATATTGCTTTTGCCATCATGTGTATCGATCTGGTCTCTGTCCGCACAAGGGTGCTTATTACTGAAGAGCGTGGGTGAGGATTCGAAAAGTTTGTTGTGTGTGTAAAGTAAAAATGATAATC
Organism: Pagrus major; assembly: GCF_040436345.1. Lineage (NCBI taxonomy): Eukaryota > Metazoa > Chordata > Actinopteri > Spariformes > Sparidae > Pagrus > Pagrus major. The sequence continues at coordinate 10,929,496 of NC_133215.1, forward strand.
ATATACACATCCTTCAACCTTTTTGAGTTTTCTGCTTTCTTTTTTTTGCAGCATATACTGCAGTTATCTTAGTTTTAGTATTTTCCTGGAGCATTTAACATTTTGTTAATCACTATTCTGTTTAAAACCTTTCAGGGAATTTACATTCACACTAGTATTCTGGCTATTATTGGATTTTTGGAGTATGTAGTTGATGCGCTTCCCTATGATTTACTTTGTTTCCTATAGGTGCTTATCCGTGTCATTGACACCAATAACCACCGGCCAGAGTTCTCTCAGAATTGGTATGCGGTAAATGTCTCCGAAGACCAACCAGCAGGGACTGAGGTCCTGCAGATCAGTGCCGTGGACAGAGACGAGAAGAACAAACTGACCTTTACACTCCTGAGCAGCACTGATCCCTTCAGCCTGAGGAAGTTTAGATTAGACCCAGGAACAGGCACTCTGTACACCGCTGAGCCACTGGATCATGAGACTATGCATCGCCACGTCCTCACCGTCATGGTATGACTCAATGACAGCTGACAATTCAACAATAGTCTGATGAATTATATTATATTAAGTTACTACAAGTTTATTTTTGGAATTGTTTGCTTCGTTGTAAAATGAAACATCCATGAAATTAAGATTAGCTTGTTTGTTTCTGTGCTTTTCAAACTATGAATAATTTGCTGTTTTATTATGTTAGTGTTCAGGAATTAATTGTCCCTTGAGGGCTCACACGCTCTGTTTTTCCTCCTCCCTCCTCTGTCTGCCGGGAACACAATTTTTCTTTTTTAGGTTCGAGACCAGGACATCCCAGTGAAAAGGAACCTTGTGCGTGTGATTGTCAATGTGGATGACACCAATGACAATGCACCCTGGTTTATAGGCACGCCTTACTCTGGCCGTGTGTTTGAATCTGCAGCCGTAGGCTCAGCTGTGCTCCAGGTCACAGCTCTTGACAAAGATAAGGGCCCTAATGCAGAGATCAACTACAGCATTGAATCAGGTAAAAGGCACAAAAAAGTTGCAGAAATGTCCTTGGTTTTTGTCTCATTGCAGAAAGCTTTTGCCGTAAAGTAATGCAAATGTAATCAGCTCTTAAAAATGTATGAGTCATCTTGAGTGCTGCTACCCACTGGATCTTGATCATGAATGGAATACTTTACAAAGAGTAGGAGACTGTTGAAGACTTTGTGTTGAGGGTCTCCAAATACGTGGGAGATGAGCAGATCCCCCCCTCAGAATTTCCCACGATGGCTTTCTCCAACAATAAGCTTTTATATGAGGACAAGAAGCATGCGGCTATTAGCTTTTTGCTTGAGTACATGCATATTTGAAATAGCTAAGATGACTTAATGTAATTGAATTGTGGCTTGCTTTGTTTTGACTCAAACTGAGAGCTGACGATGACTGGCTTTGGGAAGGACATGAACATTAGTAATGTTGAAAATGAAAAAGAATGACATTATATATGCTTAACGATCACAGCTTCATGACAGAAAATGTAGTAAAATGATGTGTGTTTTCATTTTTGTTGTTTTTTTAAAACTTTTCTTTTGCCGCATATTACAAGTCAGAATGAAAAACAGGCAAATGAATACATAATTCTTCTTTCTTCTCTATCTTACAGGAAATTTTGCAAACTCATTTGCCATCAACCCTGTTCTTGGGACAATTACAGTAGCCAAAGAGCTTGATCGAAGCAGCAAGATCCTGTATGAGCTGACTGTCAAGGCATCTGATAACGGAGTTTCTCCACTGTCAACTACAGCCACTGTGCACATTATGGTAACAGTTTCTGACAACGCAGCACCCAGATACAGTGAAAAGGAGTTCTCTGCTGAAATCAGTGAATCAGCCCATCCTGGGAGTTTTGTCAGCTTGGTCACAGCTGTCAGCCAGTCCTCTATTTTCTATCAAATAAAAGGTGGCAACATCAACAATGCATTTGATATAAACCCAAACTCAGGAGTGGTTGTGACCCAGAAAGTTTTAGATTACGAGACCGCCCCTCAGTACACGCTCATCATACAGGGCACCAACATGGCCGGACTTGCCAGCAACACGACACTTCTGATTCATGTAAAGGATGAAAATGACAATGCTCCAATCTTTCTCCAGAGGGAATTCAAAGGAGTAATCAGCGAGTCGGCCCCCATCAACAGTGTTGTTCTGACTCATGAAAACACCCCTTTTGTCATTCGTGCCTCTGATGCTGATTGTGACCAGAATGCCATGCTCATCTATCAAATTGTCGAACCTTTTGCGCATAATTATTTCGCCATTGACTCAAGCACAGGAGCCATCAGAATCACAACAGCTTTGGATTATGAACAGAGGAGTGTTTTCCGCTTCACGGTCCAGGTCCATGATCTAGGAATGCCACGCCTGTTTGCGGAGACGGCAGCCAATGTGACCATTGAAGTAATTGATGTTAATGACTGTTCCCCAGTTTTTAGCCAAGAACTGTACGAGACAAACGTCATAGTGCCAACATACAAAGGAGTGCAAGTTATTAAGGTCAACGCTACAGACGCAGACTCTGGGCCTAACTCCAAACTTCTCTTCTCCATATCTGAGGGAAATATCGGTGATAAATTTAAAATGGATCCAATCACAGGCATAATCTCTATTCAGAACGTCACACAGCTTAGGAGCAGATATGAATTGAAGGTGAGGGTTTCTGATGGTAGATTTGCTGCTGTTGCTACAGTAAAGATAAATGTGAAGGAAAACAAGGAGAATAAGCTGAAGTTTACCAAAGAGTCCTACAAAGCCTCCGTCCAAGAAAACTCCTCTGAGAAGAAAACACTAGCAATCATTGCTGCTGTTGGGAACCAAGTGAATGAGCCATTGTTTTACGAAATTTTGAACCCCGACAGCAAGTTTGAAATCAGCCGCACATCTGGAGTAGTCTCAACCACTGGGATACCATTCGATCGTGAAGCACAGGACCGATTTGATATAGTTGTTGAGGTCACCAGAGAGGACAAATCTGAAGATGGGGCTCATGTACTTGTAACCGTGACAGTGGAAGATGTGAATGACAACAAGCCTATGTTTGTTAACCTGCCCTATCATGCCCTGGTCCAGATGGATGCAGAGGAAGGCCAGATCATCCGACAAGTCACAGCAGTGGACAAAGATGTGGGCCAGAATGCAGATATCCGTTATGAGCTTAAGGAACAAGCGCACTTTGAAATTAGCCGCCCCGGTGAAATCTTCCTCAAAAAGAAATTTGAGAAGGAGTCGCTTAACACAGACTTTGTCATTGTTGTTATTGCAAAGGATAATGGAGAGCCAGCACTCTCAGCAGAAATCGAAGTGCCAGTAACAGTTGTGAACAAAGCAATGCCTGTGTTTGAGAAGGCCTTTTACAGCATTGAAATCCCTGAAAACATTCAGCTACACACACCTGTGCTTCATGTACAAGCCAATGATTCTGAAGGCCCTCGTATTGTGTACACAATCTCTGAGGGCGATCCTTTCAAGCAATTCTCAATTGATTTCAACACAGGTGTAATTCATGTTATTCAGCCGTTGGACTTTGAGACACATCCAGCCTACAAGTTAAACGTTAGAGCCACAGATTCTCTGACTGGAGCACACTCTGAAGTGTTCGTTGATATCATACTGGAAGACGTAAATGACAACACCCCAGTGTTCCTGTCAAAGACCTACTATGCCAATATTTCAGAGGCTTCTGTCATTGGTACATCCATTTTGCAAGTTGATGCCAAAGACTCTGATACTGGCAATAACCAAGAAGTGTTCTTTCAGTTGGTTGAGGAAAAGGGGAAGAGTTCTGATTATTTCACTATCGACCGTGACACAGGAATAATCTCCACAGCTCAAGTTCTTGATCATGAGGAGATCCAGCAACACAAGTTGAGGGTCCGCGTTGTGGACGGAGGAGTCCCAGCCCTCTCTAGTGATGTCATTGTGACGATAGATGTTACTGACCTGAATGACAACGCTCCGATATTTACAGAGCATACTTATAAAGCTACTGTAAGTGAATTGGCCCCACGTGGACACTTCATCACCCAAGTCCAGGCATCGGATGCTGATAGCTCAGACCAAGATAACTTGGAATTCTCCATTAAATCTGGCAATGAGGAGATGAACTTTTCCATTGACAAACATACGGGCGCCATTGTCATTTCCAACCACCGCAGGCCACATATGCAACCTCTTTACAACCTCAATGTGTCAGTATCCGACGGTGTATTCAGAAGCTCAGCTCTCGTCACGGTAACAGTTATTGGTGCCAATTTCCACAACCCCACCTTCTCTCAGGTGGACTATGTGGTCGAACTTGTTGAAAACTCACCTGTTGGTACTTTGGTGGCAGAAGCAAAGGCGACGGATGATGATGAAGGCATTTATGGGCACATAACGTACCAGATCGTCAATGACTTTGCAAAAGACAAGTTCTCTGTCAATGAAAACGGAGAGATTTTCACTCTAGAGAGCCTTGATCGTGAGAATAACGCAGAAAAGGTTATTCCTATTTCTCTCGTAGCCAAAGATGGCGGTGGAAAAGTAGGCTTTTGTGTTGTCAATGTCATTCTCACAGATGTCAATGACAATGCCCCACAATTCAGGGCAGCTGAGTACAAAGCCACTATTGCATCAGATGTCCCAAGGGGAACCTCTGTGGTGAAAATTGCTGCTTCAGACATGGATGAGGGAAGCAATGCTGACATTGAATATTCAATTGAAGCAGATGTTGAAAACGTGGAGGAGAACTTTGAAATCCACCCAACCTCTGGGGTCATTGTAACCAAAGAGAGTCTCATTGGACTTGAAAATGAGCTCTATGCATTCTTTGTCAGGGCGAAGGATACTGGGAATCCACCCAAACATTCTGTTGTACAGGTTTACATCAGGATTGTTGCACCAGAGACCCCAATTCCCAAATTCACTGAAGCACATTACCGCTACACAATTGCTGAAGACCTTCCCATTGGCACAGAAATCGATGTAATTCAGGCTGAGAGTGAGCAACCAGTGCTTTACAGCCTTGTGAAGGGCAACACTCCCGAGAGCAATGAAGATGAGGTGTTTGTTCTAGACAGAGACAGTGGAGCCTTAAAGCTTCAGAAAAGCCTCGACCATGAGACGACCAAATGGTACCAACTCACTTTGCTTTCCCAAACCAAATATGAGAGCTATGACATAGTTTCGTCTGTCAGTGTAAACATCCAAGTGAAAGATCTTAATGACAACAAACCTGTCTTTGAGTCCGACCCTTATGAGGCTGTCATTGTGGAAAACCTTCCAAGTGGGACTCAAGTGATCCAAGTCAAAGCCAACGACCAAGACTCTGGAACCAACGGCCATGTCATTTACAGCCTCGACCCCAAGCAGAACTCCCAGGAGATCTCTGAGCTGTTTGCTGTTAATAGTGAAACTGGATGGGTGACAACCTTAAAAGAGCTTGATCGCGAAAAGATGGAAAAATACACAATCGCTGTCCTAGCAACAGACCAAGGTGACAAAGTACAACACGTTACTGGCACCAGAGTGGAGGTAACAGTCGCTGATGTGAACGACAACCCGCCACGCTTCACTGCAGAGATCTACAAAGGCACAGTCAGTGAAGATGACCCTCCTCCCAGCGGGGTGATCGCTATCCTCAGCACCACAGATGATGATTCTGAGGACATCAATAAACAAGTGAACTACTTCATCACAGGTGGGCGTTTATTATTTTGTAAAATAGATCATTAGTAAGCCCAGAGAGTTTACTCTCTACTCCTTTGTGTAACAGTTTTTCATAAACAGAGCTTAGGGGGGATTATCCATTTATGCCACTTAATATGATGATAATATCTCATCTTTGAAACATTACACAGTCCTATTATCTGTTAGGAGTCTAAGTTATCGCCTAATCTGCTGAAGCTCAAGGCAAATATTTAGGTCATCAAAATACAGAAATGTATAATTAGCTGAATAATGCTTTGAAATAAACTGGGGAAAAAATACTTCCTCTGGTGCTAATTAGCAAGTGTGAATAACTTCTCCTAGTCTGGAAATATGATGAGGAATCAGAAACCAGCACGATCATTGTTTCATGTACATTTTTGCAAGATCTGCAAGATTGCTTGTGTACTAAACATGTTTGATTTCGAAGTGAAGATTTGCTTTGTGAACTAGTGATGAACAGTAATTAATAATTACTGATTAATATTTAGTCGAATGTAGTTTAATATTCAGGACAGATCCTTATCCTTGTGTCTTTTTAATGACTCAGGCTCTTTCCTGTTCTCCTGCTTCTGAGTTGTTGTTCTGAAGTGGTATATTTCTTTTTCACACCAAACAGGAGGGGACCCACTTGGCCAATTTGCCATTGAACACATTCAGAATGAATGGAAGGTCTCTGTCAGAAAGCCTCTGGACCGTGAAGAGAGGGACAATTATCTCCTTAACATTACTGCCAGTGATGGCATCTTCACTGCCAAAGCCACTGTGGAGGTCAAGGTGCTGGATGCCAATGACAACAGCCCTGTATGCGAAAAGGTAAAGTCGTTTTTTTTCTCTTGGCTTGCTGTAATTTCAGCACAGCATTCAGTTTGATGTGCTCTTTTATTCCTGGTATTCTATTAAATGTCTTTCCCACTTGTAATTTTCCTCTTACTCCATCCCTCCCCAGTCCCTGTACAGTGAGAGCGTCCCAGAGGACTCCCCTGCCGGCAGGCTCATCTTGCAGGTCTCTGCTACGGATGCTGACATCCGCTCAAACGCCCATATCTCTTATGAGCTCCAGGGAGTTGGATCTGAATGGTTCATCATTGACTCTGATACAGGTGTGTATCTGCATATGCTGTTATCTGTGTGATTATTTTTTGTCAGTGTTGTTGTCAGATGAAAATAGCAATATATGAACATATGTGTGTCTGTATATATTTTTGTCCACAGTTATTAAGTCAGATTATGTTCCAGTTGTGTTGCAGGTTATTCTAGATATGGGGGAGCAGGAGTATGTGGAAAAGTCTCCCACGAATCACTCTTGGTCTTCTGCTTCAAGCCACAAAATCAAAAAAGCAGCTCAGCATGGCAGCAGTCTTACACTCTGCACTCTAAGATTTGAGAATTGTTATCCCTCGGCACAGTGTTACTGACTTTTTTATTAGTGGTCCTATGTGTGTGTCTGAATCATTATCGGCAATGGCAGAGTCGAACATGTTTTCTTGTGCCCGGTTGTTATTTACTTATTCATTTTTAAAAGAGCCAAGAACATTTCCCTGCAGGGCGGCTGAAAGACACACAGTGGCACTAAAATACAGAGCCACACACTTAAATTGAATTTATGACTGCGATACTTCTTGCTGGCAAATAATTTCTTTTAGGGAGACCCCTCTTAAATCAGACATTACATCTGGCTGCCAGGATGGGAAAAAAGAAGAAAGAAAAGGATGAAAAGACAGTTCATCATCATCCAAATAATTTTAAAATAAATTCAAAATAAAAGCACAAAACAAGTAGATCTAAACAGCTATACCAGACATCTGCAGCTGTGTAGCGTCCAGGGGAAGATAATAAGACAACAATACCATCCAGCTGTCTTTTGGCAAGCCTCAATATTGAGTTTCCAGCAGCAGCGCTACTATTACGGGGTGGGAATGTTTTTTTTTTCTTCAGTGCAGACAAGTGGGGTTATTGCAGATGAGGGCTGCCAAGAGGCTCTGGAGTTTTCCAGAGAGGTTGTGGTAACGCTGGCTGCCTCATATCCCAGGACTCTTCCAAGCTGCTCTTAGCCGCCAACTCCGATGGGTTCCTTCATCAGGCCGCTCTCTTTGCCATTTTCTCTCTCCTGCTGGGCTTCAGTTACTTATTTATCCGCCTCTTGTTTCTCTTGAAAGCCATTAGATGTTTGGATGCTTTGTACTTGGTTAGCAGACATCAGACAAGGGGGTTACAGCGATTTAAAGTAAACAAAGTTTGTCCTCTCAAACATTTTTTGCTTATGTTTTTGTCTGTAAATTCAGTGTTTTTATGTGGTTCTTTAAATAGCTAATGACATGAGTGTGTGTTATGTCTCACCATTAGGGGAGTTAAGGACCTTACAGCTCCTGGACCGAGAGGAAAAGGACGAGTACGTGTTCAAAATGCGAGCAGTGGACGGAGGAGGGCGGTATTGCGAGGCTGACATCCACATCACCGTGGAGGACGTCAACGACAACCTGCCACAGTTCTCGTCTGATCCTTACACCATCACAGTCTTCGAGAACACAGAGACGGGCACATTCGTGGCAAAACTGTTGGCAAACGATGTTGATACTGGTAAGAAACATTTTTTCCATGACTGCATTAAAAAAAAACAATCATATAATGTACATTAAGGAAGCTGAATCTATTATCTGCTGTTCTGGATTCACTATCCCTTATTCCAGAGTCTGTAAATGAGAAATCTTGGTTTTCCATTTTCAGTAAATTTTGCATGAGAAGAGAACAAGACTTCAAACCCTGTACTGCTCATTTGGCTGCCAGTAAAACCATGTTAGTTAAGACGTGCAATTTCTAAAATAATGTCTCCCTAATAAATTGAGCTGTTAAAAGTGAGTTGAACCTCAGACTAGCATGCATCATATAGTTAGTAATTCACGTTTTTACCTTGTGAGCACTTCCCTCCCTCAGAGCTGTAACATCATTGCCACAGTGCAGTGAAGAAATAATGAAATATTAAAAACTATGTTTAAAATAAACAGAGCTCTTGCTGAGGCAATATAAAATTAATTGCGAGTACAGTACACTCACAATTGCCTGAACTGTATGCTTAAAATGCAATTAATGGCTAATAAACAAAGCAAACAAAGGCATAACTTAAGGTCATAAAAGAAGCAGCACAAGATACATTTTCTGGCATTAGAGTGCATGTGCATCTTTGCTTATGCAGAGGTTATTATCTTTACTTTATGCAACTGCATTACGCTAAATGGCAAGAGGGAGGGATAACAAATGTGGATTTTCATGAATGATCAAGCCCTCAAATTAAAAGCTCCATTACACTCTAATGAAATTCTTCTCTCTTCAAGCTGAATTCTCAAAAGGGCTGATTGCAATTTTCCATTTGCCTAGCGCAAACCCACAGGGCCACATATTTATCTGAGGCGTCTTCACCTTTCAGCAAGCACTGCAAACCCCTGAGAGGCTGGCATGTGGATAAGAATGAGAACTTAAACCAAGCAGTTAAACAGTCATTTAAGCTCCTTGAGACTTTATCCAGGAAGCCATCAGACCTGCTGCCGCTGATTACACCTTTAGTTAAGCCGGGCAGGACATTTTTGCTTGAAGAACCGTTTCAGCCTGTTCCCCCATCAAAGAATCAACGCCCTCTCTTTCTATTCCCCTTTTGCAGTCCCTCGTTTTGGCTGGACTGACAGCTTGACAGAATGAAAGGGATGGTAGAATTGGGTCGCTCGGAGTATAACGCTAAACGGTGAAAGGAAAGAGCTGGTATTAAGACATTTCTTCCCCGAGGCTTTGCTGGCACAAAATTTGCTTCAAATCTTAAATATCAAGGATAAGGGTACTTGAAGGAGAGGTGGAGAAAAAAGGTGCTCCCTGCAGTTTAGCCAGCGGCGATAATTATTTAGAGTTACACTGAGTGAAAGCAGAGGGGCATTTGATTAGTATTTCTCTCACGTGTGCCCATATCGTACACATTGAGAGGTTCTTTTTTTCTATCTTGTATTTTTTGATTTGGATGCAACCTTACACCACAGTTGGCAAGTCCCAAGCAACATATACAGTACAAGAAAATATAGGCGTTGTAGCTTTGACCCAGTTCACTATGACTGCAGGTAAATGTCTTTGCAGCCAACCATCAAAATCTCCAGCCTACTGTAACCCTGCTCCTAAGAGAAAACAGTTGCCTTATCCTCCATCGATATCTGACTTCATACCTCTGCGAGGACTCTTGGAGAATCTTGGCGCTGGCCGTTGTATGCCACAGCCTCTATGATCTGCCTGCCCAGTTAAATCGAAACATGTTTGATACTTGCCCACATTGCTGCTCTTCGGTTCAGCCTGCTGTTACAATCTCTGAAAGGCAGCACTTATCAGTGTGGAATGGTTATGAACCAGACAGACACAACAGACCCAAACCGTTGCCCTTGATCTCTGATAAACTAAAGTTATGTGAGTACACATTCCTTCTCTGATTCTGCTTTGTCCTTTATCACTCTGCCTGGACCCGAGTGTCGTCTCTTTGCCCTCTGCCCTGCCTCGCTGGGTTATTTTTTTTCCCTTCGATTTCTCATGTTACTTCAGTGTGGAGGATTTTATCATTTTCTGCTTGGTCCACCTTGGTACAGTGCCAGGTTCATACAAGTTCTCGTCAAAGTTGCCTCCAATAATGTAGAGATGTCTTAATGTACCAGCTGTCTTCAAAATGAAGTCTGTCTGTGGATCAGTGTGGAGTTAGCATGTTTGCTTTTAGCATATAAAGAGATTTACAGGAATAAAGGTGCTGTAGAACATTGGCTTTAATATAGGGCTGTTTGATTTATTAATCTGCTGATTATTTCCTTGAGTAATTACCTCTGCCAAGGAGGTTATGTTGTCACGCGTGTCTGATTGATGGTTTGATTGTTGGTTTGTCAGCAGGGCTACAAAAAACCACTGAATGGATTTCCACAAAACTTGGATGTAGGATGTGTGTCGGCCCCTTTTTTTCTCAGTTTGTGAGATGTGGTGTATTTCAACATTTTCGTAAAATTCTCAGGGAATAATGCATTGAAAAAAATCAGCCATGTTTCAATGTCTGGTACCTATGAGTGAGTACCATCTTCAATCTGGTGAGCTTAAATGATGGTTAAGCAGTTATGGGTAGTTTAATGTTAATTTTCTTTATTGTTTTGTCCGTTAAAGTAGCAAAAAAATATAATTTTCGACTGCCCAAAATCCGAATACAATTTTCTTGTTTTTTTCAATCGTCTGTCCAAAGCCCAAAGAGATTCAGTTTAACATCATTTATGGCAAAGAAGTTGCCAATTAGTTTCCTATTTACTTTGATATAGAACATTCCAGCCTCGGCAGTGAGACGACCAGGTAATCATAAACATATGGGCATGAGGCAATGTAGCCAATCGAGATTCCGCACAATTCACTTAACCACCATTAAGCAATTGTCTCAAGGATGATGAGATCAGATAAAAGTGATGGGAAACCATATAAGCAGGGCTCCCTGTGGTAGTCTCTCCAGAATGATAATGAGATCCACGGAGGATGGGGGCACTTACCTGATAAATGGGAATATAATAGCGTATTCCAAATGGGGGCCACCTGCAGAAAGGCTTTATGATTATTATTGTGATCCGTCTCTGTCTTGTTGCTGGGAGCGTCTTGCTAGTGGGAGGACATGAGTTATGAGGACGGCATGGATTGGACGTTTACAGCTCCTGTTTATCAGTGGCTGCGTGAAAGATGGATGTTTTGGAATGAGAATAGAAGGTGACGACTTCAATCATTCAAGAATCAATACATCAATATAAGAATCAATATGCTTGTTCACGCCCTGTGCTTAAAGGGGTAGTTCTGTTTATGTGGCTATTAATCTTATTGGTGAGGACAACATTGTTTTCACCACCTTAATTGCTGTGATGTGGGTAGTAGGACATCAACAGACTGACGGTCTGAAAGGTACCACATCATAACCAAGAGGAATGATTATCAAAATAACAAAGATTATGTTGCCAAAACACCTGAATTGTTCTTTGTCCATCATTCCAGGTCTTAACAGCGACATCCTCTACTCATTGCTCGATTCTGCTGATGGATTTTTCTCAATTGACGAGCACACCGGTGTCATCAGCCTGGAGCGTCCCCTGGACCGCGAGGTGCAGGCCGCATACGAGCTGAAGGCCCGCGCCAGTGATCAGGGCTCCCCACGTCTCTCCGCGGTGTGCCAGGTGGTGATCTCCGTCCTGGACATCAACGATAATCCGCCAGTGTTTGAGCACCGCGAATACACAGCTACCGTGTCAGAGGACGTGACGGTGGGCACACAGTTGCTTAGAGTGCAGGCAGCCAGCCGGGACACTGAGGCTAACGGAGAGATCTCTTACAGCATCATCAGCGGGAATGAGCATGGCATGTTCAGCGTGGACCCACGCACTGGTATGTGGTCTTTTAGCTTTGCTTTCCCTGTGCTAATTGCTTTTCTTGTACTACTTCTAATCCAATTATATTTGATATTGAGTCCTTATAAAAGATAATTTTACCAAATCAAATTAAACTTAATCTGTCACTAATGGGAACCCATGGAGTTTTTGACCACTGGGTCTCAGCTTTGTTTATATCTTGTACACACACAAAGATGTAGAGTTGCCCATATTTGGCTGGTAAAGAGGCAAAGCGATGTGCCAACAAAGGCACAGAAGAAGAAGGCTGCTAGCAGGCAAACGTGGATGTGTACAGTGCACAACCTAATATTTTCAAAAAGTGTTTCATGAGGAACGAATACCTTCATCGGGTTTCTTATTATTCAAGGATTAACACAGTACACATTCTTGTGTTTCCAAAAGAAACATCATGAAGTAATCCCAGACATCTAAAACTCACAACAGACTGTTCAACCATCACTGAACTTAATTTGAGTTTGAAAACTGCACACTAATTTGTCTCAACAAACAAATAGGATACTGTTCTGTTGTTTAGCTGCAAGCAGCAATGCAAGTTAGAGGAGCTGAGCTGAGCATAAAAATTTTGAATTTCAAATGAGCGCAAATGATGGATGACGATATGAGAGTATCAGTTGCATGTTTGGTTTATAACTCTGGTTATAAACCACTTCAGTTATAGCAGGAACTGATAAGGAATGAGTTACAGCATTTAACCCATCGTCAACAAAGGATGCATATACAACAGGCAGTTGTCACATTGAGTTCAATATATATAGATGAAATAATGGTACTAAACTGTCCATTGCTGTAACATGACACCAGCTCTCTGTACCTCGCTTGACTTTCTGCTGTCTCTTTGTCCTCAGGCGACATCTTTGTGATTGAGCCGTTGGACTACGAGGTCTCCCATGAATACTACATCACCATTGAGGCTACAGATGGTGGCTCACCACCACTCAGCGACATGGCCACTGTGAACATCAACCTGACTGATGTCAATGACAACGGACCTGCCTTCAGCCAGGACGTCTATACAGCCGTCGTCAGCGAGGACACCGAGCTGGGAAAGACTGTGATGACGGTGAGAATACGCATCCCGTCTTTGGGGTCATGTTTACTTACAGTAGGTGTTTGTTGGGTGATAATAACAGATTGTCACTATAAATCTGCGCGCAGGGTGAAAGACAGTTTTCATCACTTTCTCTTAATCATCCTTCAATCATTCACCTTCTCACTCAGTCGTTCATTTACTCCCTCACAGCTTCTCCTCTCTGCCCATTACTCACTTCATACACTATCGAATATCTGCACCTGTGGCAAATCACCATCTGGTGGCACAGCTAAATTAGGACCAGTGCTCTTCATGCTCACTGCACCCCTGTTCTCGTGCATTATCTGACACACATGCTCAAACAGTTTAATTGAAAGGCATTTGACTCATTAAGCCCCCATCCAAGATTAGGCATTTTGCATATAACATTTTCACACCATCTATATCTCTCTCTCCCCCCTCCCCTCATAAAAGATCCCTGCTTATGGCCATTTATCTCAGTGTCTAATGTACCTGAATGTAAATTATCCGTCAGAAAATTAGATTTTAATACCTGCCATTGTCTCATACTTGTAAATCTTCTCTGTCTGCTGATTTCCCCGGGGATCCCTTTCAATATGTAATGGTTGGTTGGTTTTAAGACTTTGTGTGTGCCAGTGTGTGTCCGTGTGCCTGTGTATCTATGTGTTGACGGATGGTGCACAGGAGAAAGAAAAGGTTGTGTGCATCTGTATGATGTTGCGATATTAGGGTCGCAAGTAATGATTATTAATCATGATAAATCTGTTGTTGTATCTATACAGAGTCAGAAAATAACCAGTTCCAGTTTCTCAACCAACACCATCTGATGTCTTCTTTTGTCCAAAACCCAAAGATATTCTGTTTACTATTATAGTAAAAAAAAACATTGAGACTATGGAGAAACTAAAACAAGAAAATGTTTGGCATTTTCCTTGGAAAAACACTCACAATGATGAGTAGTTGCTGATGAATTTTCTGTCGATTGCTTAATGTTCGGCGCTGCAATAGTGCTCCTGAAAACTTGAAGTATTTGTCTTTAACAATAAATATTCTAAAAAAAAAATAATCAAAGATGAATGTAATAACATCCTTGTTATTTAGTAAGAGTCTAACTCTCATAAACCTGGTTGATTTGTCTTAAGGGAGTGTTTTTTAACAGTCCACCAGCACTGAAATCCTGATGGTGCATGAAAAATCATGATTGTTTTTGACTCACCCACCAACTTTAACTAGCGAAGAGCTCAGACAAAAAAAAATTATGTCGAAATCACTAATTCCTTCTAAAGATAATTGTGTTAATGTAGGCCTCCATCGATCACAGCAAGAAGTTGATTAAGAACAAGGTTTTCTGACCTTTTACACATACATTAACATTGTCACTAGAAGCCACCTTTAAGGATTGTTGATTGATCTTTGGTTTTTGATTTTTGTATTGATTCAAAGGTCTTTGCTGAGGATGTGGACGGGCCCTCTTACGATCACGTCCGGTACTCCATCGTAGACGGCAACCAAGGCAGTCCATTCGTCATCGATGCGGTCAGAGGAGAGCTGAGAGTTGCTCGCCAGCTGGACAGAGAGAGAGTAAGAGAAACAGCAGACACAATGCTGACTATACAGATAGAGTTTAATCCACCGAGCAACTAATTGCCCTCAATGCAAAATCCAATCGGAGTCATGTCATGCCTAATAGGGAAGCTTGTTTACTGATCTCCTCAGCATTATTGCTTACAAAAGCAGCTTTGCTATGTATGGTAATTCTCTCTCTCTCTCTCTCTCTCTGTCTGTCTCTCTTTGTCAGACTTCAGGATACACTCTGGCAGTGGTGGCCTCAGACAATGGGGTGCCCCCTCTTTCCAGCAGCGCCATGATCAACATCGACATCTCGGACGTCAACGACAACCCACCGCTTTTCTCCCAGGCCAACTACAGCCTCATCATCCAGGTGAGGCAGGGGAGGGTCAGTGGAAACGGCTGATTAGAGGAGAGGATGAGAATGAGGTGTATGGGAAGGGAGAAAGAGAGGGGGAGGTGCAGGGGGGATTGCAGTGGACACAGAGAGAGGGATTAACAGGGAGGAATAATGGGAGACTGTGCGACTAGAATGTCAAGAAGCAAGTCGGAGGATGGAGCAAGTACAGAGGTAAGGACAAGGAAGAGAGGAGGGAGGGTGAGGGAATTGCAAGACCGAGGCTGAATCTTAAGTACAAGAATGCAGATAGGGATGGAAGCTAAAGTCTTTAAGGCAGGAGTGGTGAAGAGAGGGAATGTGCAAGATACTAAGCTGATAATGGATGGTTGACGGGGAAAGGAAAGTGTGTAACAATGAGAAGAAGATGCACCTGTATTTATGAGAGATCAAAAAAGGAAACAAATAATGATTCCAAAGGGAAGAAGGAGGATGACTCATTTCCATTTTTCCTTTTCTGAGGCAGCACTGTACACACACGCTGCACGCAGCTCAAGCATTTTCGGATGAAACATTGTTTTCCCCCTGAAAAAAATCCTGACTGGCTTTATTTTACTCACTGTGGAGCCTTGATCAAAGTGAGGCAAAAATTCACACTCAAACAGAACACGAAACAAAAAAGTACAGTACACATACTGCGCACGCCACCAGGATTATCAGGAGTTTCTTTTTTCAATACCGGAGAACAAAAAGTGAGTTCTGAGTCAGGACTTGAAAGAGTCAACAGAAGGGACAGATCTGAAGCTCATTCAGGGACACTAAAGACAAAGTGACATGTTGCCTCATCAGAAGCCGAGCCACAACACTCTGGACCTGCACAACTGACAAATACCGGCAGCAGATTAAGACCAGAAGAAGACGACATTGGTCATAGCTTTGCCCAAATCTTCAAAGCGACTATAATCATTTTTTTTATCAGGGCTGTCACAGTATCAGATTTTCACTATATGATTATCACGGCCTAAAGAATTCACAATAATGATCATAATCAATGATAGTTTGAAGGGGACAAAAAGCTCAGTCATATTCATCTTTAACTTTGTTTATTTGTTTCTTTTTATTTATACATTTCACTAATACTACAAGTGTAGGGAGGTGGAGAGGAAGTCTGTAACCATAACTGTACAACAAGAACAAAAAAACTCTTTGGAATTACTTTCTGGTGCTTCATAGCCACATACTCTGACAAACTAAAAAAAATGATTTAAGAGGAGATGTATTATTTACACAATATTATCATGTGTATTTTCAACACAGTATCCATACTCATTTGTAAACATCTATCATCAATATTGTCATATCACAAAACCCCTTATTTTTAACAAAGGATCAAATTGCTATGTGTGATGTGATGGGCGTCGATCACAGTGAAGAACCCTCAGATGATTATTACCTGTCTTTCAGCTCATTGTTTTGGTATCCTGATCCTCAACTTTACTGTTTTTGTTCACTCCTACTGCTCTCGTAAAGTCATTTTAAGCCACAGCAGGTGGCTGTTTCCAGCGAAAAACCTTCTTTACACTACCAGCCAAGCAACAAACAGCAGAGAGTTAGCAACTAGATAGAGGAGTATTTAGCTACTAAAGACATATTTCCCTCAGAGTTGGTGGAGACCAAAAACCAAGGTAAGAGGAGAGTGAATAATGGACTTACATTTATCAGAATGGCAGAAACATGACTCCAAATGAAGGAGTAACTGGTAAATGTATGCTGCAATCAAAACCATTTTTGTACCGGACTGAAACATGTAGATTTCTGCTGTAATGTCAAGTGGCCATATGAGGAACTGCAGTTTTTTTGGCATGTCTGCCCTTGAGGTTGCCCCTTTGGTTTATTTTTAATAAGAAATGTAATTTAAGTTATCGGTGATCCATGTTAACAAGTTTAAATAGCTTCAGTAGAAAATGTTGTCCTCTCAGTAGCCGTTGCATTCTCTCCCCTGATGTGGGTGCAAATGTGAACTTGTGAAAAACATTACTATGTCAAACATCATAAAACTGAAGAGCTTCAAACATCATAGAAGTTAAGAGCATCAGGAGAGCCACCTCCTCTCACCACAAATATTAAACACACCTCTCTCGTATCCCACAGGAGAACCGACCAAAAGGCACAAGTGTTCTTCAACTCACCGTAACCGACCGGGACGCTTCCCACAACGGCCCACCTTTCACCTTCGCCATCGTGGATGGGAACGAGGGCGATGCTTTCCACATCAATCAGCAGGGAGCTCTAGTGGCTGTGGGGGCGCTGAATAGGAAAAGTAAAGAACACTACCTACTTCAAGCACAGGTGAGTCACAGCACCGAGGAGAACCAGAGTTGAGAGGTTGTATTGATTGAACCGTCAAGCCACAGCAACCTGATCTATTTGTCTTCCCTCTGTTCTCCCTCTGTACCCTTTCTCTCTCATGCTCACTAGTTCCCATCTGTTTTTTTCTCAACTAGTCAATGTTCGTGTCTGCGTATATGTAATCTAAAAAAAGCTTCCCACCCTCTAAAAAACTGTATGTGAGATGCTGAATTGAAATAAGCATCAGAGTGCATCTCACAGGAGAATCATAAATCAAAGACATTTGCTTTGAGTTGGCGTGATCACGTGTGTGTTGCTGGGTGTTGATGTGTCACAACAGAGGAAAGAACAGAGGAAAAAAAAAACGAGTGGGCAGATGGGATATGAAATGTAAGTGTGATGTCTTGTTACACACGAGATGCGCACTCAGATTTGAGTCAGAGTTGGGTTTTTTTTTCTTGCAGAGCTGATGACCATCTGTGTGAAAGTGTGAATGTTAAAAAGCATGATCTGTAGATGAATCTGTTGGCTTTGGTATCAAATGCACCTACAGTGTGTAGATGCAGTCAACCCAGGGTTATCAGGGAAAGCGCTTGATTGCCCTCTGCTGTTGGAAAAATCATGCTTGCAGTTGAAATTTTACAGTGCACAGCACCTCCTTAATGCATGTGTCTCCTTCTCTCCTTCATCACGTTTAGGTGTCAGACAGTGGCAAACCTCAGCTCATTTCCAGCGCCTTCATCAGCGTACGCATAATTGAGGAGAGCGTCTTCCCTCCTGCAATCCTTCCTTTGGACATCTTCGTGACCACCACCGGTGATGAATACTCCGGCGGCGTCCTGGGTAAGATCCACGCCACTGACCAAGACATCTACGACACTCTCACCTACAGCCTCGCCCCCTCTTCTTCCTCCTCCTCGGAGGAGAGCGATGCGGTGTTCTCAGTTTCCGCCTCTGATGGTAAAGTCATCGCGCTACGACCACTCGATGTGGGCCACTACCCTCTCAACGTGACGGTGACTGACGGCCGCTTCACC
Organism: Pagrus major; assembly: GCF_040436345.1. NCBI lineage: Eukaryota > Metazoa > Chordata > Actinopteri > Spariformes > Sparidae > Pagrus > Pagrus major. The sequence goes on from NC_133215.1 coordinate 10,947,976, forward strand.
ACAGCTGCTGATGTCACCGTGCATGTCAGACAGGCAGCTCGTCAGGCTCTGGACAACTCTATTTCAGTGCGCTTTGCAAATATCGCCCCTGAGGAGTTTATTGGGGACTACTGGCGAAACTTCCAGCGGGCACTGAGGAACATCGCTGGAGTTCGGAGGAGTGAAGTGCAGTTAGTGAGCCTGCAGCCTTCAGAGCAAGGAGATCTGGATGTGCTGTTGACTCTGGAGAGATCAGGCAGCCCCTACCAATCTCAGGAGGTAAGAGCAGCCATGATTAAACTTTCAAGATGTTCATTTATAGCTGTTATTTTGTTGTTGAGGCCAAAGATGTCATGATTCTCTGTTTTGGCTGCAACTAACAATCCTTCAGACAGTTTTCACAGTTTCCACAATGGAGTTTGCCGTCATATACCTCAAAGATAAACATAGAAAATTCATGTTTGTGAAGCTGCAACCAGAAAATGTGTGAACTTTATTTCACAACATTTCAGTCCTCAGATCTTTATCAGGTAGAATTAAAAAAAAAAAATAGATATAGATATTTTGGTTCTTTTACAGAGAAGTCGTTTTAGCTCTGCCCATGAATGTTAGGCATATTTTCCTGATAAATGACTTCCACCATTTTCCATTTGTCGAGATCGTTGCCGATTGATTTTCTGTCATTTGACTAATGGACTAATTTCAGCACTAAAATCCCCTTTATTGAGCCTTTCTGCGTTCATGTTTCAATCTTCTTCAGGTCGTCTTCCGTAAGCTGAACTCCTCCGCAGCTGTGATCGAGGAGATGACTGGGGTTCGGATCGTGCGGGTGGTGCAGAAGCTGTGCGCGGGTCTGGACTGCCCGTTGCACTTCTGCGACGAGGTCGTCTCCCTTGACAAGACCGTCATGTCCACTCACAGCACGGCTCGCCTCAGCTTCGTTACCCCGCGGCACATGAGGACCGCGACCTGCCAGTGTGAAGGTAGAGTAATTACACCTCATGTACACGCAGACGGATGCACATTAACACATTTAATGTCTGTTAGAAAGTCCCATTCTGAGTAGAAATGTGTTTGTATTTAGGTGGCAGATGTCCTGTAGTGAACAACCTGTGTGAGAGCAGCCCCTGTCCTGAGGGTATGGAGTGTGTGGCTGATCCTAGAGAGACTATCTACAGTTGTGTGTGTCCAGAGGGCAAGAAGGGCAAATGCTCTGGTAAGACCACCCACCTCTCAGTCTGTGTTCCCTCCACCCAGCCTTCTTCTACATGTAGTGATGAAAAAAAGCTATGTAAAGATCGAGTCAATGTTTTGTTTGTTTGTTTTTTTATTTAAAGGGATAGTTCACCCTAAAATCAAAAATACATGTCTCTCCTCTTATCTGTAGTGCTATTTATCAAAAACAAAACAATCTAGTTTGGTGTGAGTTGCTGTGTTTTGGAGACATTGGCCGAAAAGATGTCTGCCTACTCTCAAATATAATGGATGGCACTAGATAGCATAGATTGCTGTTGAGTTTCCACAAGCTGAGTGCCATCTAGTTACATTATATTTGAAAATGGGCTGATATTTCCAAAACCCAGAAACTCACACCAAAACAATCTAAATTGTAGTATCACTACAGGTAAGGAAAAAAAAATGTATTTTTGATTTTGTAGTGGACTGTCTCTTTATTAAGCTTTTCTTAATACTTGTCTGTTACTTCATGTCAGACGGCCACTCACTGACGTTCAGCGGCAGCGGCTACGTGAAATACCATCTGATGGAGAACGAGAACAAGGAGTTGATGAAACTGTCTCTGAGGCTGAGGACCTTCTCCAGCCACGCTACTGTCATGTACGCTAAAGGAACCGACTACAGCATCCTCGAGGTGTGTGTGTGTGTGTGTGTAAACATATTTCTCTGGCCTTATCACTCAGCCATAACAATACATTTCACTTCTATTCCTTCCGCCTCTTTATAAACTGAAATTTCATATATCATAAACCACATTTATTATATTCGAGACAGACTCTGTGTTTCTTAGCTATTTTCCATATCAGAAGGGCTTAATAAACACATAACTGACCCTGGGGGCCATGTGTACTATGAAGCTATGCTGAAGGGTTCAAAAAGCCATTTTTAAAACCCGGTTCACATGAGGGACTATGGGAATGTGGTGGTGCCTTGAAAAAAATCACACACAAGAGCTATTTTAGTGCTGGGAGGGAAACAGAAAGCAGTTTTCCACACATTCCTTTTAGAGTCTGTCTGGTGTAGCGCTCTGCACACCAGACTTTAGACTCGAACCTGGCTGGCTAAAAGGCAGCTATTGTTTATCAGACTGCCATGCAAGGCTTTTAATATCTCCAAACTGTTACATGTTTTATTTGGAGCGAAGAACAGAAGTTATCACGTTTTCCTGTTAAGCTAGGACTGTGCGATATTATCGAGAGGAATTTGTTTGCCCCTTATCAAGATAAATGATTTCATTGTGTGGTAATAAATTGATGCACTCTGTTTTCTGATAGGGAGTGATTCATGACAGTGTCAGACGTTGATTTATAACAGCGACTTGATGATTTTATCACAGTTTCTCCGCCCCAAGTTTTAATCTTGTGCAGTGTTAATCAAAAAGGGAAACAAAGAGCAGAAGTGATGAGATGAATAACCTCCTGAAGTATGATATATGCCGAGTGTTGATCATGTTCCAACTCTGAAATAGATTGTGAACGGACGCCTGCAGTACAAGTTCGACTGCGGCAGTGGCCCCGGCCTCGTGTCAGTCCACAGCGCTCAGGTTAACGACGGGGAGTGGCACACCGTCTCACTGGAGGTGGACGGTAATTACGCCAAGCTTGTGCTGGACCGGGTGCACGCTGCCTCAGGCACAGCACCGGGCACCCTGCGAACCCTTAACCTTGACAACAGCATTTACTTCGGTGGTCACGTACGCCAGCACGCCACGGCCCGCCACGGACGCAGCCTGCCGGTCACCAACGGGCTCCGCGGCTGCATCGAGGCCATCGCCCTGAATGGCCAGGAGCTGCCTCTCAACACCAAAGCTCACCGCGCCCACGCTGTGCTGGAGGACATCGTGGATGTGGCTCCGGGCTGTGCACTCGCACCTGCTGAGAGTTGTTCCAGCAACCCCTGCACCAACGGAGGGAGCTGCACCTCGCTGCCTAATGGAGGTACGTAATGTCGCGCTCAGCTCATTGCACTCACTCAGATTTTCACTGGAGCCGTTGAAGTTAAATTTGATGCTGTCTTTATTTGTATGCTATGCTTGTACTTGAGTACCTGCACATTTCCATAGATCTAGGTGAGATAAAGGAGAACTTTCTGCCCTAAATTCTTTACCTGATCATGTGTTGCCATCTTAACTGCTAATCAAACATGGCTTGCTTCCAGCTCAAGAGCCCATCTTTTATTCAGGACAGGCTATTAAAGACAGGGACCTTTTATCATAGTTTTATAAGAACAGTGTTGCTGTTCTGTGTTAATTTGCAGTTAATAATCTTTTGCTAATAATGCGCACTCAACACTTTTGCATTTGTTTCACATTAAAAACCTGCCAGAGGTTCAGGGGGCGCAATCCCTCACCATCCCTGGAAGGCTTTTTTGTAAAACATCTGCAGGACGTGTTGAGTTTCAGTTACATCAGCTCAATTTAAAGCAAGAAGAAACAGTTTGGTAAGCATATTGTGACTCTGTCATTGTACTGCTGGAATTAATGTAAATTATGCAGAATTTATCAAGCGAGCCATTAAAGTAAAAGTCCCAGTAATTTGTTTTTTTATCCCCCTGGCCTTTATGCCTGGCTGACCTGTTTACCACCCCAGCCGCCCCCCCACAACCCCCTGCTGTTGTTTCCAAACTGACTTTGGTTTGAGAGTGTACAGTAGTTTAGAGGTGGCCACTTGCTCAGAGTCTTCGTCGTCTTCTTAAGATTTTCTCCTGAATTCCTCAGGCTACTTCTGCAAGTGTCCTGCATCTTTCATGGGGACGCACTGTGAGATCGGCATCAGCCCTTGTGCCTCCAACCCCTGCCTGTACGGAGGCACCTGTGTACCTCGTGCAGATGACTTCTACTGCCAGTGCAGAGGGCAGTACTCAGGACAAAGGTATCACAACTTTTTCTTCTCAGGCTTGATTTTGAATAGAAAAATGTGTCGGCAAGCATCGATGCCGTGTTGGTAGAAATATTTTGCATGTTTGAGGCAAAATGATCACTTTACTTAATACCCATCATTTTACTTCTGATATTGAAATAATACTTGATACTACTAACAATAAATGTTGAGTCGTAATATTCATAGTCTGAGTCTGAACCTGCATTTCACAAGTCTGCAGGAATTTGTAGAGCGGTAATCTGCATTCATGAATTATGTCTTACACATTACTTCACACCGTAGAATATCCTGCAGCAACATAAAACTGACGTTTGTAATTTTCAATTCACTACGGAACATTAAATCTTTCACACTGCAAAATCACGTCTCTTATAAACTTGTTTTAAATTCAGATGCCAGTTGGGGCCGTACTGCAGAGACAACCCCTGCAAGAACAGTGGAAAGTGTATCGACAGTTTGGATGGACCTGTATGCGAGTGTGAAGCAGGCTTCCAGGGAGACAGGTAAGCCACGTTCGAGTTTAATCCATGAGGTGAACTGTCTGAATTATTAAATATCTGATTTCTTGCATCAGCAGTTAATAACATGCAACATTTCACCTTCAACCACCCCTCATTAAATTCCAATATATTTGTTCAGGTGCCTGAGTGATGTGGATGAGTGCATCAAGAACCCCTGTGCTAACGGAGGCCAGTGCCAGAACACGTACGGCTCCTATAAGTGTAACTGCTCGCTGGGTTTCAGCGGGCAGATGTGCGAACTCCGCGCCGAGGTCCGCAACGAATTCGTGTCCACCTCCTGGAACATCGGCCTGGAGGAGGTGATCGGCATTGTGGTCTTTGTTTCGAGCATCTTCATCCTGGTCCTCCTCTTCATCATCATCCGCAAGAGGGCCTGTCGCAGCAGGTCAAAGAACGACGACGACAAACAGCTCGGAGGCTCAAACGTGCCTCACTCCTTTCTCCAGAGACCTTACTTTGACGCCAAACTCAACAAGAACATCTACTCCGACATCCCGCCGCAGGTCCCTGTGAGGCCCATCTCCTACACTCCCAGCATTCCAAGCGACTCGAGAAACAACCTGGACAGGAATTCATTTGAGGGCTCAGCCATCCCGGAGCATCCAGAGTTCAGCACCTTCAACCCAGACTCTGTGCACGGACACCGCAAGACCGTGGCTGTTTGTAGCGTAGCACCCAATCTCCCCCCTCCCCCTCCCTCCAACTCAGTCTCGGACAGCGACTCCATCCAGAAGCCGAACTGGGACTATGACTATGACGGTAAGTTTGTTCCTACGTGGCAGCATTGGTTACCTGTTCCTAGGCCGGAGGTGCATTTAGTTCCAAATAACTTCTATCAAGATATTTCCTGCATTTAACTCATTTAACGTTATCCACAGCATGTTCTTTGTATTGCAGGAGCACATTAGCGTGGGTGGCCTTAGTGCCAAGTAATCCTGAACATGAACGTACACAGGAGACTGGATAAATTAATTATCATTGGCTTTCGGTAGAATCCAGTCATGATGATATTTTGTGAAATTCTGGATAGCACTATTTTTACGGGTCTATAATTTCCTGATTATTTCCTGGAGGTTTTCGTGGAAAGGATGTAATTTGGTCCTAATTATATGGCAAACAGAGGCAGTGTTTAATCAGTAAACTTCCAGTTCAGTCACTCCAATTACTTGCTAGTTTAACCTGTAAATGTTTGTACAGGCAATTTAAAATATATGCACAAATAAAGTTTCCAGAAATAAAACAAATAATGAATTAATATCAAGGGTTTAAGTAGAGCAGGTTTTTTCCCTCTGGAAATCAACAACTGCTTAAAAAAGTGAACATAACCAACTAAATTCAACCTAAAATAGCCGGACTTTGTCTCTTTTTTCTCGATAATTGGGACTAAATTATGTAGTTCTTTCCAGGAAACTTGCCAGGAAGTTGTTAGGAAATAATGGACCCTTAAAATAAAGTTAACTCAAAAGTAAATTCCATGTAAATTGTTGTGGTTTTACATCAGCGAAGAGTTTTGCCTCAAGCATACAAGTGGAGCACAGTTCACTGAACATGAATTTCACTGTATTATATGTGATTTTGCAGAAAATGTTGCACAAAAATGTTTGAAATGGATTATCAACAATTTCAAATGTAGAAAACCCCATAAAAAGTACTTTTTTATACCTCATCCATGTTCTGTAGGTTAACAATAAAATCAAACTGTGCCTTCTCTTCCAGCTAAAGTGGTGGACTTGGACCCATGTCTGACCAAGAAGCCTGTGGAGGACAGTGCCTGTCACCCCTACAACACCAGGGGCAGCATGTCTGAGGTCCAGTCCCTCAGCTCCTTCCAGTCGGAGTCCTGCGATGATAACGGTATGCTGCCATTCAACACATTCAATCACATCTCTCTTAGTCACTGGAGACAAACTAACAAGTCAGCATAGTTTGAAAAATGCCATATTTTATAACATTTTGCACCTGTGATGAGCTTCTTTTCTTTTGTGTGATCAGCCTGCAGGTTTTTGCGACAGTTACCTTTGCCTTGTAGAGCCTTGTTGATTTCTCTGCTAACACTGTTTCTCTGCATGCTCAGAGTGGATGGCCCAAATGGCGACTGTTGGGTCACGTGTTCTTTTCTCTTTCTTTTTGCTGCGGGGGCTTCAGCTCCCATATGGATCAAATCAGTCCACAGATCCAGAACAAGGTTTTAAATAGGGGGTCCAGCCTGTAAGTCCTCAATCACTACCGGTACAGACGGAAGCAATCACAACAACTTGTGCTGTGTAATTGTCCCGGGATTATATATGCTTGAAAAAAAAAGCATTCTGACCCTGTTTTCTATTCAGCCGGCTCTCAGTTTATCTGTGTTCAAAAGGAGTTTGATGACTTCCTCAGAAAGCAGTTATGTTCTGTTTGAAAATCACTCACAAGGTCGTTGACTTTGACAGATGTCTGCATTTTCATTTTGTTTATTTATAAGCATGCTTTTTCTTCTTTTCCTTTTTTTTGTTTCTCCATTTTTTCCCCTAAATGTAGCTACAAACGGATGTTTAAAGCAAACATCGAGGATCATATCACAAGGGTATACACGCGTTTTATTTTACGTTCTGCCTTTTCCTCTTCATATCATACTTATTACCCCCGTGTCATTACAGTCATCTCGATGGGGATTGTGCTGCTTATAAGTCATCAAAACCTTCATCTTCTACCTTGAAAATGAGAAGGAATCCTAAATTGAATCACAAATTGAATATTTTCTAAACAAGTTGTTTGTATTGCCTCGGTTTGTTGTCTAAAAGCACACAGGCTTCTCTCTGTGTTGGGGTTGGAATAGCGTTTATCTCCGGGGAATTTCACTGATTCTTCCATCTGTACTGTCGATGGCACCCCGTAGCATCTCCGTATGTTGTTGTTGTGTGTTATCTTTCACAAACAAAACCCTCCCCCTCCCAACAATGTCGCCTTCCACCATTGTCTTGTGCCAGCCATGACCCGCCCTGCCATACCAAATGAAAAAAAAAAGTCCAACACTACGACAGACACATTTGTGGGAAGTGTCGATTGTGTTGGCATCACCCCCCACTACCATGAACTCCGTGTGTGTGTTTTTTTTTTTTCATTTTCAAATTTTCAGAGCATTTGTGCTAATGCTAGCTCTCTCCCACCCACTCTCCTCTGCCCTGCCTCTCACAAGCCTCCATAGTGACAGTAATCCACCTTGTCAACTCTGCTGTTGACACTGTGGAAGGAGAAGGTACTCTTTTATTGCTTCCATCTGCCAGTAGTTTTGTCCTTGGTGTTGGGATGTGAAGTGCAGGTTATAGAGCTGCCATTATCTTACACTGACAAACCTCAGCCAACCCTGACATGCTCCTTTCTAGATTGAGCTGCCAATTAAAAAGATAAGCAAATAAAAAATTAAACGGGCACAGAAGTGTTGCCTTCAAGTCTCGGTATTGATCTTTGCCCACTTTTGATTACACACCTCAAGAAGTCTGTGTAAGAAAATGGCAAAGCTGTTGTGCATTAATTAACCTGTCACTCTCTTTTATCATTATTTCAGTGTTTCATTGTCCTCATTTCATTCGTGTTCTTAGCCGATTGTTCTCTCCTCTCAGGTTTTAACTTGACTTGTTCTTTTCTCCTTTTCTCCTCCTTCTCGCCTCATATAAAGAGTCTTTTTTGGCTCATGATCTCAAGAACCCAAGAGGTGACTTTTTACATCTTTGTTTGCCTGTTGTTCACTGGTGTCCCCCGCCCCCCCACCCTCTTAACTCTTAACCACTAACCCCGGGGTTTAATGAGGAGGAGAGGGTTAATGCTCCTCTGTAAGGCCAAGCCGGTGTGACACTGAGCGCTTTCTGCCTCAGTGGCTTCGTAAGGTGTTCTGTCAGCCTTTCTGAGATATTTTTAATCCCAAAAACATTCCCATGCATGTCTTTGATGCTGTGACAACATTAAAAAAATGTTAATCCGACTGTTACGTGATTAAATTCTGCTCAGTAACTAACTGGAAATGTGACTTGACTGGATGGAAGTTTGTGTTTGAGTGTCTGTGCTATCACTGTCAAAGGGACAGTTCACCCAAAAATTTAAATTCAGTCTTTATCTACTCAGTCGCATGCCGATGGAAAGTCGGGTCAAAGTTTTATAGTCCACAAAACAAATCTGGAGCGTCACAACAAACAGCGTAGAAGAAGACGGGGGACTTGTAAAATGTAAAAAACAACTGAAAAAAGAAACATAAAATGGCTCCAGCTCATCTAGTATAATTCAAGTGTCCCCAAGATACCAAATTGATTTGAAAAGACGTTATTTACACAGCCGAAAGCTTCACTGTAGCTGCTGAGCTAAAAGACTTAGCACGCACCAGGTTTGAAGTAGGTGCATTAGCTTGATGAAGAGTACATGATGACTGAATTTTAATTTTTAAGAGTGTGTGCAGGATTTACAGTGGCTATTTTCAAAACACTTGAAACCCTGAAATGTACTGTGTGTTGAAGTGGTTTGGTGAACCTGAACTTAAAAAAATATGATTTGTGTGGTGATGTGGTGCAGGTAAGGAAAAGTCTGCCTTTGAGTCACACTGAAACAGAAGTTAGAGTTTCTACATTTTCTAATTTGACACATTTACATGTGAAACAGAATATATAGGCGAGGTATAATTACTAGAGGGACTTAAATCAGAATCTATAGATTTTATTGGATCGCTTAAAGGAGCTCTGTGGACTAAATGAACGTTAGCTACTGATGCTCTCTGTTCTGATAGAGTGAGCTAGTTGCCTCAAATCTAATTTGAGTGGAGTTCTAGATGATTCTTAAAACATATTTTAATATTTCAGAGAAAAAAGATTTTCACAATTTTTTGGCATATAGCAAGAAAACTGAACAAAAGACACAAGGAGACGTTTTCATTTGTTTTCTTAAAGTCTGTGAATGTGTCTGCAGTGTGTTAAAAAACTCAGTGGCGTGAATTTCAGTGTTTATTAATGAACAACTCATTGTGTTGGTGTAACGTTGTATTGTGTTCCTGTTGCATGGTGTGGCCTTTCAATATTAACATGATGGTGAATGTTCTGATGTCTTGAGCTTTGGGGCAGCACACTAATGATTGTGTTTGTGCTTTTCCTTCTCAAACAGGATATCACTGGGACACATCTGATTGGATGCCAAGTGTTCAACTTCCTGGAATCCAGGAGTTTCCACAGTATGAGGTTGTGGAGTCGCCCGCCCCTCTGTACAGTGACCCTAGTGCCATCGACACCGACTACTATCCCGGCGGCTTCGACATTGAAAGCGACTTCCCTCCGCCGCCGGAGGATTTCCATGCAAACGACGACCTGCCGCCGCCACCTTTGCCAGAGTACGACACACTGCGGCACCCAGGCAAAGATCTGGACCCGGCTGCAGCCGGTCCGGGCTCTCCTGGGGTCCGCCAGCGCCCGGCCCTGCCCCAGCTCTACAGCCTTAACCAGTACCTGCCACAGCACTCCTACTCAAGCGACGCAGGTGACACCGAGGGGCAGGGCGCTGCCTCCACCTCAGCCACGACCACCCCGGCTTCCACCCTGGGCACCAGTGGCTACAGAGGGGGCTACCCTTTAGGTTGTAGTCGGGACTTTGACTCCTCAGCGCTGGACAACATGTCCATGTCTCTGTACACGTCCACAGCCTCTTGCTCGGACATGTCGGCGTGCTGCGAGGAGTCCGAGGCGATGATAAGCGACTACGAGAGCGGTGATGAGGGCCACTTCGAGCGTCTGGTCATACCGGGGCTGGACTCCCAACAGCACACTGAAGTCTGACACTGGATCCAAACAAAAGTGCCTGAACCCACAGCTACACCTAATGTTAGCCCGTCACACACCAATCACACTAAACACGCACAGTATGTGTACACAGAAAACACACACACAAACACACACACACACATACATACATTGACACACATGATTGAATTGAGTCAAAACAGCGGGGTTGTTGAGACTGGTTATGAAGGCCAATTGGCTGAGAAGATCTCCTGAAGCTATAGCTGAGACTCTGTAGCATCGTAACATCTGCTCGGTCCAACTCCCGCCCCTTTGAGTTGGCGGTGCCATTGCTTTAAGTCGCTGTCATCATACACAAGAAGTGGATCGTCTGAAGGAACAACATTTTAACGTACAACAGGAAACGCATCATGAAAAAAATAAAGAATAAATTTCACCACAATATCTTCGTTTCTATAAATAAAACCAAGCAAAATGTTTTTATACAAGTCCTCATTTTCAATGTAAATTTAAATGTACAGTTTTGATTTCAAAGTTTACTAGGTTTTGTAGATATTCTATGCTTTTATTTTCAACAAAAAAAGAGTTAAATGGTGTGACATTATCAGCCTTACTGTGCTTACATTCACGAAAAAAGAAACATGAAAAAAAGAGAAGAAAAGTGCGTGGCTTTTCTGAACACAGTGTACTCGTAAAAGTTTATTGTCTCCTGCTCATTTCAAAAAGGGTCTTCAATGAACGACTGCATATTCTTGTGTTGTTTTTTTATTTGTTTGTTTGTAAATTTTGACTTTGAAACCTCTTTATTTTTCCACCAAGAAAATGGGACCCAATATATTTATAGTGCAGAGTTATCCATGGACACGTGACTTTTTCAGGTGTCTATGTGTGTGTGAGCAATGCTATGGTCTTGTTAAGGTTTTTATTGAATACTGCCACAAGCTCACGCTTTCCTACTGGCAATAAATTATTCCTAAAAAATATCTCGACTGTCTGTGTGCAATTATTTCCTCACAAGATTTATGAATAGAAACAAGTTGTTGTTGTGAGGAGTAATTTGGTTACTGTAATTACTGTTTGTGCAGAAAGAAGATGATAAATGTCTGGAAGGCTTAAATATTAATCTGAACTTTAAAGATGTCACTTTTACTTTAGTTGTCTTAATGCTGGATTGTTTCCAAACTTATTTCTTCATTTATTTCTGTTTCAATACTGATATGATTAGTCAAACAGTAAATTTATCTGCAACTATGAGGCAATTTTTTATGCAAAAATGGCAAAAATTCACTGGTTTCGGTTCATAAATGTGAAATTTCACTTGTTTTCTTCGTCTCATAGTGAACAAGACTGTTGGGTTTTGAAGTGTTGGTCGTATGTGTTGATACATTAACATTTGTCAACTCAAGATGATGGGCATATTACTCTGTCAATCAACAATTTATAGATATTTGATTAAAATATCTGATGTTTTAATGAGAAAGCAGTTAATTGATTTTTTTAGCACTAACCAATAATGAAAATATCCTTCAGTTGCAGCCTGACAGTCACATATGATGTGACAAATGACATCACTTTTTTGTTTTAACCAGAAAGACGCAAGGTGATCTTATACAGCTACATAAATACTTATATCAAAGCAAACAAGAACAGATATGTTGTAACTTTTTCCTGGTTTAACTTCAGGTTCAATTTTCAGTTTTATCTTGAGACAACACTGTGGTTAGAGTGAGGAAAACCTGATTTCTTTATCTGTTTTGGTCGCCACAAACACAGCTGGAGATTAAAAACATCTGGTTTTGTCGTCAGAAACAGCTGGACATTTTCCCAGTTGTCTTTAAAAATATCCTTCGGTGTCACGGTTGTAAATGTTGAAACACAGTGGTTCATTGACAAAAATATCCAGTGGTTTCAAATGCAGTCTTAAACTGGGAGCACTGGCTTGGCAGCCTTCTCGCCTGTAACTGCACCACCACCCCCTCCACCCGATATGAAAGTCAGGTGATAAGATTACAGTGTGAACATGATATGACACATTTTGTAGAAATCCTGTCCAATTCTGCAAAAAATAAAATTCACAGTCTTGGTTTATAATATTTCACTCAGTGTAATTATCAAGCCTCAGTGAAGAGAGGCCGACTGTGTGGAAATTGATTTTAACGAAGCTTCAGTACATCGGGGGGGGAAACTGTGTTGGAGTTTAAAACCATGAACTCTCCATCACATCTTGCCTCTCCTCTGTCTGACAGCTTCGTGTCACCTCCCTCCTCTGACTCCCCGTAGCTGCTTGTATCAATAAACCTTGGTTGTCTCACACAGGGCCGATAAACTAACATGACCCTGTCACCTCCAGGCCCGGCCCACCAGAACAGTCGCTCTTGTGTGTGTTTTGGCCCGGTGCACTGCGCTGAGCTGATCACAGCTCCACACAGAACCGACTGCTGCTTCCTGCTGGGCTCTGTGGTGGACTGAAGGTGACCTTTTGACCCTCAGTCACAACAGCAGAATCGCTCCACGTCTGACGACTGATGTTAAGACTCCTCAGTCTCTCTAATGATTCATATCATGTCACCAACATGTCTGACGGCATGATGGTGATGAATACAGCACCACAGGGCAGCAGAGTTTGTCCGTGCCGGGGTGCACACTAATATTTCAGTACAGCATTATAATGAGACATAGCTGATAAAGGGTTTCAGGCTTTTATAACAGTGTAACAAATGTATTTAAGCTTAAATTAGAGGATTTCCTTAACTCGCTGTAAAACATTTCTGGAGCTTCACAGCAACACAGCGTAGCAGCATTCTCCTAAACAACTGATGAAGACGGGCACTGAAAAAAAAAAAAAACATTAATTGATGGAACTTATCCTTTAATAAAGGCTTAATGGATTCCTCAGTTTCTAGAAATCTGTCGAGCCTGCAGTTATTTATTTAAAGGAATAATTCAACATTTTGGCAAATATGCGTATTGTCTTTCTTGGCAAGAAACCAGTGGATACTCCAGAAGCAACCGGTCCACGGCAAGACATAGTTTGGCACACAACCCCTGTTGAATTAGCTTCAGAGGTGCCAGCAGGGTTTTTTTGTTACATTTGGACAGAGCTAGTGAGAGCAGAGCTTCCCCTGTTTCCAATCTGTTAGAAATTAAACTCAGGGTTTTCCTGGATCCAGCTGCATGTTTACCATGAGACTGGAATAAATCTTCTCCTCTCACTCTTCATAATACATTTGGATCTTACAGATAACAGATTGTTCCAAGCTCGGTGACTCTAAAGTTGTCTTTGTTAAGTCCTCACTGATCCATGAAGCTTCAGTAAATGATTTATTAACCAAAAACAAAAGTCATCGACACCTTTACAAGACATGCATAGCAAGAAAGTGGAATTAAGACAAAAGGGTGTCGTGATCTTGGGATTCAGTTTTATTGTTCCTGTTTTATTTTGATAGGTTCATCCTCATGTGTCATGTTGTGTTACTTCCTGTCTTGTTTGCCCTCCCCTATGATCGTCCTGATTAGTTTCACCTGTCCCTGATTAGCCTCCTGTGTATTTAGTCCATGTGTTGTCAGGTTGTCTTTTTGTTCCTCGTGTTTCATCTGAGTTCTCTGCGCTTTATTCAGTTTGATCTGGGTTTAGTTGTTGAACGGTTTGTATTTTCTTGTTTTTTTGGGTTTTCCCTCTGCCTGTGTTCTTAGTTTTTTTGTGACCTGTCCGTATTTGATCAGCCTTTTATTAAAGCTCGCTTTTTATTCCACCATTTGCCTGCCTGGAGTCTGCGTTCAGGTCCTTTTTTGCCACAGCGAAGTGTCATACTGTAATTATGCTGCGTTCCAATCTGAAAGTGTCCCAGCTTCTCCGCTCAGAAATAAATGGATCGCACGTAGCAAATGGGTGTTTGAATGGCAATTCTGGGAACTGGGATACTCTGAAATACTTCTATTTAGCAAAAATCAACTGAATAAAAGTAAAAAAAGACAACTACTAAGTTGTATTTACTGCACGTTTCACAAAACAAACACTATATAAAGTAAAAAAAGTGACGAAGAGTTAAGTATTTAGTATTTGTTCGCTATGCTGCGATGTCCTGTGTGTTTATGTCGATGAACCCGGGTCACACAGATCTTTCCCCAGTTTCCCACTTGGGATTCTGACTTGGATGAGTGTAACAGAACGCACCATTAAACTCCTCAGTTATCTCCTGTCTGTGTTCTGCTTTAAAACTTTGTTTAGCTTTAAATTCAGAACCCTCGCAGCTTGTTTTTTGCCCAATTTTCATAGATGCAACTTAGCAACACCATGGCTGCTCATTAATTTAGCCTATATTTAGATGTCATTGAGAAAGTAGTCATGAGCAAAGCATCACTTCACTGACAGCATGTCTGAAGAGTAAAGACAATGTGTTTCCACACGTGGGTCTCTGCATTTTTCCACCCTCAAAGGAGACTCTTTCTCAGGAAATGGACAATTACTTGCAGATTAAAAACCTTTTCATAAACACGCTCAGGTGTCTTGTGTGGAGTGAAACAGCTCCTCGGTCTCGGTAGAAATGAGGAGAAACGTATAATCCAAACTCCACTCATGTGCTGCTTAATCTCATGCTTGGTGGATCCAATTAACTCTGGGAAATGGCACCAGGTGTTTTTCCATTAAATAAATTAAGATTGCTTATACCTGTTAATGCATTATTCATATTATGGAATCATGAATGCAGTTGTGTGGAGAAAGGAGCTGTTCTGCTTCAGGGGTTGTGGCTTATATTGACGCGTGCTCGGAAGGCTGCGCTGTAATACTGTGTGACAACCACAAGATGGCGGCACACGACTACATGAACAAGCTGAAGGAGGACAAGCCAGAAACAGAGAAACACGAGCAGCCTCATCAAATGAGATCACTCAGGGGATCCTTCTGTCTGAATGAAGGAACACAAATAAGCACATTTATGGATCATCTGGTATAAAAGCCTTCACAGTCATTATGCGATGTAAACTCTTTATTATTGCCCCAACACTGCTCATTCTACCGGTGCAAGCACACTCTCTTCTGCCCCCAAAAAGCCTCATGTAGGATATAAAAAAAGGTTCATATACCTTCTATATATGCCATTCACGCACTTCATCAGAAGTGTTCCCACAGAAAGTGATAGCAGTCAGTGTAATCCAGAATTTCTGACAGCAGGATTAGTTTCTCATCAATCACGACTCCGGCTATGATTCGCTGTTTGCACAGAATGTGTGTGCAGGACCGCTAATAAATGCAAGTTGAGGTTCCCACGTACAATATGCAAATATCATATACCTCAAATATCAAGTCAAATCAATCAGAAGTGTCTGAGAGGGAGGCAGAGGGCGGAGGGACGTGATTAACAAGCGGCTATCGTGCTGTTTAAACATGTCGACGGACACAGTGTTGACTGTCTGCACAGTCATTCATGAGAGTTACACCGAGAACCCCTCTGAGATCCACAAGTAGGAGGAAGATGAAGCAACATTTAAAAGAAAGAACAAAAGGTATCAGGAATTTATTAAAGGAGCACTTCAACAGTTTTTTAAATGAAGATCAGTTCATCATGAGGAAACCCTTGGCTGAGAAAGGGAGACGATGATGGCATTGTGATATCATGAGGGGTCCACTGTTGTCAATTTACACATTTCAGATTTGGCGACACCCCTTTTGCATTTTTTTAACTCCTAGTTTTGAGCTCTAGTTGCCAATATTTCCTCATGAACTGACTATGTTCAGTGACTTGGAGAGAGCAGCATCACATTAATCAATAAATCATCAGATGGACTGCTGTGAATGTGTCTACAGAGCTCCAGATGACCATGTGCTTACACCCAATGTTAGCTTGAGAAACTCCTTTTCAACTATCTAACTTTAATTTGTTTTTCAAATAAAGTGAATAATTATTCTACAGATTAATTCCTCTACATCTTAACTTAGATAAACCATTTGAAATCACTTGGATAAGCTCAAAAAATGTCACAGACTTGGAAACAGGGTTAGTCTAATGAAAATCTTTTTGGAAATTGATGGTCCAAAAATATATATTTATTAATTTAATCTCAATCACAACCCAAGGTCTAAACTGTGATCTAAAATACCCTGTAGACTATGGCCAGACTTGAAATAGCTGTCTTTCTAGGTTGTTACAAGCAGCAATACAAAATGAGCACATGGCATCGTTTAACAGCATTTGGGGCTGGCTTGGCTGCTTACCAATGAAAATTGTTAGCAACAGAAATCTTTAATCGAAAACCTGTGTGACAAACAGGAGGTGTGGAGTTTGAAAGATCAGTAACAACAGCATTACCGGGAGATCTAGGACTAACTATTTTTGGAGAAAAGTCAGGATATCTAAGCCTCTGCTGTTTATTGTTTGACATGTCTCGTGCAAGTCCCAAAACTTTATCTAAATTAAATAGCAGATCACTGGAGTAGCCTTTTAAAAGACCTGATCATTGGTTTTAAACAAATGTAAAATGTAAACATTGTGCAGTGACATGAAAAAGACGACAAAAGAAACAAATAAAAAAGTACCCTCGACAGAATACAGTTCCTCAAGGGGCCGAGACTCCAGATTAAACAAACCAAAACAATGACAACAACAAAAAAGGAATTGTCTGGTGCTGTTCATCTCGCAGTCATCGGTGACTGTATTGTTGTGTATTTGTGCACAATCATGTGCTGTGAGAAAACATGTGTATGTGCGTGAGACAGACAGACGCACACACGCAGAGACCACTGACCCCAATAATCCTCTTTTCCTACCACCATACACATCTCTTTTCCTGGGTGGAGCTCCGCCGCTGTTGTCATGGCAATGGGCCAAGAGGAAGAGGAGGAGGAGGAGGATGGTGGCGGTGGGTGGGGTGGGGGGGCAACAGCAGATAAAAGCAAACACTCTTGTTTCTCTGTGGGATGTAGTGATGACCAGTGAAGCAGCAGAGACATGCCGGGGCTGTGTCGAGACCGCGCTCATTACATTACTTCTGTCTCCTCTCCTTCATTTTGCTGACAGCTCCCTCAAATGAGAGACAGGAATGTGTGTGTGTGTGTGTGTGTGTGTGTGTGGGGCGGGGGTCCTCTCGGCACCCTCCTGTCCTCATCACGTGTGGATCTGCCCTTTCCCTCCCCCACACGCTGCACTTCTCTCCCACTCTCCTTTTCCCGCTCTCACCCTTCCCCTTTTTCATCTCCCTCCTCCGCCGTCCCCCCCCCCCTCCCACAAAACTCATAACGGCTCTCAGGAACCTGTTTCTCTGATTGGCGTGATGAAAACAGACGAAAACGACCGCGCGTCGCCCCCCTCCATCTCCCTCTCTTTTCAATTCTCTCTCTTTTACTTAGCTCCTGAAGTGAAGGAGCTTCTCAGGAGGTATTTTAAAGAAGATAACGTGCCGTCGTTTCTCTTTTTTCTCTCCTCCGTCAGTCCGATTCACTTCGCATTCTGAAGATGCTTAATTGGCACGAAACACGAAAAAGTGAGTCCGCCTCATCTCTCGCCTCTGAGTGCCTCTAAACACCGAAGAAGAAAATGACAATGTGGCACAAAGCAGGCGTTCTTGGGTGCATCTTTTGCCACAGTATTATCCTGTTTGCTCTTTAAAACCATTTTAGTAAATATGAACCCTTGTAGCAGCGGGATGCTTTCCTAAAAGCATGCGAGTCAAAACAAAACACAGTATCCCCTGCAGATACGTCTCCCTCCCTCTCAGAAGCCTGTTCGTATCTTGTCTCGGGCTGAGCTACATGTTTCTATGCTTGCTCCTCTACCGTGGAAATTACTGATTTATAAACAGGCTTCAATTATCCATTAGATAAAAGCCTCATTGCTCTGGATGCTTATAAAGGCACGGCAGGGAAAACAGTGAATCATGGGCTCCGACGAGGGATACGGGAACTCTCAGCTACTGATTTTACGAGAAGAAATAGTTTGACGTGCATGAAGTCAGTATTGTTAGTTGTTTGTTTGATTGAATCATTTATTAAAATGGACTTAAAGGAAGAATTGTAAGTTTGTAAGTGACGGCATCCTTACATCTTCCCCAGCAGACGTGACATTTGTGGTGCTGGCTGACGGGTCGGTGCTGTAATTTGATTGATGTAATATCTGTGTGGGCGGGGAACCGACTGTAGTTCATAATATCACTTCAATTCCAACAGAGACACAAGCAGCGAACCAGCTGGATGCTTTGCACCATCTGTGATTTGAGCTCTCCCGACGTTACTTCTTTGACTCGACACGCTGCTGTCGTGATTAAGAGTCAGAGTAGCGTACGAGCGGTCAAGGTACGAGGTCACAGGACTGCTCGACAGTCTGGCCATTTTGCGGGGGAAGGAGTGTGGGAAGATGCTCACCGCTGACAGACAGATACTTAAGAAAAATGGAAAATGCATGCAACCATTTTCTTCACGGCCACACTCGGTGTATTCAGCACCTGATTCACAAAGGCAGCGGCTCATTAGGCAGACGCACTCTGTGAGTGAAGGAGAGCTCATGAGCTACAGTTCAGGGGTGGAATTTCTCACTCAGAAATAAAAAGGCGTCTGATGTTGATGCAAAATATTAACTTTTACTCATAAAATGATGATACTGATGAATCTCTAGGCGGCAGTGCGGCGATGCAGCTGTTAGCGCTGTCACCTCACAGCGAGAGGCTCTCTGTGTGGGTTTCCTCCGTCCAAACACATGCAGGTTAGGTCACTTGGCAACTCTGAAATTGCTTGTAGGTGTGAATGTGAGCGTGAACGGTTGTCTGTCACTGTGTGTCAGCTCTGTGATTGACCGGCGACTTGTCCGGGGTGGAACCCCCGCCGCTCCGCTCCAACTAGATGGCTAATGGGATGGAAATGTTTAGCTTATATCTGAGAGAGAACAGGTGGAGTTGGAGATGGAGGCCATGTGGATGTGGACGCTGAGGTAAATGCAGCCTTAATGTCTTAAAACAAACACAAGATAAGTTGCAGCTTGTTATTTTTGAGTTCATTGCTGGTTTGTGTTCATTAATAATAGTCTTTTTTTGTTTCTAGTTGTAGTTATATACTAGCCTATATTTAATGTTTCTTCTCCCACTACGCTCTCGCTTGTGGCTGCTGTGATTACGCCTCCTTGTCAGAGGCGGAGAAAACTCCCTGTAAAACTGACAGTCGCTCATTACGTGACCTCGACAGGATACACAATCAACCTCTGTTAACATGTCGCCCCTACACAGCACATGCGTTTAGTATTGGGAATTGTTAAGATTCTATTGATAACTACGCCGTTATCGATTCTGCTTATCGGTCCGATTCTTTATTGATTTCAGATCAATTTATGTTGTGCTGGCTGTAGCAAAGGCTTGTCATCATCTAAAATTGATTGTTCATTCAGCATTCATGGGGTTTTCTTAGTCAAAGATAAAATCATTCCTGGAATTTCAGCCAATTTCGCGTAATGACTTGTTTGTCACTTAAAAGTATAATTTTACAGACATTACCAACTAGCACTGTCAGAGCATTCGACACATTTGTATGTGTCAAATCCTACACACCATACTGACATTTCTACAAATAGCATAAGGGAATGGTGGTGGAATAACAGGCCAAACATGATTTTTTCCTAACCCTAACCAGACTGTAAGCACAACACTGTCACACCTTAAAATAGTAAATTGAATCTAAAGACAACATAAAGAAATGTAGAGATTCAACATATCCATGGTTTGCACACTGCCAACATTTATTCTGGGACTGGGTTGGTGGTCAAAGCATTTTAGGGGGCATGAGTTTGATGTCATTGTTTTGCAATGGACAACCGTCAGAAGAACGTGCTAACATTGATAAAAAGAACTGAAAAGCTCAGAGGGATAAAATGCTGATGGATCGGACCATTTGGAACCAGCTCTCAACAGATCAAGTTGTGTCTGGGGCACTAACACTAATGGAAAGCAATGCCTGGCGGGAATCAGCGCTAACATTAGCAAGCTGGGTTAACTCTGACAAACTCGACATCACGATGACTTCTCCCAAATGTTGTAAACCGTGATAAATGCTATGTGGGCTTGTTGTAAAAACACATCTCATATCAAAGTTTGCAGGGCCACAGGGCTGCGATGTGCTCCAGTTAGTAGTGCACCACGTAGGTTGTGAGCTGTCATGACTCAGCAAGTGTCGAAATAACATGAATCAAAAGTGCCTAATGGGAATCAACGCCGAGCCTACAGGCCTTAAAATATCAGTCAGCTGCCGCCACGAGAGCGGAAAGCCCGAGGCTCGGATGCTGTTTTTGAAAATATGTCCAAAAAAGTTAATATCGAAAAAACAACAACTGCAGTGTCATTATAGATTCTTTACAAAATAATAGAGAAGATAAAATAATTGCATGAAGCTGAAAAAACAGAAACTGTTAGATGTCACTTGTTAATTCAAAATAACAGACATCTCTCTCTACAGTATTCATGACTCAAGCCTGGGTAGAGACTCGCACAATCCCCGCCTTCAATGGGTGAAACAGGATCTAATTTCAACTAATAACATTTCACAGTTAACGAAGCCTTTTTTTTTTAAACACCGTCATTTTCTGTCATTTACAGTATGACAAAGATGTTGAGTCACAGGCAATTTCTACGTTTATACAGCTCTAATGAAGTAGCTCAAAATGTTCCACTCGTTCTACCGATGCTGCCAAAGCTTCTTTTATCAAGCCAAATGGAAATATGGCCATTAACCGAAGAAATGACGTCTGAAAATTTGCTTTCCTTGTCCACTGTTTGCTGTACTGTCTCACTAACTGCTATAATTATTCAAAATGAGTCCCTGCACTTTATTTTGATAAACAGCAGAGCTCTCTGTAATGTGTTTTTAAAAGCACCACAGATGACTGTGGGTGCTGATCAATGTTTGCTCACAGAGCAGCTCAGTGCGAGGGACAGGCTGACCTAAAATGTAATATCGAGAGACGGACGGGGCGGGATAATGATCGCATGAATGCAATTCACAAATTATTTATAATAATGAGCTGTTTGTATCTTAAATTAGATGACATGAGGCAATGAGGGGGTGGATAAAGGAAGAGCTCAGAAGGCAGCTCAGGATTATTATGGCGAGTAATTTGGTGATGTTACTGGGTAGTAACATAATAATGTTGTGAGGGACCGAAACAGATACTTTGAAAGCAAAGTCGGGGCTTGATCACTGTGTTATACGACACTTGGAAATCAGGGAAACATGCACACACAAAAGAGAGAACTCAATAACTTGGTAAGGAAACAAGAGTTCGGTATATTTAAACTACGTGTTTTTACTCCGAAGTTGCACATCTAACTACATAGAAGAGTCAACTTTGTGACGGCAGCAAGATTCAAAAACTCATATTAAATTTTAGACCATTTATTTATAGATTTGGCCGGTAAAGCCAAATAGGTCGTAGCTTTTCAGAAGCTATGTTTTTGGCTCTCAACAAGTTGAGTTTAGCACTGACAGCTGCAGACGTCTTGGTGGGTAACTTAACGAGGCCAACTGACAGACAAGGAGACGGACAAAGCATACACATAGTCTGTAAATGAGCATCTTTAATAATGTAAGAAGAAGAAGAAGTAGAGGAAGACTTTACAATGGGTCCATTTATTATCTTGTCTCAAAACACAGAGGTGGTGATTAATTGATCGCAACACATATCGACAGTCTTATTTGTTGTGGGGTCAGTGAAATGTAATGATTATTGTTAATTGGATCAGCAATCTGTAGCAATCTGTAACTTTGAATCTATAACTTTCTGTGTTGGCTACTAGTGGTCTGTCAATAAGTCACTATAGCACAAACAAACTGGAACAAAATCAAAAATCACATCTTCTCAAAATACACAAATATGCAAGTAAATTAGAGCAGTAGCGGGTCAGGGAGGAGTGGTGGGCGAGGGCTCTGTCACATGGGCTGGATGGATAAATAGATAGAAATGTAGGCAGAGAGACCGTATTGTCTATAGTCTTTCTCAAACGTGACATTTTTAAAATAAACCATCAGATGAGAGTTTTCACCTTTTATTATGACAACGTGTCATTTTATCATTAAGCTCAATAGCCTGCAGAAGTGTATGTATGTATGTATGTATGTGTGTGTGTGTGTGTGTGTGTGTGTGCGCGTGTGGGGGTGGATGGGTGACCCATTTATTGTGAACATCATTAACTAACAATAGCATAATCACCATTCTTTGTATAGAAATCTCACCCATTCTCAGGGATGCTCGAGCACAACTGTTTTATTTTCTGTGATAATAAGTCTGCACAGTGGGAGGGCGAGTGGTTTCACTGACCCCTTAATTATACACATCATAATGCATTCTTTGTTTAAACAATGAACACAACTACAAAAAAAAGGAATATTAAACGGAAATGTGTGGTGGGAAGTTGATGAAACACAAGTGTGGATCCAATTTAGACGATTGAAAATGTGAAATTTAAATCTAGATCACTGAAACACTGAATATCCTTCAATCAGCAGCGTGCACGGGCTCAAATAAGACAGCTTCCTGTATTTAAAAAAAAACATGAATGATCCGTCATAATAATAATGAATGGGCTGCTGAAATAAAGCAAAGCGAGCGACCGCAAAGCCATGAATGAACGCGCGTCTGGTAAACGAGGAAAGAAGCGAGGACTTCTTTCCGAGCTGCAGTTCCGCCCCTCGGCCACCAGGCGTCAGTGTTTCTCTCCTCGGAAACGAGAAAGCCGCTCCTCTCGCGGACTGTTTGATCACATGCTGGGAAGGTCTGAAGTTGCGGCTTCATGTCACACATGCGTACCGACAAAGTGAATGGCACACGGGCGCAGAAGTGACACAGAGGCGAGCAGAGAGCGGGGACGACTACCAGAGCTGATACAAAGCAGCTGGGTGAAGTCCAGAAGAAGAAGAAGGAGAAGAACGGGGAGGAGGAGGAGGAGGAGGAGGAGAAGCGCGCCTGGAAGAGGATGAAGATGAAAGCCGCGGGAGGCTGTGGTAGTATCCCACCACCGGCGTCTCCGAAACCCGGGCTCTGAGTGGGGGTTGAATTTGGGTTGCGTCGGGGAAAGTTCAGCGACTGTATACAATGGTTATAAATGGGTCTCACCTGAACAGCTCCTCGCCAGACCCCAGCGACAGCGTCCTGAACCGCCCGCCGTGGGTGACCACAACTTTGGGCTGCTTCCTCATCTTCACCATCGTCGTCGACATCCTGGGGAACCTCCTGGTCATCTTCTCCGTGTATCGGAACAAGAAGCTCAGG
This sequence comes from Pagrus major, assembly GCF_040436345.1. Taxonomy (NCBI): domain Eukaryota; kingdom Metazoa; phylum Chordata; class Actinopteri; order Spariformes; family Sparidae; genus Pagrus; species Pagrus major. The sequence goes on from NC_133215.1 coordinate 10,971,579, forward strand.
AACGCAGGTGAGCTCAGAGAGGCGTGCGTGCGTGGAGGGGGAGCGCGTGGCTGAAAGTCAGGCGACGTTTAAAAACAAAAACAAAAACTCAGTTGTGAGATTTTTTTTTGTTGTTGTTAAAGTGGCGACAGTCTCACGGAGGTTGACACAGTTCGTTTATGAATTAACACAATGGCTTTTTATTTCATTTATTTTTAATTTCGAAGCTGTTTTTGATGGAAACATTCATTTTTTGGGGTCATTTTTAACCGGTTGTCCATCTTGACCGACGAGTTGGTTCTCAGAAATCCGAGCCTCACCGAAGCTGTCCTCGCTCCTCATGTCATGGTTGTCCTTTTTATTTATTTTCCCGTGGTGCATCACTTTAAAATCCACCGCAAATACTTAATAACACTTATAAATTCGCAATTAAAATGGACAGTTCAGCTCGACCTCCACTTGCTACAGCCTATACTTTCGTTTCGCTGACGTACACCGAGAGAAACACTATAGCAATTATTGACACAGTCTGAAGCCACGGGGAAAGCCCAGCGCTCATCCCACCGCCGCTCACACTAATGCTTCCCAGGCTCTCTCCACTATTGATGCTCATCCAGCCGGGAGATTTGATTTAATAACGATAATGACAAGAGAATTTTTTCTTTTTTTTTTAATGTATTACCAGGTCGATGATGACACTTGCGTACGTGTGTGTGTGTGTGTGTGTGTGTGTGTGTGTGTGTAGGTGTGTGTGTTTAAACATACACACCACTTCAACGTGAATTTAATTATGATATGGGCTTGAGGATTAAAAAATTGTCCCCGAGTTTGGACAACATTGACACAGCAGTGTTTGTCTTGCTCGGTGAAGGTGGTAAAACGCTCACAATTTAATAGTCAGAGAGGACAGAGGAGGAAAAAACACACACATACAAAAAAAAAAAAAAAACCCAAGAGGCTCCTGTCCTGCTGAGGTACACACACACACTTTAACTGGCAGCTACACGTATCATGGCTGTCATCATTTGGAGGCTGGAGTAGGGTGATTTGCTAAATACACTCCTGACATTACCATTTCACTCAGCGCGGAAATGTTAGGGTCAGAATGGATTTCCATCATGAGGATAGAGAGCCGAGAGCCCCTGCGAGGAATATTAAGCGTTATCTAGGCTGCACAAGGATATGATTGACTCTTGCTGAGATTCCTCCAAGCTCTCGTTGCTTCGCGATGATCACCACGCATGCAACTCTGCAGTAGCTCGAAACATCTGCAGCCAAGAGTTTGTCTGTGAGACTGGGATTTTGTAAGAGCGTTAAAAATCGTGCAACAACACAAGTGTGAGACAAGGGGAGAGATAAATTTAGGAAGGCGCGTCTTTTGAAGTTGTTCCCTTAATTATGGATAATCACATGTAAGGAGGTCAGCAGCAGGAATTTAATCAGGCACGTAGTTAACTTATATTATCTGCCTATGCAACGCTTGAATGTTGCATATGGTTCAAGCATTACCGGCTAGAAATACCATTTATTTATTCAGATCATTGGACAATTCAATTTTCCCGAGCACCCTGAGGAAAAGTCCGACGTTTGAGGATCAAAAAGGAGCTGATGAAAAAATCCCTCAGCTTAATTGGGTTTTTGTAAAACTGTCCGTGAATGACAACGAGTCCCGCGTAGACGGATGACGTGGTCGCTCAAGTTCATGCCTTTCAAGCGTATTTGCTACTTTCCATTCAACTTCTGAAGACGTGCATGCCTAACTTAAGGCCATTACAATCTTCTCGTCAAAAAGCCGCTGGCGAATTTGTGTGCAAATTGTCAGACATATTGATTGACACAAAAACTTTTCCATTCATGCTTTAATCAGTGTTGGAATGTTTTGATGAAGGGTTGGCTGTCACTGTTTGTTTTACAGGCCCTTATCTGTGGGAGTCTGATGCCACAGACGACTGTTTGAAACTACAAATTTGTCTTGAATCAGCCTGAACTTTCAGTAGTGGCTTTTTTTTTGACTGCCACACTTTCTGTCAAAAAAGAACTCAAGTTCCTGTCGTCGAACTGATTGAATCTCCTCCGCGAAAAAAAAACAAGTGGGCTTGAAATTTCTTGGCACGAACTTAACGCTGTTGGAGATTTCGCAGCAGTCCATCAACAAGGGGATGAATTAAATAATGAGTAATGAAATATACTCAGTGGAGAACCTGGCAGGCACTGTGGCCACATATTGCAGGCAGCAGCAGCAGCACTGCTGTCTCTGCATGGCCAAACCCTCCGTCAGTGCACGAAATGGCCAGTGAGTGAGTGAGCATGAAGCCAACAACACATGGTGAGCGGTTTGAGCTGCGTGGCTGGATACAGAGTCAGTGCTGTGAGCTCAGCTCAATGCCAATAAATCATCTTAAATGTACCTGTTCTGTTGTAGATAAGGATTTTTTCAAATCATGCTGAAGCAAAAACAAAAGGTGCCAGGAAAGAATTGTCACAACTGACTATTTCCTCGCTAGCTGTTATTGCAGGACATTAGCTCATGGGATATAACGTGAAATGGGCTTATGTTTTTTGACAAAAGAAGAAAACAGCAAACCTGGTAGCCCTGTGTGAATGCATGCTCACACAATCCCTCTTCACCCTGATTGTGTCCATTTCTTTTTCCATACGACACTCACAGCTCCTCCGTTATGCGTAAACCAGATCCATTTATATCTTGTATGTCAAAAAAGACAATATGCTGATTTGACATGCCGTGACAAAAAGGGGTTTACATTTTGAATTTTTAAGCACGGTGGCAGATGGAAAGTCTGAGCAGTCCTTGTTGGCCGGCAACAATGGCATCATGCTCTTTTCCACTGGTGTGTTGTCAGCTTGAGTTAGTGAATGAGAACATCAGTAGTCTGTAGAAAATCAGAAAAGTCTTCTAGTTTCACACCATCTGTTTTTTTTTTTTTTGTTTTGTTTTTGTGCTGCAGAAAACTCGACATTCAACAGCGCAGGAGGTTTAAACAGCGACTCACCCACTGTACCATTCACAGTCTAGAGTGACACGCTGATGCCTTGGTGCGCTGAGTTCTGCTGCTGCAAAATAAACCACAGAGTGCCACATCGGAGCGCGGCTGTCTGTTTTTGACTGTGACACACAGAGTTTATCCTTTTCCAGCCTTGCGTGACTTGGCCATGTGCCGGCAGAGTGTTATTTTCCGATCGTTCATTACACCTCAAGTATCCGTTACAGTATTATTGCTCTCTTTGTAATGAATATTTTGAGGCATTAATGCAGAATTAAGTGGTATTTGCATGTGTCTCCAATTAAAAATGAACGTTTTGGGTTTTCTAAATATCCATTGGCTTTGTTTGGAGATACTAAACGGAAATTGGCTCAGCAGTGCGGAGCTTAATAAAGAGCTGACTGTGAAAAGAAAACAAATCCTCTTCTGTAGATGTCGTACAGTAGCTGTTGATTTCGAAGCATCCTGTTGTACTTTCATCATGAGGGGAAGCTGTTTGAAAGACTTGTTTTGTGAGAAACTGTAATCCTTTTGACTAGGGTTTATCGGCGCCGCACATATCAGTATCAAGAGTGCACGAGCGTGATTAAACTGGGGAACAGGGAGTTTCTAAGGTTAAAGAAGGGTTACGCCAGAACAGAGCTTAGGAAGAGAATGTACTCAAGTCTCTTAAAAATAAATACTCTTATTCATTATAATGTGTCACTTCCGTCTGATGTACCTGGCCGTGTGAATCCATTCTCTAAAGCTTTGAGTGTCTCCATTCATGCTGTGCTCAGGAACCATCTGCCTCACAGCACGCTGAGTGCCTGTGTTTACCGCTTATTCTGTCTGAAACTGTGTGTTCAAAAAAACCTCTTATTGTAAAGTCTAGATGAAGAAGTTCAGCAGCACGGAGAGGACACGTGTCTTGAGGAAGGTGGCGGGGGCTGTCCGGCGACGCTGCATAATGCATCCTCTGACAGCGGTATCAATTTCGGGTGGCTGTATCATGTGTTCCCACCTCTGATGACATGGCTGCCTCTTTGTGAACCCTGCTGTGCCCCCTTTGGCTCATACCGCTACAGTTTCACCCACAGCGTCTGAGGGACGGGAGTGTTGAGCACATTCCAACGGTGTCAAAGAAGTTCAGCTGTTTCCTGTGAGCTTCATTAATTTGCCATTACAGGTTCCTTGCCGCATCATGATCAAAGCCTTCGTAGTAGTTGTGTCGAACTATATGATATGATTATATTTTACTTGCCTTCCTCCATTCAAACATGTGTTTTGCTTATTGTTACTACACTTGGATGTTTGAGCTCCATTGTGCGAAGTAATGTAGGTGCAGAGTTGAGCCCCACGAAGGCTGTTTTTACACTATCGTGTAGGAGGAACATTTCTCTGTGCTTGAGTCTTTAGTTTTTTACCGGGAAAATCTGTTGGAGTCTGACGTTTTTGAATCTCGCTGGTCGTAATGTCTGCCTCAAGTAAATTTTCCTTTTAAGCACAATTTGACATGTATCCAAGGTGGAGTAAGCAATTCTGGAGTGAGTTGAGTCTCATTCTCTATTAGGTTGGTGATGCACAACATCAGTGGTCTCCATGTATTGTTTTCAAGTTCAATAAACACAGATGATATTTGACCGGAAATTCTCCAATTTATCCAGAACATATAAATCTTCCAGGACCACATGGACCTGCACCAACGGAAATCCTGGCTTAAGCTGTAATCCTTGAGATTTCAGTCCTGGTTGATTCGGTGTCAGTTGAAGGCTTTAATCTGAAGTGGCGGCAGTCGGATGTTGTGTTTACATTAGCGGTAACTTATATTACAGCTGTGACGCGCTGACAAGTGCAAAGAGAGCGAACTATAAAAAATGGATGCTGAAGGTCAATAAAACCAGATCAGAAACAGTAACGATTATGTTAACGCATCATTTCCTGTGAATCCCTCACCCAGTCGGAAATGGCGGACTCCGCCACCAACAATTAAAACTAACACATTAAAGTGGAAATCACTGACTGTTAATTCATTAAATGGCTATTTCTACACCTATAACATCAAACACTGATTTTGATTTCATGAAAATCACAAGGATTACTTTAAATCTAACTTTAAATCGGATTTAAAGTCAAAACTTGAGACCTTCAGTGTGCAAACAAAGTATTTTTTCAATGAAAAATATGTGAATACTCTTAGATTCTCTCTTGATTTTTCAATGAGAGAGAAGGAATAAACGTAATTTTGAAAAAAGACATTGCTATATTTATATATTTTTGTGGGAAAACTATTCAAGACTTAAATTTCAAAGCGGGCTATCTTTATACACAAACAGGGAGGGGTTCTTTAAAGTTCCTCCTTTGTCTGTGCCGCACATTCAGCTTTTCCATAAAGTTTAGCAGTGTTTTGCAGGAGTTCAAGTGGGCCTCAGAGCTTTAGTTTTGACAGGGGCCCTCAATAACGGAAAAGGCCAAAGGTTAGAAAGTACGCCTGTATGCTGAAGTTGACATAAGAGGTGCTGTACTGTATCTACTGTATGTTTTTAGCCAAGACATTATCAGATTATGCTCCTAATAAAATAAACACAATGTCTGAGCAGTCGCATATTTTGTGCTTTTCATCATGACTGAAGTATTGGTTTCGGATATGATACCATCCACGGTGTTTATCCTAGAGTTCATTGTGATTTGGAGGAAAACACAAGGTAACGCAAACCTTAATGCAATAAGACAACTTTATTTAATCAAAGCCCGTATCTTTGCTGACGGCATCCTACCATTCCTACTGTTCGCCAAAAGATATGCGAGGGCGTGGAAGTCATAGCTGCTCACTGCATGTGTCAGTTTCTGTGGTGATTGCTGTGATAAGCATCGCAGCGGCACAGTATGGTGGAGCGGCTTAACAGTATCAGAACTGAGAGAAAAGGGCTCAGTGGGTGAAAAACACCGACTAATTGGGGACCCACAACAGCCAGCAGGTCACGACTTTGCAATTAATTTATAGTTTGCCCAAGCTGAATAAATGAACATTGAGTGGGAGAGGATAAGGATCTCCTTATTTTACTCATGAGGCACTTAACTCCCAGCTATAGATTAGTTAATGCCCCTGCTGTCAGCCAGGACACGAAAAAACAGAGCACATGCTAACGTCCCCCAAGGCTGCTTTGCACCTGATAACTTGCAGTCAGCATTAACTGTTTCTCTCGGTGCTCCTCTGTGTCCTGAAACATGTAAAAGACTTTTTACGTTTTCATTAATTACACCCGACTTGCATATCTTTTGCGCACTGATTTCCTGTCAGAGGGCTTTTTTGGCTCTCACAAGGATTAAAACACAAACATTAGATCACTCACAGATCTAATTAGGCAGGAGATATATGCACGGCTGTGGTTCCGCTGCTGGGACTGTGTGCATGATGTTATCATTGTTTGTGTTGCCAACCTTGTCCAGCTTGTTTGCTGCCGCCTCTTACTCCTGGACGCATCAAGGGAGAGAGAGAGGGGGGCGAGATAGAAAGGTTTACAATAGTGCATGATAGTGGAGATAAAGAGCAGCAGATTGGTGCGAGCCTGTCATACAAGGCAGACGCACAGTGGGAGAGAGCGAGGAGGCTTATATTTTTATTTTCAATGACTCGCCATTTCACACGTATTAGTTTGTTGCTTCCGCCGTGGGCGACCGGGGTTCATGTTTTTGTAATATTAATAGCAAGAATCATGGGAAAATTCCACTACAAAAAAAAACAAAAAGAAAAAAAACGTCTGTGTTTTCGCTATTTGACCGCAGTATTTCAGTGTTGGCAGGTGCCACTGTGTCCTGCTGGGCCAAGGCCTGGTTCCAGGGTCATCTGAGAAAGAAAAATTGACCCAGCAAGTGCCCATTTGACTTTGTCTACTCTTTACAAGGTGCCTCGGCTTCTAGGTAATTTTTCTAATATTTGCAGGATTATCTGTACACATAAAGCCTGCCTGCAGTAATCCACTCTGTATATATGATTTGCATCTGCCGTACGATAAGAATGTAGGCTGTGTTATTCCAGATTTCTCCTTGGAGAAAACACCTTTCTGTTTCTTTCTTTTTCTGGTTTACATTCTCCGTTGCGTTCCCCTCGCCAAGTTTTGCACCTCATCTCAGTCTCAGTCTCCAACCTTCTTTGTACTTCTCCTCCTCCCCAGCTTACTCAGCCTCACACACTCAAATTTCTTTTTTTTTGTTGTGTATTTTCACTTAAATTTGACCTTCCAGGCTTCATATTCCATGACACCCTGTCTGTTTGCATCACTCTGATCCAACACCCCCACCGCTCTCTAAGGATGTTATGTTGTCAGACCGCATACCTGTAGAGGAATTCTGCCAATAGCGCTTTGCGTCAAGCCAGTCAAGCAATAAGACGGTTATCACACAAACTCTGCGGATTCCAGATTATATAATGGCCAAGTGGGCAAAATGAATTAAGCTTGTTATTTTGATAAGTGTTAAACAATGACCAGCCTGACATGGTCGACTTTAACAAGAACAGGCGCCTGGCATCTGGTCTTGTCCGTCGCCACCCCACTGCGCATGTTTCCTCCCTCTTGTTCTCATTCTGTCTCTGTCCGTCTCTCTGTCTTACAGAGGAGAGTGGGTTTTCACTTCAAAAGAAAGACATAATGAGTCTATAAATACTTATACATACAAGAGAGCATTTTTGCAGCCATTTAAGATTCCACCCCCCCACTCCAGCTTCCCTTTTCCATGCTTCCCTGTGCTATTTTTAATCATTTACAATATTATACAGTGAAAACTTCTTTCTGCTTGATAGGAGCTTGGGATGACGCACATGGGAAGCTTAAGGCAGTGAGATCAAGTAAAACCTAATGCTCATCCGAGGGGAACTGTGCATAACACATGCATACTGTAGAGTGCTTACTGTAGAGCAGCAACTATTTGATTACACACACACAGGAGAGGCGGCGGGAGCTCAGAGGTTAGAGATGCTGGCTGGTGATGAGAGCGGTGCCAGTTTGAATCCCAGTTGAGAGAATCAGATCAGGGAAGCGAGGAACGCTCTCCTCTGCGTTCAAGGTGCCCTTGAATGAAGCACTTAGTCCACCATTGCTAACACAGTGGCCAACAGTGGAAGACTGTGGTCGGACTCAGCAGCTTCCAGCTGCGAATGCGTCAGATTGTATGATGTTAAAAAACTGTGCTGGGTCAGTCAGTCCTCCTCCTTAAATCTTCCCCCTTATCTCTGTCCACTTATGTTATTTAATCATTAATGGGTCTAAAAACAGGGCACGGCTCACACAGCGCACTAACAAGCAAACAGCTCAATCAGAAAGCCTCGTCACTCTCTCTGGGAGCCGACGGGGAGATTCAGTTGAATGGCACGTTATGATGATTATTATGGCAGACACATGAATGCCATTTGATGTAACCCTATGAACCCTGCCCCCGATCAGCTTTGGCAGACCGGTGCATCCGGGCTCAGACACAACACTTCCTACATGCTCCAGATGACAGTTTTAGTAACTACAAAGCAAAGACGTGAGGGCAAAGCATTCTAATAATAATCACGAGGTTGTAGAAATGCACGTTGTCTTCCTAAATTTAGTAACAAAGTTCAAACAAAGCCAAGTCAAAAATAGGAAAACAACAGGTCTTTTGTTTGATAGTAACTCCTAAATTTGGAACTGAGGTGTCAGAATTTGGAGAACATAAGAGGACGTGGAAAGAACAGAACAGCGTCTGACCACTTGAATCTGTATTTCCTGAGACATTCATGGAGACACGTATTTGTTCCTTCAGTCTGCACAAGGCAAGATTCATCCAGAATTTTCCTCTGAAAAAGTTTTCTGTTGGATTCACTGTGGAACGCACTGAAACGAAGTATCAAAGCTTATCACAAAGGGACTCTGTAATCAGTCCACAAAAAGCACAGTACGCACGATGTTACTCATTTTAAAGTCAGAAGACGATTAAGCAGTCTTAAGTAAAATCTTTGCAATTTGCGAGAAAAACTCCATAAAACTATTAAATCACAGAAGAATGTCTTTTCATTTTAATTTTCTTGATTGTATTCCCAGTTTTTAATTGCTTGAGCCTGCCTTTTGAAATGAGGTAAACTGAATAGAGTACAGCCCAAAAACTGATAATAAACATTGATTTTTGTTTGTTTTTTATGATGACCTTGTAAATTAGGTTATTAAAGCTGCTCTAATAGATATTTTTATATCACTAATGGATTAAATGACTGTGTGAATGTGAAAGGGGTCACCAGCAGTGGCAAACCCACAGGGAATTACCTTAGACTCTGCAGTTCCCTTTAGCTCAAAGCAGCTTTATAAAGACATTGAACTTATTGTTTTGGCTTTTACGGCCTGCAACTTTACCGTCTTGGTTCACTCTCACTGCTCTCATCAATGTTTCCAGCAGCTATTTCCAATGAAAAGGAGCTGATAAACCCGCTGTATGCTATCGGCCCAGCACCAAACAACAGACGAACAAAGTTAGCGACTACCTGGCAAACATAGTGGAGCATCTAGCTGTTAAAGAGATAGGAAAGGAGTAAATATTGGACTTACATTCATGTGGGGTGGACACAAATGAATACTAATGCTATTTCGTGTTATCTGGATGTTTATACAAGCAATCGTGTGCGTGTATCAGCTTGTTAAACGTAAGGATTTACTGTTTTTCTTTGTCAATTACTGCACTTGGAAGTAAAAATAACCAAGTAGCGACATTTATGTTCTGCCGTTAGTGGTTACATCTACACTGAGAGAGATATAAATATGAGGATGAGCTAAAATTGGTCAACAATATGCCGGTGTATATATATATATACACTAGTCAGGCTCTAAAGAGATGCTTAGAAGTGCATGTGTCAGTGCTCTCACTCTACATATTCAATACTTACGGTTGTGTAATGATTTGTTGTTATCCAACAGCCAATCCTATCATTAACTGCTGGTTTGAGAAAACAGTCACTCAGCCATTTAATTCCGTCTAATCACTGATGAATATTTCCATTATTAGATCTCGATTATGCAGCCAGAGTCCAATTTAGTTTCTCTTTGTCTCTGTTTTGCATCGCTAAAGATCACTTAACTCAATATCCACTTTATATAACTGATTCCATTGTAAAGACTTGTGTTGTTGAGGGCTCTTGTTGTGGACACATAAGTGTCAGTGACTCCTGCACTTGGTTTTACCCGCAGAGTGAAGAGAGAACAGTGATTTTTTTTAAATACCTTTTCAACAGCCGTTTTCTGCTAATACAAGTAACAGTTGGCAGTGCAGAGGTGCGCTCTAATTCTCAAGAGGCAGATTATGACACATTCTTCGTGTCCTGTCATGTTTGTAAAGTAATTAGTTGAGTCCTACGAGTCGCTCTAATGAGCAGGAGCTTAGTGTGTGAGATTTCCTTATCACAGTATGCTTTTGTTTAATGACCCATAAACATGCTCCCTGCGATTATTGTCTAAATGAGTGTATTTTGTCACACTTTCAGACACATTCACTTGGGTTCACTTCAGCGTTCCTTGGGCGCCGTCCAAAAGTAATAGGAAATTATGCAGTAGGAAGTTAGATGCTCATGCTGTTCACTGCTCGGTGAACTAGTCTACGCCTCAGTTTCCCTGAGAATATGAGGATAAACTCTAGTGGCATGTAGTATTATGAAAAAAATAATCTGATACATTTCATGGAAAATATTGCACTGTGATAAAAATTGTAGATGCGAGTAGATATGTATGATATCATTGCTGCTTGGGGACATTTATTAAAACACTCTTTGCTGACTCCGCTGCCACGCTCGACCTAATATCTTCTAAAATCCAATTTTAACTAGAAGCGTTATGTGTGATTCAACGCCAGATTAGACATTTTTGTTTTGCAGTGGTTGCTGTTCACTGACTTAAGTAGAAGTAGATATGGCAAGTTGAAGAGGTTCACATCAGAATAGTCAGTGACAACAAATGGCAGTTAAAATGACAAATAATGGTGTAACACAGATTTGTCCTGGCTGTTTATATGAACGGGAGAATAAGAGATGACATTCACTGTCCTGAATGTTTATTTCACTTATGGAGATGCACCTGTTCTCCACCAATAATACACTGTAGACACAGCAGCACAGGATCACCCTCTGTATGTGCTCTAAGCTCTAATGAGAGGATGGTGGTTTCTTTTGTTGATAGTGGTGCACGATGAAAGCATGTTTGAGGATGAGGTCATTAGGTATGGCACTCAAGTATTTCCATTTCCATTTAGAGCTGGTCTCAAATTGTCTGATGCCTGAGAATTGTTTAGCTCTAAAGCCATCAGCTCCTCTGTCGGGGCCTGTGCATCTCCCAAAATGACTTAAAGTTGTATTAAGGGATATTTGGTCATTATTGGGGCACTCCACAGACAAAACAACAGAAAGAGAACACAGGAAACAGTGCCTGTAATCATCACGCTGACAGATAACTGCCCACTAATTGAAGTCTTGTTTCTGGCCTTCTGATGAATCAAAACTCAATATCCACTTATCTTTTAGTCCTGTTTGATCGTCCAACTCGACCAAGTCTTTATTTTGCTATACGATTTAAGTAAAAACCTGATAATCAAAAACGATGAGAAAAACGTGGCTAAAACATAATTAAAGTTGTGTTGATTCCCAGTGGGGTTGGCAGTACTAGCAACCTTCTTAACGGTGAATTGGGAGGAAAATGTAATGTAACATTAACATTGAGTAGTGGTAGTGTTCATCTTTTTCCTTTTACATCCATACCTACTTGAGTTGGCTGCAATTGTGTAATTCATTGCAGCTTGTTTTTATTTGTCATGGATGTACTGGGCAACATTTGCACCTAACATACTTTTTGTTTATAAAAACAAAGGTACCATGTACAGGAGGTGGACAGACGGCACTAAGAGCTGCTCACATGTAGGGCTTCAGCTAACGATTATTTATATTTTTATAATAATAAGAAGAATGAGAATAGATTAATTGTTTGGCAAAAAATAAACCTTCCAAAATGATGAAAAAAAAACGGGTCACAATTCTGCAGAGCACACTTTGGCATATTCAGTTTCTTGTTTTGTCCCACCAACAGCCCCAAAATCCAGAGATATCTAATTTACAATGATGTAAAACTAAGAAAAGAATCAAAGCATCCTATTTGAGACATTCGAACAAGCGAATGTTTGGCATTTTTGCATTAAAAACGACTGAGTTTCAGCTCAGATATACAAAAAAATGAGCTAATTAAGTACGTTGAGAAACCTTAAGAATTTATAGATGTGAATGAGTAAATACTTTCTTAACTCAATCAGATAGATGCTCCCAAGCAGCTTTATAAAGCAAGTGAGTCTGAACTGGCAGCCATACCGTGAGATAATCATATTATGACTGGAATAGTGAGAGGAGTGAGAGGAGTCTGAGTTTGTTAAGTTGGTGTTTTCACAACAACATCAAATCATCCTTAGTTTTGGGGTCATGGTCATGTTAAAAAAATCCCCTGGACTAGATTTGATGTAACCAAAGTGGAGACTTCAGTTACATCAAATGGTTACATCAGAACAGATTTTGGCCCAGAGTGTTCTGTTAGGATGGGGAAGTTACATGAACTGGTGTGGAGCGACGCATAGTTGGCGATATGCCCTCGGGGAGAGGGTGATGATGTTGCCAGAGGATGCGAACATCTTCCCTGCTGAAGGTGAAAAATGTTTGGAGCTGTGTGTCAAAGTTATTGTGAAAGCAGAATATAAGAATCCCTCGTCCTGTTCCTTTGTAATTCAATTAGGTTTCAGAAAAGGGTGCAGCACATGCTGTCAGGCATAGGCTTAAATACAGTATGATCAGATCCAACATGAGTAATTGATCATTCATTCATCATCTGTGTCCATTAATTCCACATGAGCTAAATCATCCTGTCAAGAGGCCAAATTACTGCCCTTCGCTGTAATTTTAGGCTAGTTTAGTGTGTGTGTGTGTACGTGCATTTGTGCGCGCGCGTGTGTGTGTGTGAGCGCGTGTGCCTGTCCCTGTTAGGACCTATTTGAGATTCAGACTAAGGACATTTTTGCAAAATGAGGTCATTTTGACCGAGCCTCACTTCTTCACATCTGCGGTTAGACTAATACAATAAGAATAAGAAGTGGATTTAGGTGAACTTCAGGTGAAGGGTTGAGGCGGGACACGTAGAGCTGAGGGTTAAGGGAAGGATAAGGGGCTTAAGAATGAACTCTGGCAGGGCACTTTATACATGTGTCTACACTCTCAGATGTAAATGTATGCGCTTTCTTTCAATGTACTTACTCAACTGCAATTATATTTATTTCTCTTGAAGAAGGCATGTCCCACATACCCTGTCTTATTGTTATCTTACAGAACTAGTGCTGTTCACTAACAGTTCATTTCCCCCAGTTGCATTTCTTTTGGCTGTTGACTCAGTCAATAGTCACTCTGACTGACAGAAAACACCCAGCATGCAGCCCTGAAATTGCAGCCGCCCACCTCCAAGATGTCCTGATTAGCCACTTCAAATCTGCGATGTGGGAAATTAGCAAAGGTCAACCTTTCAATGAAGGAGGGTTAAGGTCAGACTCATATTAAGGATACTATATGCCTAAAATGTCATAATGTGTGTGTGTGTCTGCATGGTAAAATGTGTTCCTGGAGACACCGTTTGAAGCAGCTTTGAGTTTGAAGCAGGTGTTCATATATCTGTCTGTGGACACATTTCTGTCAGTGTGATTTCATCACAACTGTACAATATGCAGTCTCAAAACTTCTCAGGTGTGCAGTTGAGATTACAATGAAGGTCAAATCTGAAGATGGGCACAGTCGGACCCATACTGATAACCAATGTGTGATCCGATTGCAAGATGGACTCAGTTTTATAATCAAAATATAGTATATTATTAGTTATAAGTTAGTAATGCTTGCATGTTGCTGAAACTGGTTTGCTTATTTCCTAGATTCCTTTAGCTTGAGCAAACAACAACAAACACAAAGAAAAAACTCATAAGTGTGACGGTTCATTTGCTCCATTCGTGAGAAACAAATAATCTAATAGAAATATTATATGAGGAGTGGTGTATCCTGATTGCATTTGAAGTGTATGGGTCCTTATTTTTCCCACCAGCTTGTTGATGTCATTGTTGCAGAGTATTATGTGTATTTGTCAGTCGTCACAGACTGGTAGAGAGACGGTTTCTATGTCATGCGTGGGCGGGTGATTGATGTCTGTCTCCCAGCTGCTTCACTGTGTGTTTACACATGATGCTTATTTTTCTGTGAGTTTATTGTCGGCCCATGAAGCTTCTTTCCGCAAGCAGATACAATTTCTATGTGCATATCATTATGTAACTGAACACACACACGCACTATGTTTAAGTGAACTTCTGATCCTGTCATCATAATTAAGATGGGAATGGCTCCACAGGATGCGACGTGCGGTCTGAGCGACGTATAAATGTAGAAAGTACTTGTGATGCGAAGAAAAGATAGTGGGTTTTTAATATGGGGATTAGTGAGAATATGACATTCTGGCTGCTCTGTATATGACTTTGAAGCAGAGCTGTTACAGGCAGTAAATAGGAAATTAGAGACTGTGTCCAAAGCTTATGCTCAGAGTGACATTCAGAAAAAAATGGCAAGATAAGCCCTTAACCACAGCAATAAAATACGGCTCATCTGTTCAAAGCCCTCAAATTTATGGTATGTAAGTCTGAAAACACAGTAAAAAGATGACATTCGAAAAATGCAGAAAGAATCCCAACCATGGGATAAGGAGATTACATTGAGCTCTTTCAGGTCAATTGGGGCCAGATAGGATGATGGAAATAACTGCTGCACAAACTAATCATATATAATAAAGCTCAACAGATGCTAAAGCTCTAGTCTGACCTCAATTTTCCATGGGAACAGAAACAATATAGCAAAATATACAAAGGAGTGTTGGCTTTGGGAAATCACAAAACTCATTACATTACAGAGCCATCACACACAACCGTCATACAATCCTGTCTCTCGTCAGCGTACTCTATTTACATTTACATGCTAAGAAAACCTCAGTGAACAAATGGGAATTCACAGAGTTACAAGGGCAAGACCAAAAGATGGAGAACTTGTTAAAGAAAAAGGACAACTCTTCTATAAATATTTTGATATCGAGCAAACTAAAAGTATCTACAGACTATGCAGGGCAACGGGTGCGGTGACCTCTTTAAGCTCCTCGAAAACGAAACATGTCAGTGAGCACGTGGAATGTTTGGTATGAACCCTGGCTCTCACACAAATAGCTCTAGTCCTTACAGTAAAGGCAGATGTCACCGCCTTTGTTTACCTTTTGTCCACTGGGGAAGAAGCTGTAAGCACTGACGTATTATCGACCTGTAAGCTTGTTGTGGTGGACGTGTTAGCAAACATGTTATTTCTGTTAGTTAAAGCAAGATTAATATTCATTCATTGTGGTCTGTTTCGGTCTCCAACAACTCCTGAAGAAATGTCCAGCTCCTTAGCTGGTAAATGTTGTACTATTGGGCCAAATTTAGTTAGTCACTAACTGTGGCCCAATCCCAACACACCCTTTGCCCCCAGCACTTAGGCCTGTGCAGACTGACAAGGGTAGGAGCACAGGTTGCTAATGATAGCATTTAAGCACTGCTAGTGGCCGGTTTATGAAGTAGTGCTCTTTTTTTATTTGATGACTTGATAGATAGCGTGGAGTTGTAAAGGAACTGCGAGTGTCCGTGCTTTTTCTTTCTGCATCAGATAAATGGCAAACAGCATTGTGGTAATCCCAGGTAACCAGGTTGCCACGGTAACCCAAGAGCAATCAGCACAGCTGAAGATGGCATTTTGGAAAATGTCCCTTTGCATCTGTTAACATAAACACCAATCACCACAGCTGATAAGGGTGTTGAAGGCTTGTCCCATTTCACAGGGGAAGATTCCAGCCACTAGCCTCTGCAACTCCATCTTGAGGAGCAAGTTGGCACTCGAAAACAAGGGGTAGGGGAAAAAAATTGGGATTGAAGCTTTTTTTCTGCTGGTTGGTGCTCGGTAGACGGCCTACAGAGGGTTTGTCAGAGCATCTCTGCTGGGAACATCTGCTGGAAGTGGGGTTGATGAAAATAGTGAGAGTGGACCAAAACAAAAAAGTTAATGGCTCTAGAAACCTAAACAATACGTTGGGAGCACTCTGTAGAGCTGAGGGAAACTGTTGGTATGGATGATATATCTCTGTGGGTTTGTTATTATGAGCAACATTTTAAGTAAATATTGATGAGGCACAAAAAGCCAAAACGAGAGGTCATCAAACTCATCCACTTATGT
This sequence comes from Pagrus major, assembly GCF_040436345.1. Taxonomy (NCBI): domain Eukaryota; kingdom Metazoa; phylum Chordata; class Actinopteri; order Spariformes; family Sparidae; genus Pagrus; species Pagrus major. The sequence continues at coordinate 10,987,848 of NC_133215.1, forward strand.
ATGTAAAACATAGAGACATGGTGGCCATCCAAGCTGTGGCAGCAGATGGCTTTAAGGTACTGGTAAAAACACTGGAATCAGGGTATTTTAATACCAAGCTGCAAATATTTCCCCCAAAACAAGACCCTGAAATTGTACAGCAGCTGTCACGAGAAAGTGGAGCAAAGAGCACACACACAACCACAAACACACACACAGTTGTGTTTCCATCACTTCAGAGGAAATTACATTGACTTGCCTTCCAAAACCCCTAACCTAACCCAAGTCGTCACCCTAAAATGTAATGATTTACTTTATGGTGACTTGCATTTCCCCCTCCCTAAAAGGAAGGCAAGTCTCCACAATATGACTGTAAACAGATTTATTTCCTCACAACATGAAGAATGCATCCACACTCACACAGATACACACTCGGCATCAGCTGTGCAGTGTGATAAGCTCTGAACTTCCAGCATGTACGAGACGGCCTTCACACCCTCTGTAATATATATTAATAGTTAACTAAAAATAACTTAAACTCCAGGCATCGGTATTTACCATCACAGAATCTTGTGCTGTCACATTTGATTTAAATTATCAGGGGAAAAAATTGCAAATGGTGACGTTAAAAGTACTCTAATATACAAATGATATGGTGATGGAACTTTCTGCTCATGCGTGCGTCCCAGCCCGCTCTGCAGCAACCCTGCATCAGTGTTTTCCCAATGTGGCCAAGTTCACTGTCAGTTCAGGAAGTAATGTGAGGTTCAGACAGCGCAGCGAAACAATAAGGGTGCGGAGGTCGGGTAGGTTGATGGGTGTTCATACGCTGTACAAATATTTGGCCTTTGATGTCATTGCAGGTTCCCTTCCCGTCTCTTACCACTAATTAATTTAATCCTGACCAACATTTGTTCCAAATTCAGGAAGCAATTCAGGGTAGACACCCCTGCTCTTTAATGTTTCATGTTCATTTTTATTTCAAATTAAGCAAAAATGCTTTCTTTCATTTTGTTTTCAGTGATTGCCTTCAAAGTGAAAGCAGTTAGAGAGGAATGGTTGTGTCGTTAATGTGAAGACTCGCAAGAGGGAGGACATTTATATTCAGAAGCTGGCTTCGGGTAAACAGACAGCGAGTGGTTTATATTAATTTGGCAGCTACTAAAAGTTCATGTAACATTCCTGTGAGCACTATAGCGACGCGTGAGACATGTTCAGTATTTGAATTAAGATGAGTTAAAAAAAGATTTCAAATCTACAGTACAGTACATATCTAATGTCTGTGTGATTTCAAAATTGCAATGCTCACAGAAACATTGTGGGTTTTGCTGTGGCTTAGCTCTGATTTTTTTTATTGTACAATAACCTCAGTAACCTTGAAGCACGATGAGTGTGCTCATTTCATAATGAGTGGCAGTAACTCCTCATTAAATGCTTGCTTTCCAGGGACCTAAATGACATAAATGGGATCAATCCAATCTTCTGACAGGATCAAGCTGCTTGGTAATTGCAAATGGGAATCCAAGCCACCCTGTAATTGGTTGCTGCTAGTTTGTGTGTGTGTGTGTGACCTGGTGAAATGTGAGCGCCCGAAATAGGCTGCATCCCAATGTTGACAGTGGCACTTGTCTTTTGGCAAAAAAATTAAATAAATCAGTACTAATTTGGTCATTAAGAAAATTACTTAAGATTCAGATTTGTGTCACTGCTGGTTTATCATAGTGCGATGGATACATTTATACCAATTGTTGATTAAAGTCGCTGTAAAACACTGTAAAAGCCCACTCGTGCGGCGACATAGCCCTGAGAGCACAAGGCACAGTAACTCCAGACACGTTAAATAAGCCATGACACGTTAACTAAAAGCACAAATAGACATAACACAGACTAAATAAAGAAAACATCTCCACTAATATAACAACACATGTACAGCATTTATAAAAAAAAGAGCTGGAAATAGAGAAAACACAATCAATTACAGAAACTTTGGAGGAATCAGGAAAACTGGCCTCAGTAACTTCATGAGGCACAAACCAAGGTCAGTCATGTTCAACACTGTAGTTGAAGCATCTTTCTGTAGTCTGTATTTCTTAATTTACCTCTGTTTAGTCTGTTTACTTGTGTTTTCTTACATTTTTTTTACGTGCTTTGGTGAACCTTGTCACGCAGTTTGCACTGTTGCCCTGCTCATAGCAAGCTGTCTTTCTAATGCCTAACTTTGAGGTAATGAACCGTAGAGTCAATAATGGAGCGAGCTAATGTGGTTTATTAGCTGTGTTGCACCATCCACTTTTAATTATTCTCTCCCATTGTATAAACTGCTAAAAACAAACAAAAATGGAGTTGTTTGCAGGCAGTTGTGAGACAAGAGTTGAGCATATGTCTTTGGAATAAACTAAGTGAACTATTGTCCGGTTAGTGACCAAGCAATGTACCTCGCTCTTAGAGCTTCTTTACAATTTCTTCAATAGCTTTTTTTTTCGTGAAATGATGTACAATGTTGACTAAAGGCCAGGGAGAAGTCAACCGCAAAGTATGGAAGGAATAGACTTTGACACAACACCGGAGCTGTCCACCGAGTGAATGCCTATCCGTTCAGTCTTGTTTTACTAGAGTTTCTATCATTCTTCCTCCTCGCCTCCTTTGCTTACTCCCTCAGCGCGGTTCTTTTGCACTGTAGAGTTCCCACTGTTACCTGGGGATAGCAACCATAGAAAACAATGCCTCTTCCTGTTTTGGTTGCACAAAAGCAGTTGCGTCCTTTGCTTTTCTGAGAAAAAATCCAATCATTTTAGCAATCTATACAGAAATGGTGTCATTTTTTTTACAGACATTATACTGTGCAATCAGTATTTACTTCAAAATGATGAGTTAAAGAGAAAAGAAAATGTCTATTGGCAGTTTTAGCAGCGCTCTGACTTCATATGTCAAGTGTCAGGTCACATGGGCACACACACCGGATCAGATAGTGAACCATAAGCAACTTCAGTTTAACATTTCAGCTATGAAACATGGCTCCATTCAGGCCTAACACTCTCAGGCCTAGAGGCTGTTTATTATCCACTAACCTGCTGGAGTTTCAGGACAAATAAGAGCAGAATCTGGTGTTTGAACACCCTCCATGTGACCATCTGCAGACAGTCCCTCTGTTCATGTAGCTATACAGTAGCCCTCTGTCTGTCGGAGCTGAATGTGTATAGGCTCCTCTTACATAACCCACTTTTGTTGGCTTGCTCACCAATTTTTGCTTTGTCTTCTGGAAATGAAGCAGTATCAGGAAAAGAGGACAGATGTGCTTTTCCGTCGTTGTTTTTTTCTCTACCCAGTTGAGTTGAAGATTGAATCTGTTGAAGCGTACAGTAGGTGAACAATTACCGTGGCAAACAGGCAAATAATCGACGCTGCAAATTTTAGGCGTTGAACTGTAGATTCAATTGTCGCAGTGTTGGGGTTTTTTAAAAGGAGCATGTGTGGAGCATAATTAGTGGTTTTAGGTTTGTGTGTGGGATGTGCGAGGGAGAGAGAGAATCCGAGGTCACTATACTGCAACATTCAAACTTATCCCGTGTATCCTGGTTGAACTTTAAGTCTGTCTCCCCCTATCTGGGTCAACCCATCAGCCCCCTGCCACGCTCTGCACCGGTCTGCCTTTCAGACAGCTACTCTACTTCTCACACTGGAATTACCTGTTGAACACTGAGGCAGGATGGATGGGGCTCAAAAGGTGCCTTTTATGTGAGTAGGACAGGTGGGGTAACAACAGCCTTAAAGATCTGTTTTTTGTTTTTTTTTCTTCGCAGATAATTTGTCGGCATTGTGTCCATATGTGCTGTGCTTCAATTTAGCTCTTTGTATGTTTTAGGGATTTTCACTCAGGGGACACTTTCATACAGAAGTGCTCACCTTTATTCTGCTGGTTGTAATCCAGTGTCGTGTTTCTTTGTGTAAAGGTCCATTTTGCAAAAGTGATGCTTTTTCAAATTTAGGTTTGGGAAATTGTGCTCTTTGGTGACTTTGCTAGGAAAAAATGCTTTCAAAGCAAAGCTAAGCTTCACACAGGTGACCAGGGTCATGTGAGAAAATGTCTACAATTGCAAAGGATTTCCTGCAGCATGGTACAGTGTTTTCGATGCATGGGTTATAGTCATAATGCTGTACATTTTATGTAAAAATAAATAAAAACAAAAATTCAAGTTCTGTCATTTTAATACCATGAAATCATGAAATTTAGTACACACATTCATGGTCTCAAGAGGATGAATCCTCAAGACTTAAGGCGATCCTTTGACTTTTCATCTAGCATTAGATACCTGCTTTAGACCTGCTTAACATCGGCATGTTAGCTTTGTCAGTGTGCGCATGTTGGCATGCTGACATTGGCATTTAAATCAAAGCGCATCCTCACTGTGCTCCTTGTATGGCAGTAGCATGACTCTTAGTCTTGCTGGGAAATATGCTTTTGGACATATTTTGCTTCCCTTTCTCACACAGCATACATACCAATAATAAAAACCAGGATTTAATTAGAACTATTTTAGATTATTTTAATTAGTGATTAATCTACTGATTATTTTCTCAATTAGTTGTTCGGTCTGTAAAATGTTAAGAAATACTGCAAATTTCTTATCAAAGGATCCAAGAGCCTCTCTGACTGGCCCCAAAAATGTAAAAAAAAAGAGAAAATGCTGACATCTGAGAAGCTGGATTCTCTGGATTTGTTTTGGCTGGATTTTGGGAGGTCTGGACACATATCATGCACACTAAACCTGTCACTCTCACCAGGATGATGACCATCATTTTAGTGCAGGAGAAAGATGTGCATAAAAATGTCATACTTGATTTGTGTCTATCACAACCTCAAACAGATGTCTAAAAAAAAGAAATAAGCAGTAGAATTAAAGCTTTAAGGTTTAATTACGTAACTAATACATCACAGTTTCTCTGAACAGTGACCAGGGATTATTCTGCATCAGCAGTCTCACACAGATGGGGGAAGCATGACTTCCACGTCACTCACATGTCCTCAGTATCAAAGGGTTAAGGCACTCTGGATACTAGCGTCAGCAAAATAACTTGTACCTGCCACATTAATGACAGTTTGATGGAAGTGGAACTCAGCAGAAATACCTTTATTCAACTGGCGCTCAGCTGCAGATGGGGCTTCTGCGTGCATTGTCCTACTTTATATCTTTGATTTGTAATTTTAGATGATACAGTAGAAAATGCTTCATTGCATAGAACTCAAAACAAATGCTGTTTAGTTTTCTCTACTTTATAGCAGATGCCGTAGCCGAGTCGCACAGTGTGGCTCACTGGGGAGCAGCTGGAACACTGTAAATCTTAGCAGCACCAGCAGCTACAAGAGCTGTGGCCACATGGTTCACCCAACGCACAGCTCCTCGGGGGATCTAAAAGTACAGTATCCCCCACACACTGACCTGATGTTCATCAAGATCAGTGTGATGGAAAGAATTGCTTGTGCATCTATGACTAAAGGTGACAACACTGGTCTTTTAACACAGATGTTAGAGTTTGAGTTAATTTTCATGCCTGGTCGGACAAACAGGTTAATTTTTTTTTACATCCTGTTTTGCCACTGGTTCATGACACATGGAGACTGTGTAATCAGATTGACAACATGACATTGGACAACTTGTCTAGGGGGCTTTATCTGGAAGACGTGACTGGACCTGTCAGGCTGTGTCAGGCCACCAGCTGTGGGGGCCTGGCTGACATCCAGTGTGACACCACCCGTGGTGTTTTGTCATCTCTGCTCCCTAAGCAGAGAAAGTAAGTGTGGCAGACAGGTATTTTCACAACACATGATCCTCAAAATTGCAGCGGTGGCTGGAAGAAAGAGGCCCCGCAATTTTGAGATTGAGACTGCTTATTTACGTGTTTTAAGGTTTGACCTTGTTGAATCTCGAGTTGTATCCTAGTGCGATCACCTGCAGGACATCATGGCACTGCCAAGAAGAACAGGAGCTCATCAGCTAAAATGCTTACTTACTTAACTTTATCTGAAACGTGTAACTGTTAGCAAAATTCCTTTCTTATTGGTGAAAGAAAGTGCCCCACTGTTTCCGAATGTGTGCTAGACAAAGGACATTGTGTGCTAATCTGAGCGCATCCCAAAGGAATATCCAGGCCAATGGGAAAAATTTCCTCCATCTGATAAGAGAATCACACCGAACTGGATGTCATGAGTCAGGAAATAACTCTGAATTTAAAACACAGCCCACAAAAAGACACGTTGTGTTTTGGTCGTTCAGGCATATTAAGCAACTGACCCTGTTTGTGTGTTTGTGTTAACTGTTGTGATTAAAATCTGATCCTGACATTTAAATAGTCTTCGGGCTACTTACGCCAGGCTGTTTTTATGAAAACAGTGGCAGTGCTTGACGCAAACTAGAATCAGGCTGGCAGTGCATAACGCTGCTTCCCGCTCTGCTGTTTATGGTTGGTACTTCCCTTAGGCGAGAGGGCACTTGAGGTCAGTTTGTAAATCCCTTCTTTCCTTTGCCACACCGGGGTAGGAATAAAACCCCTTCTACCTAAATCCATGTCGAAAGTGCTTCCTTTTTTTTTCCACTATTCTCACAGCGGCTGAAAACAAATTCTCTTTAAAGTAACGGAGAAGGCTATTGACAGATTTTCTCCTCCAGCTGCTTTATGTTTTATTATTAATGTACTGTACGTTCGCTGTGTTTTTGTACTCATCCTAGACTCTTGAAATAGCTTCTGTAAGAGAAGTGAGGAGATTAAACTTGCCGAGAGTCTCATCATCCACGCTTGTCACTGGCTTCATTCATAAACACAATATCCGCAAATCCAATAGTGACCCAGGGACATAATCACTCTGCTTCTTCACAGGGATGCCTCCATCTCCCTCTCTCTTTCTCCCTCTGTTTTTATTCTCCTCTCCCTGTCTCTCCCTCATCCTCTCCGTTTCTCTTCCTCTTTGGATTATTATTAATGCAGTTCAAGTAAAGTTCCAACATCACAGTTGTTGTTTTGTGTGCATTTTGTCACATTTCAGGAACTCAGGAACTGTCACCCCAGAGTGCCATTATAATCCCCCCTCCTCCTGTCATTGCAGTAGCTGGAAGATATTTTGAGTGAATTCCACAGGACCTCGCTAAATGCCCTCAACACAAAAAAACATATTATATCCTCTCATTCATCAAGGACTCATCTTTATTCAAGACTTTCTGAATTTGTTGGCACAGATACTGATCGCTGAATCATGTATGAGTAGCGGCAGCTCAGTAATGATGAAAGAAAATTCACAGGAAGAAGGATTTCTTCCAATATAGACCAATATAAAGTATGAGGTCATGATGGTAAGGTGATTGAATGTGTAAGCACGTGCATCAGCTCAAAAAGGTGTGGTGGTAGGCATAAAGTGGACTATACGTCGGTTGTTGTGGTGGCATCCTATCAGCAGTTTAATAGACCTTTTTCGTAATGACTGTCTACAGGGAAAATGCTTTTTGGGCTGCAGGGGATTTGTTCGCTGCAGTACCACGACTGACCACTGGGCAAAACTGGAGGCAAGGCTGAGCAGCGCCGTACAATCCAGGTCTTTTACACATTCATGGTATCTAGTGTGTGATTACTTGGGGAATCACCAATTTAATAACTGCCTTCTGCCCTTAATGGTACCTCTTCCATCTTGGCCAAGTATTTTTCAAGGTCATTACAATATCCACATGTCTTTGCACTGCCATTAAATTAGAACCAGATGTTTATAATTAGAATTCACAATATGAGATATGCGTTTGACTATACCTGTAGTGTCATTATTATCAGAATTTACATATCTACTTCAGGAATTGAATGTATTCATATTCCTTGGGTGTCATTAACATACATTTAAATGAACGTTCGGTAGTATGTTCTGCCAAGGGCAGTGGACTAAAGGCCTTCACTTGCTTTTTCTCCCCGTTCACTCCGACCTCAGTAACCTCCCCTGACAAGGTATGCAGTTAGACTTGATTTTTGACTGTGGGTAATGAAATGCCTGCAATAGATCATTAGAGCAGTGGGGACATGAGGCCACAGTGTGTCTCGGCAGATGTATTCAGGTCTGTCCCACCTGCTGCTCACCTTCAGCACACGCACATCACATGATGAAGGCACAAATGTTACAATTCTAAAATTAAATAAAACACCCAGATTTATTCTCTACTGTTCAAATGTGATCTGAACTTGTGTCTTCTTCCGTTTTAAGAAAAACGGATCAGATCCATATTTAACATTCATCAGTGTAAAGCCGAACAGTTGGTACACAGTTGTTCGCACAGACTGCCAGTAGGAGGACGACTTAAAAGGAAAAAAATAAGCCAATAAGGCACTCAAAAAATGATTAGTTTGCTTGACTTTACCATATGTAGGGGCACTTTCCAAATTAGATGATAGTTGTAGAGATTTGATCAATTTTAGGGGAAGTGATTCATGTAGTCTACAGCAGTTTTGGCATTGCAGCGATTTAAAGTGATGTTTGACTTATTTTTGCAGCAATACGCATTTTTACTTCAAAGGACTTCAAACAGAAACATACACACAGAGAAGTTTGTAGACCTTACGCTTTATTTGATTTCACTTGTGCATGTAAATCAATATATGTCCATGAACTCCATTATTTTTGTTGACCTGGATATTGCCTGTTGTGTTTACATGCACTTTTTGTTAACAGAGCCTGTGAGTCCAGTTGTTTTGGTATGGTGGTGTGATTTATTTATTAGGGATATTTTAATATTTGTTTCATATTCCGATTCCAATGTCTGAATATTGTTCAGAATTAAAAGCTAATTGCAGTTTTAAAGGGTGTAAAAAGAGTGTACATTATTATGCTATCAGTGGCATAAAATGGTCCAAAAATGGCAAATATATCATTTATCGCAGTTATTCAGAGACAATATATCATCCGACAAATGATAGTTGTTGTGACAGGCCTTATTAGTCTGTAGTTTTAGCAATAATAATTGTATTGCATATATAGATTCTAGACTACAGGATTAATATATCCTACATGTCACAGCAAGCTCTTTTACCAAACTAAACAACTGTGCTGTGAGGGCCGCGGTCAGAGAGGTGAAAAACAATTCAAGGTCCACTGACAGAACTACAGAGTTTGCTGAGATAGCAGATTTTGAATGACAACAGTCGGAGCAGCACTCGCTGGGCGACATGTCAGAGTACTGAGAGACGACACTGCTGGAAAAACCAGCATGACTCCGAGAGCAAAGCACTGAAGTGATGCAATGAAAAACGAAAAAAAAAAAAGTCTTCATCTGTAATCCAAAGCAATCTGGAGGAAACAGACAGCTCACCACCAGTCTAACAACATCCCTGCTGTAAAGCGTGAAGGTGGCAGTCTCATGCTGTGGGTGCTCTTTTCAGTGCAGAGCGATAGGGGACTTGGCAAGTTAGAGGAAGAATGAATGCAGCAGAATCTGGAGCTTTTTGTCATGACACAGAGTATGTGCATTAAGTCTCACTGATTAAATGGACAGTACTTGGCCCACCAGGTGTCTCTCAATCAAAACAATAACAAAAGACAAGAGTTCGATGACTAGAAGTAGCGTAGGATCATGGACGCACATGAAATTGAATAATTGTGCTCTATCATGAGTGCAAGCTTTACAAAAAATAGTGTGGCCAGCTTGTCCTCATCAGAAAAACGACCATGTAGGTTGACTGTGAAAGCAGCTTATTGCGACCCATATGTAGCCTACATTTCTAGTTACTTCCAGTGGCCATAGTAATTGTTAAGGCAGCAAAGGAGGATGTCAAGTGAAGTAGTATTAAGCAACACTATATAGCAACTAGACAGGGTAAAGGGGATATGACGCCATTGACAGGCGACCAACTGAAACGCACCGTTACCTTGAATAACATTAACAGATTTCTCTGGATGTAAACATTGTTGGGAACATTTGGGATACTGTTATTACAAAATTCAACAAAATATAGGTCTAGGTCGTGTCTTTTTTTGACATTTTAATGCAGAAATGTTACATATTTTACCTTTAAACAAACATTCAACATCATAGAGAATAACGGTGTAATTGTGCAGCCTGTGTTTATGTCGGTGTCTGTCGGCGGAGGTCACCATTGTGAGTAGCTGATTGAGGTAAATAAATTACACACTGATTAGTGTGTGCCTTCTGTGTGATATAATAAGCGGAACGTATTAAGATTATTTGATTGGATTTGAACCAAGTGGGAGTAACCTCTTTAATTTGACCTGATTTGATTTTTAGTGAAATTTGTGAATGGAGAAGAGCCAAGAGGCGGAGCTCAAGTGATTATAAAATAGAGTCAATGAAAAAGTACAAGCAAAAGATTAAAGAATGAAATAGTCTCCTCTGACTGCACTTAAGCTAAGCTACATATCAAATCACAGCCCTTCCATATCGCTGCAGTGGCCTCAGGACAAGAAAGTGACAGTCCTGGCATGACCCAGTAAAAGCCAGGTCTTAAATCCCTTTGGAGAATCTGTGGAAAGACCTCAGCGTAGCTGCTCACAGAGGTTTCACTTTCAGCTTGACTGAACCAGAGTAACTGTGCTCTGAAAAATGGGACAAAATCCTTAATTCAGATGCTCCAGGCTGAAACAGACTCAGAAGTGTCATTACTGCCAAAATGTGTTTTCAAAGTATTGACTGTGGTGGTTAGAACTCATTTGCATGGGATGACTGTATGTCATTGTCAGTATGTCTGGAAAACAAAAACCTTTTTTCTTTTTTTTTGATCACCTCCTCAGAAACAAATCAACATATTCCATTTTTAGATTATGCTGCAACACCATAAATCGTCAAAAAAAAAAAATTGAGCTGGCTGGATAACCGTCTAAATACACTGTATATCTTTTAAGCTTTCCAGTTTGTCAGAATTCATTGCGAGCTGCAGTGGCAAAAAGAAAATAAATGCTCAGATGTGCTTCGCTTGTACCTAAATCCTAACAGAAATTGGTTAAAAGTGTGGGATTGCAGAAATGGAAAAGGGACACATCGCCAGGCCATATCTCTCCTCGAGCCAAATGAAAACTCAGAGTGATGCGTCAATCACAGGACTAGTCACAGTGACAGAGACAGTGAGTGAGAGAGTCCAACAGCCAAAAGAGCCAGCTGCCTGTGGGCCTTTCACCACATGACCTTGTCAAGGTCAAGGCTGTTAATACTGAGTGACTTGAGTTTAAAATCCTGTAACAGGGTTGTTACAGTAAAGTATAGCCAAGGGAGAGAATAGGAGCCCCTTAAAGATGACTGCTTGCACCGTGTGTCAACACCTTCTTTGGACACAGAAAACATGTTCTCATTTGGCAGCATGCACGGAGCCCCACTAACGGCAGCCAGCCCTCATCTCTGCACACACACATTCCCTTGTTTTTGTCACTTAGGAGGTCCTTGCATTGTCTCACATTAATCCTTGGAGTTTAACCTTAGCTATAATCACTACACCCCAGACCCTTGGCTTTACAATATCCAAGCCATAACCATAAAATTTTAATGGTTTATCTTGTGGGGAAACGGCTGTTTGTCCACGAATGAGAGTGGAGTTCCCATGTTGGCACTGTGTGACTACTGTCCCCAGGATGTAATTAATACAAGTACCCATACACATGTTTGCAATCTATTTTTATTTATTTATTCATGGAATGTTTATTTGAATAGGGACACGTATGTAGCATAAACTGATGCCACACGCCACAGCATTTATAGCCCAAGCTGATTTGCAATTTCCTTCCCTGGATGGGCCTTTAAAACACACAAGAGACAACACAAACACCACCTCAACGATAAATAATTTGATATAGACAGAACAATAGAAGACACAAACTGTAATACAATACAATAAAAGAAGAAGCACAAGATCATTCATGAGTACCTGACTGATTCCTCCTCAAAAGCTGCTTCAGTTTGACTTTTAAAATGAACCGTGTCAGGATCGAGTGTCCAAACGAAGACTTGAGTAGAGGCACTTCATCTACACAACAATTCCTGTTGGATGCTCTATGTGTTACCTCAGGAGCCTGATTATGTAGGCATTTATAGATGAGTTTAAGATGAGCAAATTTGATGAAATGGTCAAAGCTGAATATATTTATTTGAACATGGTAATGATGTGATCTTATTGGCTAGTCCAAAATTTGTATTGCTCGATTGCATATCATCATCAGAGGCTTGGTTGTTGTAGATGCTGCTCGTGACCAAGAGGTTACACAATAACTTACATGTGAAAAGATCAGCTAGCGCATGGGATTTGCAAGCGAGTCTAAATGTATGTAAATTTACTTATTGACATATTGCATTCCCTTATTCTAGCCTTAACACTGCACTAATCTTTATTATGTTTACAGCTGATCTAGTGATTACTGATTGCTGTGACAGGTGTAGGTCAAAGTGATAACCCATAAGACAATAATATGTCAGCGCTGTTTTTACAACTTGTTTCAGTTTACCTTGTGATCATGTGATCTTGCAAATCCATCCAGCCAGGCTTGAACCAATCAGCGTCACATGAGTGTGGGTGTACGCTCCATTTCATTTTAGTTTTCTGCCACTGGGGAACTCAAATACCTGGTAAGCAGGTTTGGGTTAAAATACACCCTTTCACAGCGTTAAACACATGTTTGAAAGGTTCATTTCTCACATGTCCAATTTTTCTGGGACTTTTATACCCCTAAAAGCTATGACATTACAAAAACGGGATTGTGCAGCTTTTAGTGATGGTCCTGGAGCAACACTGACTACGGTGTTCCAGGAACACCGACACAGAGATATCAGATCTTTTATGGTCTGCATGACGACCGGCAAGAGAAACGACTGTTTGTTTGAAAACAGCAATGGTGGCTCCTTTAGAGGTTAGTGCTGCTGTTTTAGCACCAGTTATATCAGAACTAGAAAATATATTTTCTTGAAAGAAGTGCTAAAAACTGCACTGGAAGCTTTTTCTTGACGGAAAAGATGTTTTCATTCTTTTATCGATTGGCCACTGTAAGAATTTACCAACTCCCTCCACAAGCGTTAGCACTCTCCTACTGTTTATTTGCTTGGTTAAAGTTAGCCCATGATAGACAGTGACGGACAGATGGTTCTTCCAATCACCTGCCAAGAAATTTTTGAAGGTGCCTGCCCTTTTCTTGACAGTTTCTAGCGGAACTTTTCCAGATGGTTCTATGTAACAAACCATCTGTCACGTCAGATAATGTTTCCCTGCCTCCAGGTGGCCCAAAATCACCAATCATTGCTGCTTCAGTCTTCATAACTACATGCCCTAATCCAACACTTATACTCACCGTAAACTAAATCTAATTCTAACCTGAGCCATAAAGTCTTGAAAGGTACCCCGTGGAAAAATGTTCTTACCATTCAAAAAGAGTCCTTTCTCTCAAGCCCCTCACAAAGGTAGATGTATAAAATCACATACACTCAGACACACACACACACATACCATAAAGCTCTGTAGCAGCCATGGGGTCTTGTGACAACAGCAGGTGCACCTAATTCCCTATAGAGGGCAGCTGAATGACAGATATAAAAGGACAAAGCTTAATTAATAGCCACATGATCCCGGGCAGGAGAATGGTTGGTATGTTTTATGGAAGATAAGGGGCCACCGGGCTGATCAGTAGCGTGCTTCTAATGCTCAGGTGAGACTGACAGGTCTGCCTGCAGGTCGGGGGAGTGTGTCTGATACTGACAGACCAACCGTCAGCGCAGAAATGAAATTGCCTCCTGCACTGCAGTGATTGAGGAGATATACGATGCGCTTATTTCCCATCTGACATGCACTAAATGCATCTTATTATCTGTGACAGGGCGTTGTCGCATACGCAAAGCTGGATGTGGACCTGTCATTAAGCACCGTGATGTGGTGCTTACTACCATACATATAACACATTTCACTAGTATGTAAGTGGCAGCTGTGAAAACGCTGTGTGGCTAGATGTTAAGATCCTCCGACTTCCTCATGACAGGCCACTCAACAGTAAATAATGCTAAAACACAGAGGTCTGCATAATTAAGGAAAACTGGAGGCACAAAGAAGTGCACACACACACACACAGAAGTGAGGCAGTTTGCGCAGAGTGTTAAAAAGATATTTACTCTTTTGTCTCTTTCAAGTGCATGTCATGTATTTCACTTAGTAAAGGTTGAGGATCACGGTCGCTGTCTGTCGCCTCTCTGCATGCAACACTGTGTTCTCCAACAAGCCATGTCTAATTCTCCCATCAGTTTGGGGACAAAGACTACACTTGTGTGCCCTTGATTACCGCCCGGCCTGTAGATCATGTCTGCCTTGAACGCACAATGCGGAGTCCTTGCTGGCAATTAGAATGTGCATTATTTTGTGACAGGGACCCCCTCCCTTTCATTATTCGCCGACATCAAATGGTGACAATTGAATGCAAGTCGAGGTTCACGCACGCCAAGTCATCAGGGAAACGACCGAATGTGTTTATGCATTCACTTGAGCGCACGTATGCACAAACACGCAAACAATCAAAATGTTACGGATGCATTCCCCTCCCTCTCAGCGTCTAGCCTTGAGGCCATTTCCCTGTGGCTTATGTAACGAGGTAGCAACAAAAACAAATGGATGTCTCTAAAGGATTGTGCCGGTGTTTTTGCATGTTTTAGCATATTTACAAATCATGCACTTAAATTACTGGCAGCCATTTTACAAAGCGGACCATTGCTTTTTGGATTTTTTAAAAAAGGATTGTCTTCTTGTGCTCTTTAATTAAACTGTCTGTGCTGTATGTAAATGAAGATCCTTAAACCTTCATCCCGAAAAACATTTGCACTGTGATAGTTTTGCATTTTTCCAGGTTAGGAGTTTTCTGGCTCTACGGGATAAAGATGGCAGTGACCGATAAACCCAAGCATGAAATTGAAAACCACCAGGGTGACATTACCAGTGTTTTTCTATTTTTTTCAACTGTCCTCTGTATGCTGATATTTAAGCTGTTCTTTTTATACTAAATTCCTGATTACTGAAACGCACGGCTGCTGGAAAGGTGGAGAAAAGGGAAATGCGCTAAAAACAAGCAAAATAGTCTCACAGTCCTTTTTCAGGCAGTTCCAAAAATGTCTCTGAATGAATAATTTGGCTCCCCCTCAGCACAATCACTTATGCTCTCTTTGTCTCGCCAATTGGATGACCAGTCTGCCTCTGTTGTCAATGACTCATGTGTGCTCCCTTGTCTCTCCTGTGGGTGTATGTTTGGTCTGCAGGGAACATCTTTGTGGTGAGCCTGGCAGTGGCAGACCTCGTGGTGGCCATCTACCCGTACCCTCTGGTCCTCACCTCCATCTTCCACAATGGCTGGAACCTGGGTTACGCCCACTGCCAGATCAGCGGCTTCCTCATGGGCGTCAGCGTCATCGGCTCCATCTTCAACATCACCGGCATCGCCATCAATAGATACTGTTACATCTGTCACAGCCTCAAGTATGACAAGCTGTACAGCGACAAGAACTCTGTCTGCTATGTGTTGCTGATCTGGGCGCTGACTGTGGTGGCCATCGTGCCCAACCTGTTTGTGGGTTCGCTTCAGTATGACCCACGAGTTTACTCCTGCACCTTTGAACAGTCCGCCAGCTCAGCGTACACTATCGCAGTGGTTTTCTTTCACTTTATTTTACCCATCATGATTGTCACCTATTGCTACCTGCGCATTTGGATACTCGTCATCCAGGTGAGGAGACGGGTCAAGCCAGACAATCGGCCCAAGATCACGCCACACGACGTGAGAAACTTTGTCACCATGTTCGTGGTGTTTGTGCTCTTTGCTGTTTGCTGGGCGCCGCTCAACTTCATCGGACTGGCAGTAGCGATCAAACCAGAGGTAGTGATTCCCCTCATCCCAGAGTGGTTATTTGTGTCCAGCTACTTCATGGCCTACTTCAACAGCTGCCTTAATGCCATTGTGTATGGTGTGCTGAACCAGAACTTCCGGCGTGAGTACAAGCGCATTGTAGTGTCAGTGTGCACGGCACGTATCTTCTTCCAGGACAGCTCCAACGACGCAGGGGAGAGGCTCAAGAGTAAACCGTCACCACTCATGACCAACAATAACCAGGTGAAGGTGGACTCTGTCTGAACCAGAACTCAGAGGAACAGTGAGCGGACATGAACGGATATGCTGTGACTGAGAGTAAAAAAAAAAAAGAAAAAAAAAAGCTGAGTAAGAAAAAATACCAAATATAAATATGAAGCAGCTTGTATCCTCTGAGCTGTCCACAGACTGACATATGGTGCTATCTGACCTCTGAACAATCACAGTAAAAACAGGGGTGCATATTATCTTTGTCTTTTATCAAGCACTTTTGTTTGCAGTACCTGTAGTACAGTAAATATATGATGTCCGTTTTGTTTTCATGTTTACAGTGATTATATAAATGTATCATGCATTATATAAGTATTTATTTTGTATGAAATGTCATGTAGTTATATAGTAAAGATATATCAGGTTCCAGTAAAATTAAGACAAAATTCTATCAGGCCAATAAAAAATTTCCACAAAAAGTTGGTTTAAAATATATCCAGACGTTTATAAATGAAGTTAACCGATTTTAATAACCTCATTTGTGACACTGTAACACTAATTGAGTGCAAGCAATGTGGGTTGCTGCTGTCTTATTATACCCTGCAATACATTAGGTGGAATATATATTTTAGTCTCTCTCTCTCTCTCGCTCTCTCACCTTGTGAGCTCATTATACTGTATGCATGGATATCAGGAATTGTTCATATGCAAAATAAAATCTGATATTGATGGAGGTTCTGTGCTGTGTGAAGTTTATTGTAATTCTGTGAATGCATTCAGTAACTTTTATAAACTTTTGCATGATTTATAAGCAACATTATGTAACTTTTTTAACTAAGATAACAGCTTCAAAATCATTTGGATGGTACAGTGTCTTGTAATATGGTGAATGGTGTCTTTGTCTCAGCCACTCCGCCCCCCCATCACTTGTTTCTGCACTATGTAACTTCAGTGAGAGGGTAGGATCACAGCCTTACATTCATGTTGAATTCAAGTGACAAGTTTTCAACACATAACGTTGATGATCTAATGATTCTGTTTGTAGTTATCGCCTACATTACATCTGACAAATTGTTACAGACCTGGGATTGGTTTTGACGAAAGTGGTGTTGCACTCAGAAACTGTGGGGGGCTACATAATGTTGCTTTAAACATTATTCCTACTCATTATCATAACAATGTATTCACCAAAGCAACATCTGAGATCTCGGTACACAGCCTAACTAAAGAGAGGTTCTATGAAAATATGATCTAAGTTGTAAACTATCATGCTAATCAGTACAGAGCATACCTCTGCCAAGGCCCAACTGTCCCCTTTAATACAATCAAGCCTAATCTAATATCAAATAAAACATTTAAATCCACTAGATCCAGATAGCTATTTGGATCCACATCAAATTGTACTCACTTATAGAGACCAGCTACATAAATACACCTGATTTTTTTCATTAAGATTAATCCATTATTCCTTTAAAAATTAACAAAAATGTCCAAAAACGCCCGATCTTGGCCCTAAATTCCAGGATTCGTCCCTTTATCCGGATCCGCACCAAAAGTTGATGGGGTCTATTCTGGGCTTAGATCCTTCCTCCATCCAAGTTGCGTATAGATCCGTCCAGTAGTTTTTGTGTAATCCTTGTGACAAACCAACCAACAACCACTAAAAAAAAATTTTTTTAAATGGTCATGGGTGAAACATTGGCAAAGGTAATACGATGGAATAAATCATTGTGGGTTGTTTTCAAGAAATTTCATCAAGGTTTTTTTTTTTTTACAAATACTACTAAATGTGCACCCACAGTTGCTAATTTGTTGGATACACATAGCTAAAACTAGTGTGAGGTGCTTGTGGTGGAGTATAAATTGCAACCTAATCTTAATCTGGGTTGGGCGATATTATTAGGCGATATAATCCAACAGCAAGACAAACAGTCTCCAAGATGGTTATAAAGTAACATCAACATCTCTCAAACAAAACAACACAAACTGAACATTATAGCTTTGCTCGAAGAAGGATGTGTAGCAGGGCTGTTGAAATACACTGTTTAAGTCAGGTGTACCTGGCAACTGAGTGTATTTGTATGACTGCATGAACACCTTAAAATTATGTTGTTTGGCTGATCATCTACATTCATTTTTTTGCCAAGGATCAACTATCCTTGGCAAACGGCCCAGCTACAAATCTGCCTGAGTAGAGTGATTTTATCCAAAGTGGAACACGTCCAGTGAATATGATATGGCTTTATACTGTGTGTCAGGGATTTTCTTTATGTATCATAAGCGCAGTATGTCTGACTCATTTGTGTGGACGCCATCAGGTTCTGACAGCAACCAAATTTCAAGGTGAGCACATAAAAAGTGCAGATAGGCATGACTGTCCTTCACAATGTGAAGGACTCTGCAGTGCATAGGAGGCAGGGACGGTATAGTCAACTGTACATCATCAGCGTTTGCATGTGTGTCTCACAGCATGCATGGGCAACCCGGTTAGTGGAACACAGACAAAGGCATCATGCATCAAAGAGGAGAAGGCTCAACTATGCATTTGAAATCCACTTGGCTTACATAACGGCCACTGACCATCATCCTCAAAGCAAGAGCTGAAAGAGCGGGCTCCAAGCGCACTCCCTGCCCCCTTCTCTATCTGTTTAATCCCAAGAGCTGTGTGCAGTAGGAAAGGACTGAATGGGTTGGGGATGAGCAAATGTAAAAATCCCAGGGATTTACACTGCCCCCAAAGAGAGTTATACTGTAATCTGGGTCCAGAGATTTTTATAGCCAAGGATGTACAACAAAACAAAAGAGGAAAGTCAGGTGTTACATGACCAATGGTCCATCTTCCATTACTGAGTCAGTACTAAGAAAAGAAAATGGAATGTGTCCTTCACTGTGACAAGGCCATAGATCAAAGCTCTAACAGAGCATAACCTCCAAAAGCAAAACACAACAAAGCCCACAATGGCTTCAGTAAAGTAATTTAGTCCATGTAAACCTTGACAGGGAAGATCTCAATGTCTTGTTGAAGAACTGAAGAATAATCAAAGACTGAATACGTATTCACAGTATCTATTCACAGGCTCTCTGCCAAGTCAATTTTCCCCTTGGGGTGGTGCTGTGTTGAACTACAGTTTATTAAAGGGGACTCTTTATGACTACGTCACACAAGAGTGAGTAGAATTTTTTTTAATTTTAGCTTCTTGATTCATTCTTAACTACACAGACACACCTCTTATCACATGACCAAACTTTCATACTTACTGTAGGTCACCTAATTACATCGGATGTGGTCGAAAGCTCGTAAGTAAATATCTTATCATTTTTAAAAACCTTTTGGTATGTTTCCAAGGTGTCAGTTATAAAGAAAAAATAAAAAAAATATCCAAACACACATTCTAACCCCCATCTGAGTACTAAACATGAAACATGATTGTATTTTTAATACAATCAGTGTGACATTTTGTCACCAGTTCACATTGCTGCACTGCTCAGTGACTGTAACACTGTAATAGCTGTTCTATAAAGAGACCTTCTATCATCTCGCCTGCAAGGTGCCACTGTGTCTTGTCCAATGTTTGTTTTGCCCTGCTCTAAATCTCACTGAAAGATGGCTAAAATTGCTAAGATGCTGGATAATGCAGCTCTGTCCTCCTATTTTTCTCTCACAGAGACATAATCCACCAGGGATTCAGTGCTGCCACCTGGGGCCCTGAAATTTGCACAGAGCTGCTGAAGCCTGGTATAGGACAACACTGCACTCCATAGTCTGAGAAAGACAGCAGAGAGAAGATCATAATGATCTCACACCAGTGGATGTTACATAAAATGACAGGACAATGGTATGTGTTGAAAAGAGATGAAGACCATTAGCAGCCTAGATGTGTTCGAGCTAGAAAGACACCATACAAAACAACACAACTACAACATATCACTGTGCATAAAACAACCAATCCTCTACTTTTGTGCTAAATTACATGAGTTTCCTTTCAGTGTACTCGCCACCATGACAATAAGCCCCTTGTCTTGTGTATTTACCTCGTTCTTTACGACAAGAGCAGCAGCCTCCCTTCCCACCTCATTCAGCTCTTTTCTCTCGCAGGTTTTCTTCTCTTGCCTTCTCCAGCTTTCATCCAATAATGGAAGTTGCTTTCACATACCTTTTTACCACTTTTCCCAGTGGAGCATGTCAGCTCAGGTTTCTGCTTGACCACACAAGAATGATATGGACTATAGATGGAGAAAAAGAGGAGAATTGAAAGAAATATACCAACACAAAAGAAAAAGGAGAGTAACAATACACTCGGAAGATGCTCGCTGATGATGAATGGAGATACATGTATGATCCTCTTTTTCTTCAACACCCTGTAGGACTAAATGATGTATTGGAAAAGCAGCACATGTAGGCCTAGTTTTGCTTCCCTCAAACACCAAGCTGACAGGGCAAGCAGCAGCTGTATGCTAACATGGCACCTGAGTCGAATGGGCTTATGTTGATATATTCTTTAAAGAGCTCTTCTCCAGCATCTTCAACGGTGGCTGTAAAAAGTTTGTTTTATTTCAGTGACCAAAATGATGAATGAATTTCCGGTTTCCTTGCACAAAATGATCTACTTCAAACCATGTTGATCCCCCCTGCTTGTTCATTATCCCTGTCTTGCTTTAGTTATTTCCTGTTTTATTTTGTAAGTTCTCCCTTCATGTGTCATGTTTTACTTCCTCCTTTTGTCATTTTCTCACCTTTTTTCCTGTTCACCTGTGTTTCATTTGTTCTATTTTTTTTTTTTGTATCTTTGTACTAATTCTTGGATTTGCTCCCGCCTGCTCCTTCTGATTTTGTTACTTGGACTTTGTATGTTTGTATTTTGGATTTATTGGACTTTTGAATTGCAGTTTAATTTTAATAAACCTCACTTTTTGGTTTCAAATCAAATCAAATCAAATCAAATTTTATTTATTTAGCCCAAAATCACAATCACATTACCTCAATGGGCTTTACAGTCTGTACAGTGAACGACATCCTCTGCCCTTAGACCCTCGATTCGAGTGAGGAAAAACTTTCACCTGCCTGTCTTGTGTTTGGGTCCCTTTTTGTTCAATCAGAGAACTGGAAAGAAATGGAAAATAATAAGTGAACTTTGTAATAATATGTTCCAAACAGGATATGAACTTAAGTATTCTGAATAAGAATGCTATGCTTAACCCACTCAGCCACTTTAAATTCAGTACTAATTATGATGTTCCAGGATAACACATGCATAAGGCTTGCGAGAGAGCCCTCAAGTTACTGTCAGTTTCACAGAGTGATTCTATTTGATGCTATTCTCATATCAGTAAGAAAGTACTGAGACAATGAGGGTAGACCACATGAAAAACAGTTACAAAACAGCAAACAGTGTGCACATGTACGGATCAGTGGTAAATGATTATATCTCTACATTACACATTTAACTTTCACAATTGCAGTATGCGCCACAGTGAGTTCTGAGTGTGACGTATCAGAAAAGGAGATAAGATAAAGGAAAATTAATAGGTTTCAAATTGCAGCTATATTGGAAGTGGACATTATGCAAGCATCATCTTTTTTATTGGTATTAGTGTGTTCATTTCTGTGTGTGAGCAGGATATTGCCAGGAACGGTACAATGATGACTCACATTTGATAAACTGGGTTTCAAGTGGCATTTACAGAATTTGATACTGATAAAATATATGCTCGCCTTTTCTCAGTGTACTTCACACTTCCTCTCTTGATCAGATCAACTGATTGCATGGTTTCTATCTGCACTTCTATGCTGATGATAGTATATTTTATTTGTCCTTTCTACCAGAAGACAGTACTGTCTTGGTGTGCCACGTTACTTTGCACTGTAAGAGAAAGATACCGTTTGGATTGAGTTTATGTTAAAAAGGATTATGAAACTATCACATTATCTATTTAACTATAATTTATGTTTTACACAGTGTCCCAACTTACAATGGGGTCATAACTCAAAGACTATGTGTAATGTGAAAGGGGTTGCTTGTAGTAATGAACCCACAGAGAATGATCTCCTGACTCACTGCAGTTACCCTCAAAATTCAGTGGATGTGGCTATGGGATGGTAAACATTGATTCGTCTTCCTTTTAGCTGAGAGGCAGACATGACCTTAAAAAAAGGAAGAGCTGTACCTGAGGCCTGACTCACTAAGCTGGATTACTAACTGAGGTGGTCAATTTTAAACCTGGAGGTCTCTCATATCTGGACATGGACTGAGGTTAAACTGCTTCTTCTATAATTCAGAAAAGTCACCTGGCTAATTCAACACCCCAATCCACAGTATCCGATCAATTTCGTATGCCCCAAACTCACAGTGAGAGTGTTTGTTAGTCATATTTTGCATTAGAGTTGTCAAAGGACAAGCAATTACACATACTTTGGCTCATGAATTTTATGGGCAGTTTCCTCAAGCAAAGTCTGTACACGAAGCCTGTGAAAGAGCCCCAAGTGTTTGTCAGTTAGATTCTTCAGATTATATTTGATGCCATTCTCTTATCAGTATTAAAGGTCTAAGTCAATGACGGAAGATGACAAGAAAAACCACATTGCATGTTATCTCGAACAACATGAGGCCTTATGATCTCAAATGGTTACGAAACAGCATACAAAATACACATTTAAAGGGGCAATTTGTAATCTATGGCCAGATTTTTAGTTTAAAACACTCTGTGAAGAAAAAACAGTATTGATGTTGTGTCAAAGACGTCTATGTACTGTCTTGTAGAGACGTTCACTAAAGTTAGCACGCTAACCAGCTAGGCCCAGCTTGTCCTGTCTCATAATATCACTTTGACTGCAAGAGGCAATAGCCAGATAGCACCTGTAGTTCCAGCTCAAAATTAACTTACAAAATGAAAGAAATTAGATATTTTTACACATATTTTAAGCAAACATATTACTGCAAAGAGTGCAATGAGCTGCAGTTATGCTGCCCCCTATAGTTTTGTAGCTATCTTCGAAACTTTCTTACAAATAACACCTTTAATAAGAGTGTTTGTCAGTCATGTTTTTGCATTATCACATATCATCATAGGACAAACAATTACACATAGTTTGGTTGACCGCGTTGACATCACCCAAGGTTACAATGTGGGCAGACTCCAGTCAGCTAATAGGGCCACTTAGCTCCATGGCTAACTGAGCCATTTTGTTTTGGGCCAAATTACACCTTTAATTACAAGTTTTTCAGCCGTATTGCATCATGATACGTCATCATAGGACAAACGACTAAATAAGATAATTTCACTGATTAATTTAATGGCTAGTTTCCTCAAGGAACGTCTGTGGGATTTAAAAGTTACTCCAAGTGTGCAAGAAAGCCCTCAAGGTCAAGTCAGTTTCACCTAGCGATTACATTTGACGCCATTATCTTATCAGTTATAAAGGTCTGAATCAATGCGGGTAGATCACCTGAAAAACCACCATGCATGTTATCTAATAGAACATGACATCCGTCGGTCTCAAATGGCTGTGAAACAACAAACAGCGTAGTAAGGATCAGTGATAAAAGATTCCATCTCTACGTGACACATTTAACTCTCACATGACTTCAGTGTGCGCCACAGTGATGTCTGAGAGAGAGTTTTGAGAGAAACAGTATGTCTATGCAGCGACAGATAAGTAGATAAGATAAAGGAAAAGTTAATAGGTTTCAAATTGGAGCTATATTAGCATAGGAGTAGTGGACATTCAGCAAGCATCATCTTTTTTTATTGGTATGAGTGTCTTCATTACTGTGTGCGAGCTCTGGATTATTTCATCACAGGATATTGCTGGGAAAGGCACGATGGTGACTCATATTTGATGAACTGGGTTTCAGGTGGCTCTCAGACAATACTGACATTTTTCCAGTCCCTCATCCTTTTTATTACTTTGAGATTTAAACGTCCTGTGCAGTACATGTGCACGTGTTCTTTATTGGACATGAATTTGGTTTGTGACTTATGACGGAGAGCCCTGCAGCCACCTTTAATGTTCTCGAGGAACACTTTCCAGGCGTGTTCGAGACTGATATCCTAATAGAATGAGGTGGGATGTCTGTGCCCTAATTAGTGTGATACTACTTTTACCTTCTGAGATAATTAGAGTTAATTTAAAAGTCACTTTGCAGGTGATGTCATTTTATGCCATGAAACACTGGAAGAGGTGTACAGCTCACTCACACATACACACACATACACTCATACAATTGCAGATGCGTATATCAAAGCCTTTAAACTCAACAGAAAATGTAGATGGGCTAGACTTGACCAACTAGGCCAGTTTGTATGTAAATGACAGTGTGATATAGAAAGATAATAACAATACACACATTTAAGCAGGATAAATGCATGTTTTTGTTTGTTTTTTTGCTGTGGTTTATTCCTCTGTCCATGTCTGCTGGGATTCAATCCCATGATTCTACGGGATTCTGGAGGCGGTGTACTCCACCAGACCGGACTATCTTGCAGTGCCAATCAACTCCCACAACCAAAGAGAAAGACAGAGACTGAGGTATGTGTCTGCAGAAAATCTACCTTACCTAATGAATCAGTGCAGTATACATGAAAGTATTCAGGGCACTTCCCCTCTTTATTCCTGGATTGAAATGTTTTTTTTCCTTTTTCTATGAAAGCTATTTTGCTCCAAATACAGTATTGTGTGTTCTTTGTCTCAAGATTATCCAAATGGGAAAGAGAAACCAAAAAAGCAGTCTTTGGCAGACATGATTTGGGCGGACTGGACTAGGTATACTTGGACATTATGTGCAAAATAATATACTCAAGTAACAAGTGCAGGTAAGTAAAAGTCAAACACTCAAAATGCCATTACTTATGCTTCCTGTCTTGGCATTGAACTATGGATGGCACTACTGCCTTATGAATGCACCGTCCCCTTTTATCCAACAGGATGTTCAATATTAAACTCTATAGCAAGGAATCTCTGTCTGTCTGTGTCTGTCTGTTATTCCCATATCTTGAGAATAGCTTCTCCGATCTACTCCATACTTGGCAGGTTTGTTGCTGAGGATCCAATGAAGTGCAGTGTCGAATTTAGTGAAATTTGAACATGCAACATGTTTAATATTAATACATTTTGAATAAACAGCGAACACCGTGCAGCAGGGGGTGTTGCTTCAGTGCTCTGGCTTCATGGCTCTGCAGACTGAAGCTGGGAAAACAGACATAAACAAAATGGAGATTAGCGTGGTGCAACATATTGCTGTGATTATGAATTGCAGTGAGAGAAAAAAAAGCAATATACAAGCATTTTAGTTGAAAACATTCAAACATTGGCTTAAATTATCAAAATAATGTCTATAAATAGCAGTTTTGATGTTAAGAGATCTATGTATTTTGTTGCAGATATATCTACTGAAGCTAGCATGCTGACCACTAGCCCTTGCCGGTCCATAGCTCCTGTGCTAGTGGTGTAAACACTTACATTTCCCTGGTCCAGAGCTCCCAACACGATTGGGCGCCAATTCTTACCTATTGCACCTTTAATAGACTCTGGATGAGTGGGGAGAAAAAAAAAATCATCCACGCCTTGGTAAATTTTTCAATTTTTTTTTTTTATAGTTCAACAATTTTTAGAACACGTTTTAAGCCACAGTGGAAATAAATATTAGTCCGGAGCTGTGAGCATGGTAGTCTAGATGTCTATGTCTTTAACCACTCATTGCATTATTTACATTGAAGTGCAGTCATATTTCATTTAATGTTGGCAGCTATTTTTAGAACTCCGAGGGAAGCGTAGGCACGAAAGGTTATCTGGGTCGCGTGTTATTCCAAGGCAGTGTGTGTGTGTGTGTGTGTGTGTGGGTAATTGTTTCTGTGAGGAAGAGTAAAGCTAAAAGTGACTCACAGTAATAGCAACATATAATAATAGATGTTGATGCAGGACAGACCGTTACATGCAGGTTCAACGTGAACACTGCAAGTTCGAAAAAGAACAAAATCCTTACAACAAGGCAAAGTATTGTTCTTTTTTGTTTTTTCAAACTGAAGTTCGTATAACACATGTCAAATGAATATGCTGAGATGAATTAATGTTCGGAGTCCTCAGGGTTACCAGGATAATACACTAAATCATGTCAGAACCAGCAGGTTCCTTTTGAAATTGCAAAGTCAGGTGTTTTCCTCCCATCCATATCTACTTAGGCTGTGTCCCAATTCAGAGGCTCGATCCCTAGAAGTCCCCAATACATCATAACAGTTTGACAAGGACTGACCCATTTCAATGGATCCTCCACGGGCTACCAAGGAATGCAAATATGCTTATATTGCAGAATCGGTGTATGCTTTGCAGTGTCCAATATCCCATAATCATAGCACACGCGTCGTCCATTGTAAATGACTGTAAATGGAACTTCAAGGCAATCATTCTGATCTAATGTCAGAAAATATCATTTGACCGCAGTGTGTTTAGCAGATATTTGCATTCAGGTGTCAATGTAGAAAGACCATCAAAGCCAAAAGAACAAATGGAATTTATGTGGGCACGTGTACCAGTTTCTCCAACATGTTTCCCTGTTTTCTATCATGTTTTAAAATAAGAAACACAATTGGATGCAGATGCTATTTTCAAAGTCTTTGTGCTTGACTGTTCTTCTGCTGAATGTACCTGAAGTGTAAGTTCAGCTGAGTGCAGCCAGGCTTTGCTGCCTGGATAGGTTTTGTTGGTTGGTTGCATCCAGGAGTATGTTTATGTGACGGTTGGTTGGAGCTGACACTGTCTTACCACAGTGCAAGTCAATGAATGAGATAATACAGTTACAGTGCTCAGGTCAGTGATCATCAACCGAGAGGCTTGTGGAGCCAAATAAAAGGCTATAAAATCTCTAGAATACATTCGTGGAGTACAGCAGGGAATACTACTGTAGGTACCAAACAGCAATATACAACTTTGCATTTGCTGCTTTTTTTTATTGTTATTTACCTTCAGGAAATAGAAGAGCAGTGCAATGAAGACATGACATGACCACACTGAAGGTATAGTTAGTTTCTGGGAACTTTTTTTCCCCTCTACTATCCATCCCTCTTTCCTACATGTATATGGACTCACAAGCATGAGTCACAGAAAAAAAGAATGTAGGTTTAAAATTTTAATGTCAAGTTCAAAGAAGCATAAACAAGCATGCAGGAGTCCAAGTCTGTTAGTTTGTTGGGTTGTTTGTCAGCAGGATTACACAAAAACTACTGAATGAATTTACACAAAACTTGGATGGGGGATAGCTCTCGCCCCACAATAGACCTCATTAAGTTTTGGAGCCAATCCAGACAGAGAAGAACATCCAGGATTTTTTCCCCACTTTCTTTAACATTGTGTTTTTTGACATTTCCGTTAATTTTCAGGAGCATTTATTGTACAGGGCTATCAAGTTTGATATTGGATTACGTTTGACTGAATAAAAGGGGACTGTTAAACCTTGGTAGAGGTATGCGCTCATCTGAATGTCAGTCCAGTTGTTTTTAGTTGAAAATCCTAGTGCTAGTTTGCTGTTGAGCTAACCCCAGCACATTTACATGGATGTTAAATGTCAATGTTTATGTCCACTGTATATTTTTCCAATATGCATACCGATATATGCATTTTATATATATATTTATAATGTTAACTTGGTTAGGTTATTGATAGCTCATCACCAGCTGATTAAGTTTTTGACGAGCAACACATGAATGCAACCGTGTGTTTAGCGTAGGCTTCAACAAACACAGCTGTGCAGCAGGCATAAATTGAGCTAGCACCGTAAGGGTCTGATCCCACTATGTTGCCAATTGTCAATTTATGCCTGTTCAGTAACTGAACTAGGGCATTTATTTTTCAAGGCTGTGTTACCGTGATGTTTTCATAATATTAAAAATGCACAGACACAGTGTCAGTGTAGGCTTTAGAGCCAGCTGTACAGCAAAGGTCATCATCAAACTGAAGCCAAAAGCACAATTACTGCTATTAGATCATAAGAGGGTCATT
Organism: Pagrus major; assembly: GCF_040436345.1. Classification (NCBI taxonomy): domain Eukaryota; kingdom Metazoa; phylum Chordata; class Actinopteri; order Spariformes; family Sparidae; genus Pagrus; species Pagrus major. Next base: position 11,015,879 of record NC_133215.1, read on the forward strand.
CAGCCAGAATGAAATTTGCTATTTAGATGAAAGCAAGTAGATGCAAAAACACATACGGTCAAAGCTGCCCGGGAAGAATTATGTTCACGTGTGATCGAGGTTTCATTTCTCGACTGTAATTGAGTTTGAGTGGTATATTGGCAGGCAGTGCTCACTCCAAAGGTTCACTACTCCTGTGTCGAATTTGTAACTACAAAGCAAGACACTTCTTAAAAGGAATATTCTAGGAGTTTTTAACTAGTTCTGAAAGAGTAAGAGTAATACTGATGCCTCTTTATGACTTACATAAGCAAACAAGACCATCAGAAAGAACAATTGTTATTCTTAATGCCTGTCTTTGGGTTGTATTCTGACGTATCCAGGTCGATTAAGTCATGAAGTTAAATATAGTTTTTGTCAGAGTGCTGAGGATGAATTGTGGAGAGACATGTTATGTCTTTCTTCCACTCTCTTCCAAATAAAATGCATGTGCGAGCCAGAACAAGATTTGTAGGCACAAGGTGACAAAAAACACTACTGCTTTTGTCCACAGGGGGCGCCAGAAACAACACAAAATGAAAGTTCCTCGTAGTTGCTTTAACATTCTGGGAAGTATGCTGTTTTGTAATGCTGAGTTGTAATATTGATATCAATTTCTGTGCAGGAAGCACAGAGCTGGTGGTTAGCCTATCTTAACACTGGAACGGTGGTAACAGCTTACTAACACTCCCCTAAATGTTGAATTATTTGTTACAAATAAAATAAAGCCATATCAAACTAATTATATTTAAAAATATTTAATCACACTGATCTGTTTATTCATAGCGGTTGGTAATTCATGCACCCAGAATTTCATTATGCTTCATACATCTTTAATTATTATGACGAGTTTGCTTATATAAGGAAGCCTTTCTAGTATTTCTAGTCAGAATTATTGCAGAACCACTGATCATATAAACCCGTTGGAGCCCATCATAGACCACTGCTCAGATATAACATTGTTTGCTTGTCTGAAGCTAATTTTGAAGTGATTTCTTTATAATGGTATCATCAAGTGATTTATAGCCCCAAATCCTCCACCACCCAGTGAGGTCAAAAATGTTTTGACTTGCCTCATTTAGTCCCTTCTTCCATTATACTTTTCAGAAAGAGGTCTGGACAGCAGGCAGTTTTGTGCCCTGCAGCTCTGAAACCTCTAGTTGTGCTACATTCAACAAAGTTTCTGTCTACAGTCATGCAGAGAGGCACCAGATATGCCGAGTGCATGAAATGAATGCTCCTTTTACAGTTTTCTCTTTCTCCTTCCTTTTGTTGCCTCCTCAGGGACTGAAAAGTCCAGGTGTACCCCGAGCAGCTCAGCTGCAAGCTGCACTTGAAAACCTTTGTGGGTCATAGGACTTTGCAGCACATAGTTCCTTCTACAGAAGCTGTAGCTGTTGGTGGCTCGGACAGGTCCACACCACCCATGTACCTGTTGAATGAATGAATAAACTTAAAGATATAATATGTAAGTAATGTAATGTTATATATTTTGTTGAGTTGTGTACTAAAATGACATTATTCCATATGTTTCCAACAATATTGAAACCCAGAGAAATCCACAAATTTACTAAAGGTAGCGGCGCATTTCATTTGGTAGCATATTGCTATAACTTCCAGGATAGCGGGAGGAAGAAGTCTGCAGATATGACTAAATGTAACGTGAACATTTGTGCCCTAGTCAGATAGATTTGCATTAGCAATGGTGGTTTTCTGCGTAACCCGTGGGAGTATTTATTCACCCAGCGGTGTATTTTCTCTAGGGGTGAATTAGTCTGTTTAATGCACATTAAACTGACACGCAGAGGATGTGTGTATCTTAGCGTTTGTTTGTGGTGAGTTCAGTCAATCACTAAACTCAGCACTCACCAGATAATTTGATTCTCTCTCCTCCTTTTCCCTTCTCCTCTCGGTAATGTTACGTTAATGAAGTAAAATAACATTTCTCCTCCAGCTCCAGGCAGCAGTCAAAATTACAATACATTAACACCCAACAAAGGAGGTCACCTCCGCGGATCGCTGCTGCAGTCAGATTTATAAACAGGAGAGAAGATAAATCATTTTCTTAATCTTCTCTTGATGGTAAACAGCTCCCTCACAGTAGAATCTGATGTGACTCCGGGTGTTAAGTCCTACAGAAGCTGCGAGTCGGCTCCCAACGCCACCTGGCCCTCCCTAAACAACACTCAGCAAATGCCTTTTGTTTTGTGTTGATAGAGAAACCCTCAGCACCAGAAATGACATGTTGTGTGTTTGATTAGTCATTGTTCAATAACAGTGTTCGATAAAAGACAAGAGATAACTATAACAGTAATTATAAATTAAAAATACCCACGGTGAGATAATCTCATATCAACCACCACTGGTTCTCCTTCCTCTCACAACAGTTTCCCCAGAGTACGTGGTATGAATGGTGGACAAACACAGACCTCCTTCGTATTCATCCGTTTCACAACAAGAAGCTTGCCATCTCTGATCCAGAGCCTCTCAGGGGCCTCCTGGTGAGAGCATTTTCTTTTGTTGTCGGTGTGGCCATTCTTCCGTCGGGGTAGGTGCCACATGCTCAGAAGCCAAAGTCACCGAAGCGTCTGAAGAGAGCGGTGGTTGTGTAATAGTTATTACCCTGAGTGTGATAACGAGAGCCCGGGTAGTCCTTGTTGACGAGTGACATCACGCAACAAATGGCAGTCTCTTTCAAGATGCAGTGTGAGACTTTATGGTGAACGAGGAAAAGTAGACAGTTTATTCGTTATCATCAGCCAACATAAATCATTTGGATGACTCATTCTTCATGTACTGCTTGGTTCTAAGTGGATGTTTATCTATTGACAGGTTCTGGCAGGGGTTGTACACAAGGAAATGCAGGCTTTACAGAGTCATACAGCAGTTTGACTGCTGGTGGTCTCTCTTGTCATGTTCAAGGTCCTTGGCTGGATCACCCATGCGGATTTCTAGAAATGTCTTGTGAACCCACAGTGTTTAGAAACGGACCATGAAAAATGTTCTTCACACGCCACATGTCCCTCAGTTTTGACAAGATTATGTCCATGTAAATTAACAGACCCAACTCTGACCCAGCTCTGGTCATGGCAGCCTGTGCTCCATCCTGTTGCTGCTCTGAAATGAACAGAGTTTGTTTCTTTCAATCTAATTACAACTGTAAAGATATCAGTTCACTTGGAGGAAGTCGCATTTTTAGATTTGATTTCTTTAAAACTTAAAAGCCGTGCGTTTGCAAGTTTGCTTGCTGTAATGACAACAGCACTTCACCACCAGTTCATCTCTTCCCACGTTTCTGCAGAGCTCACATTGAATAGACACGTTACTGTACAAGTGCATTGACATCTCAAAGAGAATTAAGGAAGTCGTGATGGTTTTTCAAATGGATAAATCACTTTATTAAAAATGAGTGGATAGTTATTTTTAGCTCTTTTCATTATAAAGTGGCATATTCAGACCATCCAATCTATCCCTTCGACGGAGGGATGATGGCGTCTGAATGTGGAATTAGCGCATGCCTCCACAGCGTCTTTGTAAGATTTTTTACTTTTAATGACTGTACTAATTAAGTAGTCCTCCTCGGGTCCTGGATAAAACAGGAAAAGCAATGATGGATGGGTTTAGAGACAAAGAAAGAAAGGAAGTCGAGAGAGAGAGGGAGACGGAGAGAGAGGGACGCTCAAGGGCGGCCCCGGTAGATAGTGGTCTGCTCTCTGTTTCCAATCACAGCAGGGGTCCCTTTTAGCAAAGGTCCAGGCAGTGACACTTTCTCCTAATGAGGGAGCAAGACAGCTTTTGGACATGCTGGGAAGCCATTAATAGTGTTAACTGGGCTAGCTGGAGGAGAATACATCCCCTATGACATAGCATGTCTCTCTTTCTCCCTCGTTGGAAGTCGCGCACACGCACATTTATACTGTACACGCCTCAAAATCAGACGTATAAAGCGAAGACGAACAGATGTGTGGTCGTTTCTTCACCTTGGCGTAGCAATGTCAAAAATTGTCATGGGAAATGATCAGTGAAGAGACGCAGGCATACTGATACAGAATTACAATCTGTTACAGCCGCTGAGTATAATTAAGTTAGATACTTAAGGTCATTATGTCTTCATTGTCAGTCATTACGTTGCTAGACTGTAGTGTAACTGTTAATTTAAGTGAGAGTGGAAGCCACAAAGTGATTCAGGCTCAAATATCATCCTTTGTCTGTAAAGAGTATAAAAATAAACTGAACTCTTGTTGTCATGCATACAAGTTTATATCGTGAAACATTTTCAACTGAGAAGAAGACTTTTGACTTTTTCTCACTGTACATGCAACAATTCTTGTGATTCGAATCACAAAGTAGCGTACAGATTGCTGCGGTTACTCGACTTGCATCTGATGTGTTAAATAAATCAAATCAAAATCAAAGACCTTAATATCAGTCGACCTTCGGGGACCACATGGCACATGAACATCTACAATCAATTACAGGCCAATTAAGTAAACACACACACAGCCAAGGCAGGCAAAGACAAATGCACATCTGCTCAAAAAGACGTCGAGGAAAGCGATACATGTGTTGCACCCCTGCCAGGCTCACATACTGCACACACTCACTTACAACAGCATTTCTCAGGGGGGCAGAATAGCGTACGGTGCTGCCAAATCCAAAGTCACCCTGTCTCAACTTGGCTGGATCTGATGTGTTACATTGGTTTGTGACAAGACTTCTTCAAATACGTTCAATACCATGTTGATGCAGCTGTGTCCGCTTCTCAAACTGCTACCCAATTATCGGTCATGCTCAAGGAGAGAATTATTCTTTTGCCATTTTCTTTCTCCCTATTGAGCTCACATCACTGTATCTGCTCTCTCCCGGTCACTGTATTACCTGAAAGCTGATCTTAACGGAAATGAAATGCCTACGAGATCTCGTCTATGAATGTGTAAGTTGGTGCCAAAGTTGACCAAGTGCTACATCTGTCACTTTTTTTTATTTCTTTGCAGCTTTTGCTGTTCAAAATGTGCAAATCACGATGACGTTTAACCTGACTTCACTTGTCACAATGTCAAATGAACAACTTTACGGCTAATTGAAACATGAAGTGCAGATTTGGGTTTTTGGTGTCAATTTTGCTGCTCAATGTATTAAATACATTTGCTTTTTTTCTTTTTTTTGCTCTATTGTTCTGCATTTTGCAATGAACAGGTCTAACCAGGACACATGTTTGAGTTTACAGTAAATGATATGAACTTGTCCTCAAGGTCAAACACCCCAAATGAAAGCAAACAAGGAGTTTTACAGTATAAAACAGAGTGCTGATGTTGGTGGGTTGCAGCGATGAGCTTCCTTGATGTAAAGTTCTGCACAGACTTCAAGCTGTGCCCTCTATGTCTTTAAGGTCGTATGTATCCCATTCATTATTGACTGTTAGCTCAACACGCTAATGCGACGACACTTCAGTGATGTTTACGTTTACTCCGGTTTACTCTAGGGTTCACCGTGACATCACTGTGAAACAGACTTGGTACCTTCAGCTGGACAGAGCAGGGAAACACTGCTTTTCAGCCTGCGTTATGCTGCCCTTTAATTTATTACATTTGGAAACTAGAAGGCGACTCGGAGAGCGCACATTTGGATAGGTTTCCAAAACTACTGGAATTATGGTTGTGCTTTGCTGACTCATCATCTCAGCACAGTTTCAACACTTTGTCTTAATATCTCTGGTGGAGTTAATGCAGACGATTCACTTTTAGATGTGAGTAAGAGTTAAATTGTGGGAAATATCTCCAATATTATTTCAGCTTCTTCTCTTTGGGACAAAATACTGGAAGAGAAAACAACTTTCTTTAAACCGCCATAACTTCACACAACTGTTGTAGTGTCAGTTGTATTACAGTTCATCTGTGTGGCAAAATAGTCATAGAACAAGTCTGTATTTAACATGACAATAAACTGTTCCCTTGTCATTTTAGTTTCATTTATGTGTGTTTTATGTGTTTTATGGGTTTTTCCCTCCTGTCTTCTTGTGCTCCTCCGCAGTTTGCTTTCCCTCCACACCTGCACTGCATCTCCTTCATTAGCCTTTCCCTGTTCCCAGTGTTTTTCCACTCATTACCCTCACCTGTTTCTCTGCCTCACTCCACCTGCACCTCATCCCCTCGTTAGTTAGTAGTAGTTTGTATTTAAGCCCTGTCTTTAGTTCACTTCTGTTGTGTTTCCCTGATGTTCCTTCATGTTCGCCTGTTCCTTGTGTTGCCGCGATCCCAAATAAAACTTCATCAATTGCAGTTCCTGCCTGCCGTCTCCCCACCTTCTCTGCTCTCTTTGTGACAAATGCAGTATGTATTGATTCATCTTTCATCTTTTTTGGTATGTTTGTTTAATGTTTGTTTTTATGGTATGTTTGAATAAACTGAATAAACAAACTGACCTTAAAGGACAACACAATTTCATACTGTTTTACTTTGTTTATATTTGGCGGACCCTGCCACCTTTCCAACTTCAAACACTGTTTGAACAGCTTGTTTACTCACTTTTGGAAAAACTAAATATTTCTGAGTTTGTGTCATAACTTCATTAAATATTAAAACATAGCGCCTCTTTAATAAATGAACCTGAACTTTACAGGTTGATAATGAGAAAACAAAAACATTTGATTTAGTTTCAGGTTCTCATCCCTGAATATATTTTTATCCATTTATTAAAGCGGATGAGTGAGTCACATTGAACCAGCTTGTTTATTTGGCACTGATGTGACTTTGCTCTTCTACTGTACTGTACACTGCTGGTACGCTGTGTGTCTCGCTGAGGGTAACATATGGGGTTAATGAACTGTGTTGTGCAGGACATATGTCTTCTCCTGCTCGGTAGAGAACGGTTCTTCCTTTCGTCCAGGTGGCTACGTCCGGGCTATAACACCCCACTGTGAACGGTGACACTCCAAAGGTCAGTGTGTTATACTTCTATGTGAACATGTTCATGTCTGCGAATGTGTTGATGGATGATTAGTATTGCTTTTTGGCCTTCAGTGTCACTTTGTAAAGACAAAAAGGCTATCTTGTGTCATTTAGCTTGAATCCTGTCATTTTCTTGCAGTTATTTTAATGACCTTGCTTGTGTCAGATGGCTTGAAGAAGGTCATACATGAGGCCAGTGACTGAAAGACATTATGTTTAAAGTGGGTCTGTCAGAACCCACTTTTCCAGCCATAATATATGGAAGCAGCACTCAGGATTTAATAATTTGGGCCGGTCTGAAAATGGTCATGGCTCCTTCCATATTTAATGGCAATAGATTACCACTGCTGCCAAGGGGGCAAGAACACTTTCAGTCACGCAAGCTAGTCATAAGACTCAAGTAGTCTTTATACAAAGAGGTCTAGTGGTTTGTAAAAGTATTTGAGTGTGATGGTGTGCGACACAAACTGAGTGAACTTGATATCATAGCTCATTATTTAGCCACAGGCTGAGCTAATTAATGTTTGTGTCTGAGTTTCCACAGTAATGGTGCGAGGGGGTATAAAATAGCTTGCATGATCATAGGAACAAGATAAATGAGCAGTAAGAGGATGCTAACAATATGTGCTAACTTGTCTGAAAGAGATAATTGTTCCCTTCTTGCTTGGGAGCATGTCGGCAATGCTGCCTTAACACTGATTAAGTTATTATGAGAGACATTGCAATTTTCACCCACAGGAACGTGGGCTATGAATTTCTCATTTTGTACTAGCACTGTTTTCTACACTTTATTCGCTTCTTTGGAACTGTGATGTGGCATGCAACTTCAACACACGTCTGTCATAAAAGACGTTACAGAAAACTTACCTATACTGCATTTCAGACTGTCCTTTGTGCTCTGAGGTAATGTCCTTGCACTACATACCCTATATGCTGCAGGGATTCTATAAACTGTCAGCACATCTCTGCACAGATGGAAAGAACACAATGCTCCTACACATTTACTGCAGCAGATAAAAAGTCGGAGTCTCATTTGTTCTCCTTCTCTGCAGCTGCACATCAGGTTCAGACAAACGCTCCGTCTGGATGTTGCTCACACAAGTGTCAGAAAAAGTAATACAGAGATTACGAATCCTCTTCAACATGAACCACTCTTTTGTTATTTGCTTTGTACAGAAACACTTATTTTACCCGATGTGCATAGAAATGCTGAATTCTTTCATTTAAAAACCCAAACGCAAATCTTGTTAACATCGCTGCTCTACGGCAATTATATTCTCCATCTGTTATCCTTCTCTTGAACATTTTCATGTCCTTTCTGCTTAGTCATCACATTTATGCTACTGTGAAACTTTTTAATTTATTTTTTACAACATATGAAATATTACATTAGTCCATGAGAGGAATTTTCAAACATGCCCCTCTTTGAACTCTTAATTATATTTTCAGCAATAATGTTTTTATTATTATTATTATTATTATTATTATTATTATTATTCAAACTTTTAAAAAAACAATGTTTTAAAAACACTTAAGAGATGTGTGAGTTGCTTAGAGGTCATATATCATATTCCTCTTTAACAAGTTAATATAGATGTGAGGTTCCTTAAATGTGTCTTTGAATTTTTTTGCTGAAAACAGATCATGCTTCCTACTTTAGCTTGCATAGATAGTCAACACTTTGGTGCTACTTTTTTTTTTTTAACAGTTGGTTTAAAGATTTGTAACGTTCTCAGACTCATGATTAACAGTTTAAGAAAAAAAACAAACCTCAACATCGATTCATCAATACAAGGCACCTACCTTACCCACAATGCTAATCCAAGAGTTGGGTTGGAGATCCAGGTGTATTATGCTAGTAGCAGCTAATAGCCTCGGGCTGCTGCCCTCAAGCAGCGATGATAAGCATATAGGTTAAAATGGTCTGGCAGCAAGACATTTTCAAATTTGTGTCCTCACTGATATTATATAACCGTGTGTGGCTCCCTCTGGAGCAACAAAAGGCTTTATATAGCTTTCTTTACATATGCAGTTGTACTCCCCAAAACCTAGAAACAGACTTTGACATATAAAAGCAGTGCAATTGCCCTTTAAAATTCCATTTCTACTGTCATTCGTATGTAAGCTCATGTACTTTAAAAGTGCAATATGTAAGAATGTGAAGAGATTGCATGCATTGTTCACTTTTGAATACCAACGTATGAATGAATGCATTGTAATGTTAAAAAAACGGTGGACTGATTCCTGCGCAGATGACTCAGATGAATGGAAAATCCAAAGCATGTGACATTTATGGAAGCACCTGAGCGCCTGGCCAGCCTTTCTTCTGCTCCCCAGCACTAACTAATATTAGCTTAGGAATGGACGTCAATAAATGCCCGGCACCCACAATAATAATGACAATAACAACAATAATGATACATTTTATTTATAAGCGTCACTCAAGGACACTTTACAAAGCAAGTAAAAATAGTCAATACATAAAGAAGACAATAATAATGAGAGCAAACCACAAACAAATCATAGTATACACAGGTAAATTAGCCGAAAACAAGGTCCAGTGTCAAAGCTAACATTACTGCAAAGCATGTAAAATATATTGTGATATTGTGGTGTAAGCTGGCTAAAGTTAGCAAACATCAACCGGCTGGCTTGGTGATGTGCGTGACTTGCTAGCTAGCCAACGTAGAAAATCTGGCTGGTTAATTGGCTGGTTAATTGGCTCGCTGCTTGCAAATTGCTTTCTCAGCTGATGTTGCAGGAGCGGCTGGAGCGGGGTCGATGCAGCATAGCTAATTTACAGCTAGCTGGCAAACTTTACCTTGTTTGGATGCCAGTGTTATTAATAGCACAATATTATCTGAGTGGATATTACCTCTGATTGCCAAATACGCTTGCTTAAGTGCTCCAACATTACTGCATGAAGACCTGGAAGACTGCACAAAAACCAAAAAACAGGCGTACTGATGCAGTGTGTTTATATGAACTTGTTGGAGCAATCAATATGTATTATTTACAGATGGAGATACAGAGAGAGAGAGAGAGAGAGAGAGAGAGATGGGATTACAGTGAATCAGGGGAAGAAAGATCAACTCAGATGGGAGTTAAGGAAAGAGTGATAGAGTGTGAGTGCGTGTGTGCAGTTGGCTTGCTTGCTGCATGGTTGGCATATTCTCAGTTGGATGAGAGGACATTTATGTGATGTCAGCACGCATTAACCTCTCTGAAAATACATCGGAAACAAATAGGGACACATGTGCCCAGATCCCACCAGCTCTAAGTAACAAGCCTCTGGAAGGAAGGGCTATGCTGGACAAACAGAACAGATCCAAAAATAGAAATGGGAGGATGAAAATGGAAGGCTTCTTGGTGGAGGAGAAAACACGGGCTTTCTAAGATTCTTGACAAACAGTGGATGAAATGTATAATCAGAATTAGGTAGCGGGTTAATTTACGCAGCTATTTTCGTACAAAATAAATTAGTGGCCCCGATTTGACACATCAGATTTGTACAGACGCAACACATTTGTCGTTTAACGAATCATTAATTTTAAGAAACACAACCTGCACTGTTTAGGCTGTGCTTTTAACTGAAAGGAAATGAAATGGACGAAATGGGACTCAGGCTGCCAAACAACAGGAAATCAGAGACTGTTCTGCAGACATCTTTACAGAGCCCTGTCCACACCACAACGTCCCGGATCAAGCTGTTGCACTTGACAGGCGGACCTTGTTCGGAGCTGACAGAGCGCGGGAAGAGGAGAGTTGGATTGTGTTGACATCAGTGATCCTTGGTGTTCACACACAGTCAAAGTTGTTGGACAGTGTTTACCTGAACTTTTAATATGAAGGTGCCGACCACATTATCCACCTGGATACAAATTTAATAACACGCTCTACAGAATTATTGCCTGCGTGTGTGTATACGGGTTAATATGTTTATAAATAACCATATATGTTTTCCATTTATGTAGCATGAAGAAGTAACAAACCTACATTTCTAATGCAACCCTGTGTTGTGTAATGACAAATAAATCATGTTGAACCTTGAATTATTTTTCACTTTTAAACTCAGTGGCTGGTCGTCAAACAAATCTGTCTCCATAGTGGACCCTGCAAAGACTTCCTCAAAACTTCCACTCTGTGTAACTCAGCTTCTTTTGTTTGGTAAAAATGCATAAAAAGAAACGATCCTGACATGAGCATCAATATTGTTGGATTCATTAAATTCACAAAGAATAGTCCGACCTTCGTAAATGCAAATGTGGTGTTTTATGCAACAGTTCATTCTGTTTCTTGTAATGCAACAAGAAATAAGTTGAAAGAACCTGTTACTTGCTCATTCCTCTTCGAAGTTGCTACCTCTTCACCCCAGCCTGGATTGCTGCAGCAAAGATGACCTACTGAATATCTGTATCTGTCTCTAAAGGTTGCCCCCTTTATACTGTCGTGCCAGGTTCGGTACAAAACAACCCGCTAGGAAAATTTCTGCTGTAGCACCTTGTAAGGTGTGAATCTGCCTATCGTAGAAGCGATCTGTTAAATGCACTGATTAGACCACTCTGTCATGATTATACACTGTGTATATGAGAAGATGAGAAAGCTCTACATTCTGGACCAAAAGCCATGTTAATTGGCCGTTGGTTAATTGGTTTAAGATGCCAATTAAAAAGAGCCTCCTTCTGTTGAAGAATGTGAGGTCTTCTTTTCCCCCGAGGACACAACTATACAGTGTCAATAACAACAGGTTTCGCTGACCACACATTATGACTACACAACGCCTTCCATTTAACACTTTTCTTTTTAGTGAAGGATAATTTATGTTTGCATCTGTACTCCTACCACTGGCAAAACCCTTCGATCTTTCAGCTTTCAACTTTTGTGCTCACTTGCCAACTAGTTTTCAGGCTTAATTGTAATCGCACCACAGTAACATTGTATTGTTGGATTGTAAGCTTTGCCGTATGCAGTTGGCCTGTCTCGGTGAGGGTTAATACTTTATGTTGGGAGACATACATTAAAGATCAGCCTCACTGGCGCCAGAATAGGGTTTCAGGCGTTATTGTGATAAAGCTGTCACATCTGAGCCAGGTATTACAGTCACGGCGATAATGTCTAAGCTAATGACCTCTAACATACACCTACTTGCGCTTGTGTTTCCAGCTGAGCCTCACCTTTCAGAACGGAGGCCTTGTGAGAAAGCTGTGTGTGCGACGGTGGGTTTGCCGTAAAATTGAGTCTCTATCAGAATGTTGCTGAAGCCACAGAAAAGTGTTTCATGCTATTAGGAATAGTTACATTATTTAAGTCAGCCATAAAGAGTCCAGATCAGCTCAGGCTATGGTTACAATAGTGAAAGACCTTGTTGTTTTTGCTGCCACTGGTGAAACATAAAAAGTCCCTGTTCATGCAACGCTACCACAGCATCTTCCTGCATTCTTCACAGCAGAGTGGGTCCAGACTGTGAAAAGCTTGTTCCCTGCTACAGGCAGAAAGTTTATAGATGCAAGGGTGTTAATCATGGAATCAGGCTTCTTAGGTTATGTAACTAATGTGTTGTGCTGCATACCGCATATGTATTGAGCTGGATCATATGTTTGATCGCAGAATGTTGAGTTTTCATTTTGTGTTTTTATTCCTTCCTCGTGACTTAACATCATCAAACATAACCTACATTTTTTCTATGTAACTAACCCAAGTCGGCACCACTGATCAGCATCAATACAGTTTACACATTTTTCTCCTGAACAGAAAATATTTGGATGTATAATTATTTTGTAAAAAAAATCTGGATTTTCAACTTAGCTGAGTCACTCACAATAAGTACCCCATGAGATACGAATAGCCCTGGTTGGGAATCGCTAACCTACACTAACCTTGCTGTTGTATCTGCGTCACAACACTGATCAAGCAGGAGTCGGTGGATAGCCAGAGGAAGATGGAGGAGGCCATCCGCATCCAGTAATCTCCATTTCCTGAAGATGGAAGTAAGATCGAGTTGAAAGCTCCATAAAAAGGTGAACCTTGAGATTAGAGTCTTTTTACTACAGGATGGACATCGGTTTTATATATTTCACCAACTTTAGTGGCAAAAACCACCGATGAATGAATTGTTACATTAAGCAGTATTTCTCTCTCTGTCAATTACTATTAAATAGTATCTACTTGGAAGTCTCTGAAAAGAAACACTGGAAATCCCTTCCTGTAATATTAGATTCAAAGCTCAATTATTCATATTTCTGCTCTGACACTCTAACAATGTGAATAATTCATGTGCATAATTGATGATGTTTATGTGCATATGCATAATTACAAAGCTATGCTTGCTTAATAGTTGAAAGGACCTCTTGCATGTTCAATGAATGTGATTAGCTTTTGCACTAATTTGACTGTTTCTCATGCCGTCTCAAATCCATTTGGAGTACGCAGACACGCCTGGGAGCGAGTGTGGGGGTTTGAATGGCCGCCGGGTGCTTAGGTGTGCTTTTTCTCACATTAAGTAATCAACTCAACTCTGCGCTTCTTTAATTGTTACGCCGCCCTCCAGAATTATTTGGGAGCGCACCTTGCTTCCTCCATTTCTTCACAGTGATGAAACTGTCCACCTACTCTTTCTCTCTCCCCCACTCGTTCTCTAAAACCTCCAACCAAAGACAGTGAGGGCTGCTCTGGCCCTCTGGGCTTTGTCAGCCAGCTCCTGGCTCCCACGTTACAGACAGTCCAGTGTTTTCCTAGTACTGCCTTGTGGGCAGAGATGCTAATTTGAAGTGTTCCTGGATGAGACAGCTCGGCGAGAATATAAGCCAGTGTCCACAGAGAAGGACTTATAATGCCTCCATGCTTTAATGCTCTTCTATCAGAAGTGCAAACGTGAGGGCTGCTTTTAGAAACCTGAATTATCCTGGCAGCCTGTGCTACCCAGGGAAAGGTAGCTTTTGTGGGTTGTAGCTCCCAAAAATAGTTTCACAAGGCATTGACTCCTAAATTTTTAATGCCTGCACAGCGTGTAATGGGAGGCCAAATAAACAAGTTCCACAATACAAACGAAGCAGATTTATACCAGCCAAAAATAAGACGAACCTGAGGGACCCACAGATATGATGAACTGAAGAGAGCTGTATCGTGTAGCCTGCTGATCAAATCTGTGTAGCAGTTACCTCAAAGTGATATTGATCACTTTCAGGAATAACTGTGGTCATTTAATCACTTGTCTTGCACCTTCTCAAAGTTTGAACCACAATAAGGAAATATTGTGGATGACTGATTTGTTCTTAATGCAATTACTGTAATAATCATTCAGTATGAGAACAGTTGGGTGCTGATGAGCTCTACTTATGACAGTAGAGCCACTGACAGAAAACATGAGGACAGACGGATGCAGGAAAGACAGAATGACATGGAACAAAGGATCCCCAGACTGAACTGAACTGGGGACTTTGCTCGACCAGAATGACCCGTCAGCACCATTTCCGTTGCAAGCAGCTGTCAAAATTCACATGATTACTCTCCCTGTGTATGTATGTTTTCTTATTGTGTCCCCACTGGTTTCACCTTGCAAAGTAAAGTTTGTCTTGAAGATCTCAACGACCACTGACCAAATTCCCAGTGAATTCATATTTATGGTCCTCTAAGCATGAAGTTTGGTGATACTTTTGTTTTGGCACCACCATTACATCAAAACTTGGTATTGTCCAATAGTGGCAAAAGGTTTTAAGCTGGACACTTTTTGCAAGAAAGTATTTCTCAAATATATATATATATATCAACTGACTCAGAAACAGTGCAAGCCCAGCATTTATTCTTATCCTGTTCGAAGATCAGCACGCGGAGTAGTAGTTGATAACGACCAAGGCGCAAATTAACATGAAGGGGTGTGAAAAAAATGAGACAAGACTTCCAATTAAAGCTCTATCTGTAAAAGCAGCACATACCGTAGCCCTCAGTGGACTAACTGATATGGCTGAGTCTGCGACCACGTACTGCTGTCAAGTCAACCAGCTACTGTTCATGTTCTCAGTAATGACATGAGTTTTTGATTGAGTTGTGTCTTGTTTTATTTTGTTGTTCTGTCCTCATGTCACGTTTTGCTTTTCACTTCCTCCCTTTGTCCTTTCCCACCTTTTTTTCCTGTTCACATGTGTTTCAGTGGTTAATTAGTCTCTATTTATTTTAAATACTGTTTTCCACGTGAGTCCTATGCCTGCTGTGTTCCTACCTGTTGTGCCAGCGCTTCCTTGGTTTGTACTTTATTGAGTTTTAGTATTTCTTTCTTTGTTCTCGGTTTTTCCTTTGCCTGCTCCCTCTGTTTTTCTTGCCTTTTCTTGCCAGCTCTTCTGCTCGGACTTTGTATTTTGTATTTATTGGACTTTGATTTACAGCTTTATTTTAATAAAGCTTGCTTTTTGTTCCTTACCCTGCCTGCCTCCCGAGTGTCTTGCGTTTGGGTCCTCCTGTTTTTGCCACACGTAACGAGTAATACAGGATGGGAATTTGAAGTGGTGAGTAATTACGGGAATGGTTGTTTATCAGCAGCAGAGTTTCTGCTTCATGGTTTCACTTTGTTTGACGCACTTTGACAGGCCTTTGTGTTTGGAGGTGCTGCTGCGCTCTTCTTGTAAGACACAGCCGCTCTATTATTAGTTTTTAATTTTAGCCAATAGAGCGACGAGACCACCGTGCACTCTCCGTCTACAGCTCCTGCACTAAGTTAAGTCCTGATTGATCCAAGGTCATTTCATGCCCGCGGTGTGGCATCCGCCTTGCGTCTCGAGCTCCCGTTTCGAGGCGCCGTCGGAGGACTTGGATGTGTTTTTCACTTCCAGAGCAGCAGAGGAGCGAGAATGCCTTGTGTTGCTCTTCCTTTACGCACATATTTGGCACAGACATAGGTTTTTTTCACTCATGCAATCATTTGTTTGTAAGCTTTGCCAGCTCAGCTCAGGGCAAGCTGTTGTCATGGCAACACCTGTCCCTTCGGATTATAGAGGCTGTCACCGGAGCCAATTCAGCAAAGGGATTTTAGCTGCCTGGTAACGTTTGCGCCTCTTTACCAGATATGGCATCCTGTTGGTAAATCACTACAAGAAAAATTGATGAAGAGAGTCTGCTACTGACAGTTGGTCTTTGTCAAATACACGATAAAGTTTGGCCAGATCTGTCTGCAACCACCGTGGCATATGCTGCCCGGTCTGTGAGGTCACGAGTGGCGACCCGCATTTGAATTTGTGTCTCACCTGCACGGATCATTAGAAGTATATGAGCACATTTTAATGAGAAAAAAAGCAGCAGAGCAACATTTCTCCCCCTGACATCCTTCAGAGAGATCTATGACATACAGATTTGCATCGAGGAAAAAGTGTGTGTGTGTGTGTGTATGTGTGTATGCCCTGTAGGTAACCTTTGACGTTCAATCACTCAAACCATGATCGAAAGATTTAATAGCGCAAGTCTGACAGCTGTGGAGAGAGAAGATGCAGCTCCTTTCCTGCGCAATATATCCTATCAATTAAAATCATCAGATCGTGTACTAACTAGTGTCGTACTCATTAGTATTTCCAAGAAAACACAGCGGAATAATGAAAAGAGGAACAACCGAAAGAAAGCGGAAATGTACAGTGACGATGTTAAATACGTGTCTGTGTAGTAATAATAACAATACAGCGCGTGCGTGCTCTCCATCATATCTGTTTTCGTACCATTCACGTGTCAATCAGCCGGGCATTATTCATCCATACTGAACTGGGAAAACAACAGATTTGTGGGGCTGGGTGCAGGGAGTTGATGAATTGAAAAACAATGCTCGTCACTCAATAAACAGTGAAGTCTCGAGTACTTAATCTCATGCATATTTAATGAGGAGATATTAAAAACGTGCTCACTCATATTGGGCACACTGAGCTGCGTGCTGCTGCTATTTTTAGATCCTCCTTCGACTGTTTCTGGCTCTGCACGTGAGGCTTTGGGAATGTCAACAGAAGGCTGCAGATAACAAGATGGAAAATAGGAAATGTCAGAGATGACAGAGCTGCTGTGAGTATCTTTGTGTATTTTTTTTCTACATATTGTCACCATGATTAGCGTCAGGCTTAGAGGTGAAACATTGGCCTTTTGCCTGTCAGGCAAAGGCATGGTTATTTAGGTTTAATGCTCCTTTTCCCCAAGTGAGAAGATGATTTGGGGGAATGCTGCTGCTATTTATAGTATAGTATAGTCATGCGTGGAGAGAGAGATAAAAAGAGAGACAGAGAGTTGGTGACGGGGGATCTCTGGCTAATGCCTGAGTGCATTAGCCAGATGTAAAACTTTGGTATATGGGGGTCAAACACCAGTCTTCATATGTCTCGCCTCCACTTTATAGTCAGTTTTTACAGTGGAGAAGAAGGACTCGCTTCTGCCCAAGAATGAAATGCTGCTGTCAGACAATTAATAGAAAAAAATCCATCTTAAGTCTTAAAAGTTTATTATTTTTCTCAAAGACACATAAAGGGAATCTGCAAATGAGATGAGATCATTACCTTTGCCAAAGTGGTTCACTATCTTTGTCCCTCATGAAGCAAAATATGTCAAAATCTGTTTTCATATGATTTCATATGATGTGTAAGTAGGTGCTCATAGTGACAGCTCTTTTACTGTTCGGTGTTTATTTAAATAATGACAGACGGTTGAACAAAAATGATACATTTTAGTGTTGAGTTATGACTTTGAGCCGCGCTCACAGTGGCCAAGTGACTAAGTAAAGACCGAGTAAAAACCTGCTTGCACAGTCGACCTCTTTCTAATGAGGATCGGCCGCATCAATCTGCTGCCCAGCCCAGCCCCAGCACGCCTTGTTCTGCTGCTACCAAGTGGCCAAAAAAAAATCTACTGAAGCTGTTTGGACAGATGAAATGAAAATCATTCGTATAGACAGATATTTATAAACCACTTAAAATTATAGACAATGCCCGTTTCTGCCCACACAGATTTAATGACATTAAAAACGTTTTTTTTTTTACTAACCCTTCTGTGAAAAGTAGTTCCAATATAAACTGTGGACATCAAAGTCAACTCTGACATCATTTCTGGAGAAACGGATTGCTAAAGTGAAATGTAATTTTGTGATTGGAGCAAATGGATTCTTTTCTCTTTTTTGTCAGAGAATTGGGTCAACTGACTCTTTAAGAGAGCTTTTTGGCAAATAAATACTGGATGATAACCAAACATCTTGCATCCGCGCTGCCAAACTGAACAAAATATTTCCATTATTTTAAACTGTAGAGCTCTTGGCTGCATCCTGTTCTTATCTACTTGGCTTCACCCTTCTCTTTTCATTTTACTTGTCCCTAATCTTTAGTTAAAAAAACACTGGCAAGCGTAACTGTGTTGTGTGTTGTATGTGGAGAGCTCAGGTTCCAGAAAAGCAGAATAATGTCAGTCTGCGGTAATCAGCCTGAAATTTTACTGGCCTGTTGAGATTTCTCCTGATCCTCACACTTAACATTCCACATCTGGAGCTGGGGCTTTTGAAATTTGGTTTTCACCAGGACACTGGTTTCAAAATGCATTTGAGGATTTTTGCTGTCCCACTGAGGACCACTAGAGCAATAATGGCTGGAAACTAATTCAGAACACAATTTCAGTTCAGCTGTCAGAGCTCTCTGGGAATGTCAAGAGCTACTGTTTTTTGATACATTTATTGATGGTAGTGTGATTAAAATCCTGGTGTCAGATGTACCTCTTTGGTTTTTTTTAATAAAAACTATGATTTTACAGTGTAACTAAACAGTTTTCGCTTTATCATCTGATTTGTTGGGCTCTTGTGAAATCTGATCCAGTAAGTGGAGTGAGGAGCTTTGCTCTAGCAGCTGCTATTCTCTCATGTGTAACACTGCAGCCAAGCTTCTTTAGATAAAAGGATGATGGCCAAACTTTTGTACAGTGAGTTTAACTGTTTTATCGGTAGATTGTCGCTAGACTCCCTTTGTTTAGGGTTAAGGATCTTATAGTACTGGGTTCAGTTGCATTGCATTACTTTGAATTACTGCTGACCGTCTTTCGAAGCATGTCTTTAAAGGTGTAATTTCTAGAATATGGCCAGAATTTGAACGTAGCTCCGAAAACATAGGTGGCAGCATATCACCGGAGTAACAGACAACTGCTGCTCTTTAATAGCTATTCTCAGCTGTAGCTAGCTACCAATAGCGAATTAGCTCATGGCCCAGTTCGCCATGTGGCACGGTATCCTCTGGTTTCGAGTTATTTCTCTGCACTGTGCAAGTTGCGGAGACCTGAGAACCTCCCTGACATAGGCAATCCATCTCAGTGCCCACTTCATAACCTTAATTTTATTGCCAAACTTGCATTAAGGTTAAATGCAAATGAAGTCGTGTGCAAGGCCGGTTTTGAACTCCGTCTTTGCGTTCAAGATCACAACAACATCAGAGATTTGACGGACAGATAACACAAAGCAGGGAGCAGAAATCCAAACGTATACATGAAATTCAGATGTTTTTGCAGCTATTTCTTTTGTTTTCCTTTCATGCACAAAAAGGAACTTGGAAAATAACATTACCATGTGACAATAAAGCGATAAAATATAAAGTTGGCATTGGATGGATTTGCTATCTCGAGCATGTTTCATGTCTTTTCATGTTGAAACAGTTGGTAAAACCGCCGTGATGATCAAAAAAAATCTAAAAGTCTGTTTCTGCTCCAGCTTATGTAACACTCAACACAGCTGAATCAAAGTGTTTTTGTGGTTGGTTAAGTTCTATGTCTTTATTTGTTCAAACAACTTCTAAAACACAAAAGTGTAAACAGATCATTTCTGCTGTAAACGATACTGACAATGTACATTATTTTCTCAATACGATACGGAGGAAAATGTCTCTTGGTTTTTTTCACCTTCCAATCAGGCCGCTTTGATGTGATGTGATGTGATGTGAAATGAAATCGACTGAGCGGTGATGTCATGATTAGTGTGTGGAAATCAGCTCAGCCTGTCAATCATCTTGCCATCACAGCACCCATCAAAGCCCCAGAGAAATGAAAGCCAAGGGCACAGTGATAAGACTGACAGAGGGGGGGGAAAAAAAGATGGAGGAGGGAAATAGGAAGCTTAGGATGTGGTGGAATTTCCGAGAAGCGGCGGAAAATATTAATGCATGAATATAAGTAGAAACTAAATTATATATATAGTGTGGAAAGACAGAACGTTCAGGAACAGTCGAAAAAATGTGTTTGCACTAATGGCAAATGAAAAGATGTAGTGATTACAATATTCAAAATCTTTGGGGCTTATTATACCGTCAGTCACATTGGACTTTAGCTCCTAATCTGATGCCAAATAGAACCCTAAATCCACTCATCTTTATTCCTCTGCTCACTCGCTAATGCAGGCCACTAAGCATCGGCATACATACCGCTGGCACAGATCTTTAGCGCTGATCGCTGACGTCCATTTAAACTCATTCCTCGGCTTGAAACACAATGTACCTGTCGGTGGGTAGTTTGAAGGGCATGTGACGGAACAAATGATTTGCTTTTCTATGTAACAAATGTACTGATTGTACGTTTTTGCCACAAGCACCGTGTGTTTCCCCGGGTGAATGCTGTTTCTTACATGGGCAGCCCCAGTGGGAGACAAACACCTAACTCAGCATTAGCTCCGTGCTCTGGATGCAAGGTGACACAGGCTTCGAGTGGGATGACACAATGTGACACTGCACTCCCGACTGGTTGGACGCGTTGAACGCTGGGCAAAAGGCGAGGCATGTAAGATGTGTTAATGTGTTTTTATTGCCTTGTGTTGTCTCTAGAGCTTCACCTTTTCTTACAGTAGAGCAAATTGAACGGTCTTGGTGCCACAATTGCAAAATGTCCATCGATTCTTTCTTGAATTGTTAATGTGTAAAATGGAAAATAAAACTGCAGCTCCATGTCTTCCATACTGATTGAAACCACATTAGAAAGCAGGGATCAGCAATTCATAAAGACATTTTTTTCCAGTCTTGATCTCAGGTTTTAGTCCAATTTCACGCTGGATACGCATATAAACAGACTCCATGCTTGACCGCTCCCTCACCAGCAGCACACTCAAAATTTGCATTTATTTGCTCAGCCAATCATAGCAAGCTTAGCCTCTTCCCACAGATGATATACCATATATAAGGGGCACCTTGACGCTTGGCGTCCACTTTTATTCAGCTGCCAAAAAGGCAACATATACTGTGGACGACTTTTCCTACAGTCATGACCTCATCTCATGCCTGTTCTCTAGTTCTCTACTTCCCCGCCGTGCAGCGGTGAGTTGAAAGCCCTGAGTCCTCTCTCCCCTGCTTTTGACCACTATAGATCAGAATGATGGGCAGGTCCAACTTCTAATTTGGCAGAAACCTTCCTCGGAAACAATTTACAGCTGAGGAAGTGTTCATACACAGTCACTGTGACACAGAACAGAGCTTTCCCACATTTATTAAAAGAAGTCCTTGGAAATACTACAGCTACTACTGCAGGGATCAGAGCAGAGAATAGTTACATTAATAAAAAAACTTAAAATATAATGCCTGTGTCTGTCATGCAAGAGAGCCAAAAAACGTCATCTCATGCTTTGAGTAACATTCCAACTTAAAAGGTAAAATATTTTATTCCCCCCTGTCAATTTACAGAAATAACAACTCTTAAATCAACATAATTTGATTGATTGATGTGAAAAATGTTAAGTTAACGGCTCCTAATGTCAATCGCTGCAGCTTCCTTGTCAACTTAAAGTGATGTTGGCGGGACTGATACTCGACTTACTACTGAGGGCAAAAATACACACTCTAGCTAAACTGATGAAATAAAAGGAAGTTGCAATTCAGTCTGATTGTCCGGTTAAAGCCTTCTATACTCAACCAAGTGCATAGCATACAGTGATTACTACGAGAAGCCCGTACAGAAAGCTAACTCAGACGTAGTTGATCTAATTTTTTTGATTGAAGAAAAGCAAGCCCTATTTTGAAGACATGTTTTATTCAGATGTCAATGCTTTGATTGCTTGACATTGTAGTTTGTTCTCCTGCCTGCCCTGTATGTAGCTAATCTCTAAATAACTTCCTTACCATCTAACTAAATTGCTTAAAACTAAATGTCTCTCTCCAGCTGGCTTCTTTTGAGTGTTCCTACTTGAATTGGTCAGATTGCAGGTACAGTAAGTCCTTCGTCCTATGACTTTTACAAGTGGCATACTTTGGTACAGGGAACATAGGAAATTGCAGAGAGTGGTAAGTGAGGGTTGAGTCGGCTCTTCAGGAGTATGTAGGAGAAGAAGTGAAGTCCCTCCTGTGCTCCTCACAGCGAACAGGTTCTATTCCCAGTAGCATTACTTCTGTCTTTGTCATACATTTCCACAAATACAACCTTCTGTGTTCGTGGATGTGAAGCCAATGAGGGATCATAATACGGTCATTTAGCTGGTGACTCCCACCGGTTGTTTCGGGTTATCTACTGTACAATGAGGGTGGTGGGATCTGTGGGTGATGTGTTGAACCTTTTGTGAGAGTGTATTTATTGGGGCCAGGCCAGTCAAAGACAGGACATTTATACTGCATTTGAGATGTTTGGAAGCGGTCAGGCGGAACAGTGCACTATAGGCGTCAGAGGGTTAGTGCATTCTCTGAAGCGTGTTTTGGTCTATACAGTATTGCTATAGGTCATAGATGTGACATTGACGTCACAAGACAAAGAGCAGAACAGATCCGTGCGCTGAGCAGACACACTGAGCGCATGGGAGCGGAGGGACCTGCTGTCAGAGCGGCTGTTTTAACACACAAATGTAAAGCAAAGATACACTTTCTTCAAAATCCAAACTTATTTAGTATGCATGATAATGCAAGAGCTTCACATTATAAAATATAAAGATCTCACAGAAAAATAGGTCACGGTTTACTTCTCCGACCTTTCATGGTTCACTTGTTCGCATTACCTTCACCTCCTACAGTACATAGGGGTTGTGTGAAAGACTGCGCTGGTGCTGCAGATGACATGCTAGCTGGGGGTTGTGCACATGAGGGGCACAGTCGGTTGGCTACTCCGCAGCCTCTGCCAGCCATTTTACGTTTGCACTTACAGTGACCATCCCTGTGTGTATCACACTGTTCATCCTAATGAGAGAGGTAAAGCATCCTTCTAACGTAGGTCATGAGTCTGTCGATCATCTCAAACCCACCTTGCCAGAGGTCGAGGAAGGGCTGATAGCTATTATCTGTATTACTGTAGCCCCACACTTCTCTTCTGTCTTTAACCTCCTCTGTCCTTGATGCAGGTGGGAGACTGGTGGGCCCCTCAGTGAAATTATATTGTATTCAAAGTGAAAAACTTCAGAACCATGATTTTTCTACATATTAAGCTTTTTATTTTTACAAATATAGATATAGTATGTCTCAATTCTGCGACTACAAGGCCTTTGTTATATATTTTTTTAAGTTGTGTACTTACTGTACATTATCTAAAATGGGTTAGGGTTAGAAACTCAGTTCAAACTCAGAGTAATCCACAAGTTTACTCAAAATAATTAATTATACATTGTAATGTAGATAATACATTTCTAGATGATACTAATTTTACATTTTTTTCTTTAGACTAGACCAGATTAACGCAATTTATCATTAAAATTGACTCAAATTTTCATACCCTGCACCACCATTCTTATACCCAGTTTTCTTTATCCATACAACGTTCTCAGCTTTTTTTTACCCCTCACCTGTTTGCACCCCTGGTGAGAGTATAACTCAGCAGGGT